>NW_027480586.1:0-600000 GCF_051401765.1 Calliopsis andreniformis | reverse complement strand
GACTGAGGATTGAGGATTGCAGTTTGAGTATTGGGGATTGAAGATTGAGGATTGAGGATTGAGGTTTGAGGATTGAGGATTGAGGATTGAGGACTGAGGATTGAGGATTGAGGATTGAGCATTGAGGATTTAATATTGAGGACTGAGGATGGAGGATTGAAGATTGTGTGTTGAGGATTGAATATTGAGGATTGAGGATTGAGGATTGAGGATTGAGGATGAGGGCTGAGGGTTGAGGATTGAGGTTTGAGTACTCAGGACTGAGGATTGAGGTTTGAGGATTGAGAATTGAGGATTGAGGATTGAGGATTGAAGATTGAGGATTCGGTATTGAGGATTGAAGAATGAGCATTGAGGATTGAGGATTGAGGATTGAGAATAGAGGACTGAGGATTGAGGATTGAAGTTTGAGGATTGGGTGTTCAGGATTGAATAATGTGGATTGAGGATTGAGGATTGAGGATTGAGGATTGAGGATTGAGTATTGAGGACTGATGATTGAGGATTGAGGATTGAGGATTGAGGATTGAGGATTGAGGATTGAAGATTGAGGATTGGGTATTGCGGATTGAACGTTGAGGATTGAAGATTGAGGATTGGGTGTTGAGGATTGAAGAATGAGGATTGAGGATTGAGGATTGAGGATTGAGGATTGAAGATTCAGTATTGAGGACTGAAGATTGAGGATTGAGGATTGAGGATTGCGGATTGAAGATTGAGTATTAAGGATTGAAGATTGAGGAATGAGGACTGAGGATTGAGGATTGAGGATTGAGAATTGAGGATTGAGGATTGAAGACTGAGGATTGGGTATTGAGGATTGAGCATTGAGGATTGAGGGTTGAGGATTGAGGATTGAGGATTGAGGATTGAAGATTGAATATTAATGATTGAAGATTGAGGATTGAGGATTGAGGGTTGTGGATTGAGCACGAGGACTGAGGGTTGAGTATTGGTGTTTGAAGTCTGAGGATTGTGGATTGAGGATTGAGAATTGAGGATTGAGGATTGAGGCTTGAAGATTGAGGATTCGGTATTGAGGATTGAAGAATGAGGATTGAGGAGTGAGGACTGAGGGTTGAGGATTGCAGTTTGAGTATTGAGGATTGAAGATTGAGGATTGAGGATTGAGGATTGAGGATTGAAGATTGAGGATTGAGGATTGAGGATTGAGGATTGAGGATTGACGATTGAGGATCGAGGAATGAGAATCGAGGATTGAGGATTGAGGATTCAAGATTGAGGACTGGGCACTGAGGATTGAAGAATGACGATTGAGGATTGAGGATTGAGGATTGAGGATTGCAGATTGAGTATTGAGGATTGAAGATTGAGGGTTGAGGATTGAGGATTGAGGATTGAGCATTGAGGATTGATGATTGAGGATTGAGGATTGAAGATAGAGTATTGATGATTGAAGATTGAGTATTGACGATTGAAAATTGAGGATTGAGGATTGAGGATTGAGAATTGAGGATTGAAGATTGAGGATTGGGGACGGAGTGTTGAGTGTTGAGAGATGAGAATTGATGTTTGTGGATAGAGATTTGAACATTGTAGATTGAGTATTGAGTGTTGAAAACTGTGAATTGATGATATTCCATTGAGGATTGGGGATTGACAACTGATTGTTGAGGAGTGAGGGCTGAAGATTGAGGATTCAGGATTGAGGATTCAGGATTAAGGTTTGAGGACTGAGGATTGAGGATTGAGGATTGAGGATTGAGGATTGAGGATTGAAGATTGAGGATTGGGTATTGCGGATTGAACATTGAGGATTGAGGATTGAGGATTGAGGACTGAGGATCGAGGATTGAGGATTGAGGATTGAGGGTTGAAGATTGAGGATTGGGGACTGAGGATTGAAGATTGAGGATTGAGGATTGAGGACTGAGGATTGAGGATTGAGGATTGAAGGTTCAGTATTGAGGATTGAAGATTGAGAATTGATGATTGAGGATTGAACATTGAGGACTGAGTGTTGAGGGTTGAGTGATGAGAATTGATGTTTGTGGATAGAGATTCGAAGATGCAGATTGAGTATTGTGTATTGAAAACTGTGGATTGAGTATATTCTATTGAGGTTTGAGGATTGACAACTGATTGTTGAGGACTGAGAGCTGAAGATTGAGGGTTCAGGATTGAGGATTCAGAATTGAGATTTGAGGATTCAGAATTGAGGTTTGAGGACTGAGGATTGAGGATTGAAGATTGAGTATTGAGGATTGAAGATTGAGTATTCAGGATTGGAGATTGGCGATTGAGGATTAAGGACCGAGGATTGAGGATTGAGGATTGAATATTGAGTATTGATGATTGAAGATTGAGTATTGAGGATTGAAAATTGAGGATTGAGGATTGAGGATTGAGGATTGAGGATTGAAGATTGAGGATTGGGTATTGCGGATTGAACATTGAGGATTGAGGATTGAGGATTGAGGACTGAGGATCGAGGATTGAGGATTGAGGATTGAGGGTTGAAGATTGAGGATTGGGGACTGAGGATTGAAGATTGAGGATTGAGCATTGAGGATTGAGAATTGAGGATTGAGGATTGAAGATTGAGTATTGAGGATTGAAGATTGAGGATTGAGGATTGAGGATTGAAGATTGAGGACTGAGTGTTGAGGGATGCGTGATGAGAATTGATGTTAGTGGATTGAGATTTGAAGATTGAAGAATGGGGATTGAGTATTGAAAGCTGTGAATTGAGGATATTCTATTGAGGATTGGGGATTGACAATTGATTGTTGAGGACTTATGGCTGAAGATTGAGGATTCAGGATTGAGGATTCGGGGTGGAGGTTTGAGGACTGAGGATTGAGGTTTGAGGATTGAGGATTGAGGATTGACGTTTGAGGATTGAGGATTGAGGATGGAGGATTGAAGAGAGAGGACTGAGTGTTGAGGATTGAGTGTTGAGAATTGATGTTTGAGGACTGAGATTTGATTATTGAATATTGTGGATTGAGTATTGAACCATGAGAATTCAGGATATTCTATTGAGTATTGAGAATTGAGGATTGATCGTTGAGTATTGAGGATTGATGGTTGAGGGTTGTGCGTTGAATATTGAGGATTGAGGATTGAGGATTGAGGATTGAAGTTTGAGTATTGATGATTGAAGGTTGAGGATTGAGGATTGAGGGTTGAGGTTTGAGGACCAGGACTCACGGTTGAGGATTGAGGTTTGAGGATTGAGGATTGAGGATTGAGGGCTGAGGATTGAGGATTGAGGATTGAGCATTGAGGATTTATGATTGAGGACTGAGAATGGAGGATTGAAGATTGAGTATTGAGGATTGAATATTGAGGATTGAGGATTGAGGATTGAGGATTGAGGATGAGGGTTGAGGGTTGAGGATTGAGGTTTGAGGACTGAGGACTGAGGATTGAGGATTGAGGATTGAGAATTGAGGATTGAGGATTGAGGATTGAAGATTGAGGATTCGGTATTGAGGATTGAAGAATGAGGATTGAGGAGTGAGGACTGAGGATTGAGGATTGCAGTTTGAGTATTGGGGATTGAAGATTGAGGATTGAGGATTGAGGTTTGAGGATTGAGGATTGAGGATTGAGGACTGAGGATTGAGGATTGAGGATCGAGCATTGAGGATTTAAGATTGAGGACTGAGGATGGAGGATTGAAGATTGTGTGTTGAGGATTGAATATTGAGGATTGAGGATTGAGGATTGAGGATTGAGGATGAGGGCTGAGGGTTGAGGATTGAGGTTTGAGGACTCAGGACTGAGGATTGAGGTTTGAGGATTGAGAATTGAGGATTGAGGATTGAGGATTGAAGATTGAGGATTCGGTATTGAGGATTGAAGAATGAGCATTGAGGATTGAGGATTGAGGATTGAAGTTTGAGGATTGGGTGTTCAGGATTGAATAATGTGGATTGAGGATTGAGGATTGAGGATTGAGTATTGAGGACTGATGATTGAGGATTGAGGATTGAGGATTGAGGATTGAGGATTGAGGATTGAAGATTGAGGATTGGGTATTGCGGATTGAACGTTGAGGATTGAAGATTGAGGATTGGGTGTTGAGGATTGAAGAATGAGGATTGAGGATTGAGGATTGAGGATTGAGGATTGAAGATTCAGTATTGAGGACTGAAGATTGAGGATTGAGGATTGAGGATTGCGGATTGAAGATTGAGTATTAAGGATTGAAGATTGAGGAATGAGGACTGAGGATTGAGGATTGAGGATTGAGAATTGAGGATTGAGGATTGAAGACTGAGGATTGGGTATTGAGGATTGAGCATTGAGGATTGAGGGTTGAGGGTTGAGGATTGAGGATTGAGGATTGAAGATTGAATATTAATGATTGAAGATTGAGGATTGAGGATTGAGGATTGAAGACTGAGGATTGGGTATTGAGGATTCAACATTGAGGTTTGAGGGTTGAGGATTGAGGATTGAGGATTGACGATTGAGGACTGGGCACTGAGGATTGAAGAATGAGGATTGAGGATTGAGGATTGAGAATTGAGGATTGCAGATTGAGTATTGAGGATTGAAGATTGAGGGTTGAGGATTGAGGATTGAGGATTGAGCATTGAGGATTGATGATTGAGGATTGAGGATTGAAGATTGAGTATTGAGGATTGAAGATTGAGGATTGAGGATTGAGGATTGAGGATTGAGGATTGAAGATTGAGGATTGGGGATTGAGGATTGACAATTGAGGATTGAGTATTGAGGGCTGAGAATTGAGGATTGAGGATTGAAGATTGAGGATTGCGGATTGAAGATAGAGTATTGATGATTGAAGATTGAGTATTGAGGATTGAAAATTGAGGATTGAGGATTGAGGATTGAGAATTGAGGATTGAAGATTGAGGATTGGGGACGGAGTGTTGAGTGTTGAGAGATGAGAAATGATGTTTGTGGATAGAGATTTGAAGATTGTAGATTGAGTATTGAGTGTTGAAAACTGTGAATTGATGATATTCCATTGAGGATTGGGGATTGACAACTGATTGTTGAGGAGTGAGGGCTGAAGATTGAGGATTCAGGATTAAGGTTTGAGGACTGAGGATTGAGGATTGAGGATTGAGGATTGAGGATTGAGGATTGAAGATTGAGGATTGGGTATTGCGGATTGAACATTGAGGATTGAGGATTGAGGATTGAGGACTGAGGATCGAGGATTGAGGATTGAGGATTGAGGGTTGAAGATTGAGGATTGGGGACTGAGGATTGAAGATTGAGGATTGAGGATTGAGGACTGAGGATTGAGGATTGAGGATTGAAGGTTCAGTATTGAGGATTGAAGATTGAGAATTGATGATTGAGGATTGAACATTGAGGACTGAGTGTTGAGGGTTGAGTGATGAGAATTGATGTTTGTGGATAGAGATTCGAAGATGCAGATTGAGTATTGTGTATTGAAAACTGTGAATTGAGTATATTCTATTGAGGTTTGAGGATTGACACCTGATTGTTGAGGACTGAGAGCTGAAGATTGAGGGTTCAGGATTGAGGATTCAGAATTGAGATTTGAGGATTCAGAATTGAGGTTTGAGGACTGAGGATTGAGGATTGAAGATTGAGTATTGAGGATTGAAGATTGAGTATTCAGGATTGGAGATTGGCGATTGAGGATTAAGGACCGAGGATTGAGGATTGAGGATTGAAGATTGAGTATTGATGATTGAAGATTGAGTATTGAGGATTGAAAATTGAGCATTGAGGATTGAGGATTGAGGATTGAGGATTGAAGATTGAGGATTTGGGACGGAGTGTTGAGTGTTGAGTGATGAGAATTGATGTTTGTGGATAGAGATTCGAAGATTGCAGATTGAGTATTGTGTATTGAAAACTTCGAATTGATGATATTCCATTGAGGATTGGGGATTGACAACTGATTGTTGAGGACTGAGGGCTGAAGATTGAGGATTCAGGATTGAGGATTCAGGATTAAGGTTTGAGGACTGTGGATTGAGGATTGAGGATTGAGGATTGAGGATTGAGGATTGAAGATTGAGGATTGGGTATTGCGGATTGAACATTGAGGATTTAGGATTGAGGATTGAGGACTGAGGATCGAGGATTGAGGATTGAGGATTGAGGGTTGAAGATTGAGGATTGGGGACTGAGGATTGAAGATTGAGGATTGAGGATTGAGGACTGAGGATTGAGGATTGAGGATTGCAAATTGAGGATTGACGATTGAGGATTGAGGATTGAGGATTGAAGATTGAGTATTGGGGACGGAGTGTTGAGTGTTGAGTGATGAGAATTGATGTCTGTGGATATGGATTTGAAGATTGCAGATTGAGTATTGAGTATTGAAAACTGTGAATTGAGCATATTCTATTGAGGATTGAGGAATGACAACTGATTGTTGAGGACTGAGAGCTGAAGATTGAGGGTTCAGGATAGAGGATTCAGAATTGAGATTTGAGGATTCAGAATTGAGGTTTGAGGACTGAGGATTGAGGATTGAAGATTGAGTATTGAGGATTGAAGATTGAGTATTCAGGATTGGAGATCGACGATTGAGGATTAAGGACCGAGGATTGAGGATTGAGGATTGAAGATTGAGTAATGAGGATTGAAGATAGAGGATTGAGGATTGAGGATTGAGGATTGAGGATTGAGGATGAGGGCTGAGGGTTGAGGATTGAGGTTTGAGGACTCAGGACTGAGGATTGAGGTTTGAGGATTGAGAATTGAGGATTGAGGATTGAGGATTGAAGATTGAGGATTCGGTATTGAGGATTGAAGAATGAGCATTGAGGATTGAGGATTGAGGATTGAGAATAGAGGACTGAGGATTGAGGATTGAAGTTTGAGGATTGGGTGTTCAGGATTGAATAATGTGGATTGAGGATTGAGGATTGAGGATTGAGGAGTGAGGATTGAGTATTGAGGACTGATGATTGAGGATTGAGGATTGAGGATTGAGGATTGAGGATTGAGGATTGAAGATTGAGGATTGGGTATTGCGGATTGAACGTTGAGGATTGAAGATTGAGGATTGGGTGTTGAGGATTGAAGAATGAGGATTGAGGATTGAGGATTGAGGATTGAGGATTGAAGATTCAGTATTGAGGACTGAAGATTGAGGATTGAGGATTGAGGATTGCGGATTGAAGATTGAGTATTAAGGATTGAAGATTGAGGAATGAGGACTGAGGATTGAGGATCGAGGATTGAGAATTGAGGATTGAGGATTGAAGACTGAGGATTGGGTATTGAGGATTGAGCATTGAGGATTGAGGGTTGAGGATTGAGGATTGAGGATTGAGGATTGAAGATTGAATATTAATGATTGAAGATTGAGGATTGATGATTGAGGGTTGTGGATTGAGCACGAGGACTGAGGGTTGAGTATTGGTGTTTGAAGTCTGAGGATTGTGGATTGAGGATTGAGAATTGAGGATTGAGGATTGAGGCTTGAAGATTGAGGATTCGGTATTGAGGATTGAAGAATGAGGATTGAGGAGTGAGAACTGAGGGTTGAGGATTGCAGTTTGAGTATTGAGGATTGAAGATTGAGGATTGAGGATTGAGGATTGAGGATTGAAGATTGAGGATTGAGGATTGAGGATTGAGGATTGAGGATTGAAGACCGAGGATTGGGTATTGAGGATTCAACATTGAGGACTGAGGGTTGAGGATTGAGGATTGAGGATTGACGATTGAGGATCGAGGAATGAGAATCGAGGATTGAGGATTGAGGATTCAAGATTGAGGACTGGGCACTGAGGATTGAAGAATGAGGATTGAGGATTGAGGATTGAGGATTGAGGATTGCAGATTGAGTATTGAGGATTGAAGATTGAATGTTGAGGATTGAGGATTGAGGATTGAGCATTGAGGATTGATGATTGAGGATCGAGGATTGAAGATTGAGTATTGAGGATTGAAGATTGAGGATTGAGGAATGAGGATTGAGGATTGAGGATTGAAGATTGAGGATTGGGGATTGAGGATTGACAATTGAGGATTGAGTATTGAGGACTGAGAATTGAGGATTGAGGATTGAAGATTGAGGATTGCGGATTGAAGATAGAGTATTGATGATTGAAGATTGAGTATTGAGGATTGAAAATTGAGGATTGAGGATTGAGGATTGAGAATTGAGGATTGAAGGTTGAGGATTGGGGACGGAGTGTTGAGTGTTGAGAGATGAGAATTGATGTTTGTGGATAGAGATTTGAAGATTGTAGATTGAGTATTGAGTATTGAAAACTGTGAATTGATGATATTCCATTGAGGATTGGGGATTGACAACTGATTGTTGAGGAGTGAGGGCTGAAGATTGAGGATTCAGGATTGAGGATTCAGGATTAAGGTTTGAGGACTGAGGATTGAGGATTGAGGATTGAGGATTGAGGATTGAGGATTGAAGATTGAGGATTGGGTATTGCGGATTGATCATTGAGGATTGAGGATTGAGGATTGAGGACTGAGGATCGAGGATTGAGGGTTGAGGATTGAGGGTTGAAGATTGAGGATTGGGGACTGAGGATTGAAGATTGAGGATTGAGGATTGAGGACTGAGGATTGAGGATTGAGGATTGAAGGTTCAGTATTGAGGATTGAAGATTGAGAATTGATGATTGAGGATTGAACATTGAGGACTGAGTGTTGAGGGTTGAGTGATGAGAATTGATGTTTGTGGATAGAGATTCGAAGATGCAGATTGAGTATTGTGTATTGAAAACTGTGAATTGAGTATATTCTATTGAGGTTTGAGGATTGACAACTGATTGTTGAGGACTGAGAGCTGAAGATTGAGGGTTCAGGATTGAGGATTCAGAATTGAGATTTGAGGATTCAGAATTGAGGTTTGAGGACTGAGGATTGAGGATTGAAGATTGAGTATTGAGGATTGAAGATTGAGTATTCAGGATTGGAGATTGGCGATTGAGGATTAAGGACCGAGGATTGAGGATTGAGGATTGAAGATTGAGTATTGATGATTGAAGATTGAGTATTGAGGATTGAAAATTGAGGATTGAGGATTGAGGATTGAGGATTGAGGATTGAAGATTGAGGATTGGGGACGGAGTGTTGAGTGTTGAGTGATGAGAATTGATGTTTGTGGATAGGGATTTGAAGATTGCAGATTGAGTATTGAGTATTGAGAACTGTGAATTGAGTATACTCTATTGAGGATTGAGGATTGACAACTGATTGTTGAGGACTGAGACCTGAAGATTGAGGGTTCAGGATTGAGGATTCAGAATTGAGATTTGAGGATTCAGAATTGAGGTTTGAGGATTGAGGATTGAGGATTGAAGATTGAGTATTGAGGATTGAAGATTGAGTATTCAGGATTGGAGATTGACGATTGAGGATTAAGGACCGAGGATTGAGGATTGAGGATTGAAGATTGAGTAATGAGGATTGAAGATAGAGGTTTGAGGATTGAGGATTGAGGATTGAGGATTGAGGATTGAAGACTGAAGATTGGGTATTGAGGATTGAGCATTGAGGATTGAGGGTTGAGGATTGAGGATTGAGGATTGAGGGTTGTGGATTGAGCACGAGGACTGAGGGTTGAGTATTGGTGTTTGAAGTCTGAGGATTGAGGATTGAGGATTGAGAATTGAGGATTGAGGATTGGGGATTGAAGATTGAGGATTCGGTATTGAGGACTGAAGAATGAGGATTGAGGAGTGAGGACTGAGGATTGAGGATTGCAGTTTGAGTATTGGGGATTGAAGATTGAGGATTGAGGATTGAGGATTGAGGATTGAGGATTGAGGATTGAGGATTGAAGATTGAGTATTGAGGATTGAAGATTGAGGATTGAGGATTGAGGATTGAGGATTTAGGATTGAAGATTGAGGATTGGGGATTGAGGATTGACGATTGAGTATTGAGCATTGAGGATTGAGAATTGAGGATTGAGGATTGAAGATTGAGTATTGAGGATTGAAGATTGAGGATTGAGGATTGAGGATTGAAGATTGAGGACTGAGTGTTGAGGGATGCGTGATGAGAATTGATGTTAGTGGATTGAGATTTGAAGATTGAAGAATGGGGATTGAGTATTGAAAGCTGTGAATTGAGGATATTCTATTCAGGATTGAGGATTGACAATTGATTGTTGAGGACTGAGGGCTGAAGATTGAGGATTCAGGATTGAGGATTCAGGATTAAGGTTTGAGGACTGAGGATTGAGGATTGAGGATTGAGGATTGAGGATTGAGGATTGAAGATTGAGGATTGGCTATTGCGGATTGAACATTGAGGATTTACGATTGAGGATTGAGGACTGAGGATCGAGGATTGAGGATTGAGGATTGAGGGTTGAAGATTGAGGATTGGAGACTGAGGATTGAAGATTGAGGATTGAGGATTGAGGACTGAGGATTGAGGATTGAGGATTGCAAATTGAGGATTGACGATTGAGGATTGAGGATTGAGGATTGAAGATTGAGGATTGGGGACGGAGTGTTGAGTGTTGAGTGATGAGAATTGATGTCTGTGGATATGGATTTGAAGATTGCAGATTGAGTATTGAGTATTGAAAACTGTGAATTGAGCATATTCTATTGAGGATTGAGGAATGACAACTGATTGTTGAGGACTGAGAGCTGAAGATTGAGGGTTCAGGATTGAGGATTCAGAATTGAGATTTGAGGATCCAGAATTGAGGTCTGAGGACTGAGGATTGAGGATTGAAGATTGAGTATTGAGGATTGAAGATTGAGTATTCAGGATTGGAGATCGACGATTGAGGATTAAGGACCGAGGATTGAGGATTGAGGATTGAAGATTGAGTAATGAGGATTGAAGATAGAGGATTGAGAATTGAGGATTGAGGATTGATGATTGAAGACTGAGGATTGGGTATTGAGGATTGAGCATTGTGGATTGAGTGTTGAGGATTGAGGATTGAGGATTGAGGGTTGTGGATTGAGGATTGAGGATTGAGGATTTAGGATTGAAGATTGAGGATTGGGGATTGAGGATTGACGATTGAGTATTGAGCATTGAGGATTGAGAATTGAGGATTGAGGATTGAAGATTGAGTATTGAGGATTGAAGATTGAGGATTGAGGATTGAGGATTGAAGATTGAGGACTGAGTGTTGAGGGATGCGTGATGAGAATTGGTGTTAGTGGATTGAGATTTGAAGATTGAAGAATGGGGATTGAGTATTGAAAGCTGTGAATTGAGGATATTCTATTGAGGATTGAGGATTGACAATTGATTGTTGAGGACTTATGGCTGAAGATTGAGGATTCAGGATTGAGGATTCGGGGTGGAGGTTTGAGGACTGAGGATTGAGGTTTGAGGATTGAGGATTGAGGATGGAGGATTGAAGAGAGAGGACTGAGTGTTGAGGATTGAGTGTTGAGAATTGATGTTTGAGGACTGAGATTTGATTATTGAATATTGTGGATTGAGTATTGAACCATGAGAATTCAGGATATTCTATTGAGTATTGAGAATTGAGGATTGATGGTTGAGTATTGAGGATTGATGGTTGAGGGTTGTGCGTTGAATATTGAGGATTGAGGATTGAGGATTGAGGATTGAAGTTTGAGTATTGATGATTGAAGGTTGAGGATTGAGGATTGAGGGTTGAGGTTTGAGGACCAGGACTCACGGTTGAGGATTGAGGTTTGAGGATTGATGATTGAGGATTGAGGACTGAGGATTGAGGATTGAGGATTGAGCATTGAGGATTTATGATTGAGGACTGAGAATGGAGGATTGAAGATTGAGTATTGAGGATTGAATATTGAGGATTGAGGATTGAGGATTGAGGATTGAGGATGAGGGTTGAGGGTTGAGGATTGAGGTTTGAGGACTGAGGACTGAGGATTGAGGATTGAGGATTGAGAATTGAGGATTGAGGATTGAGGATTGAAGATTGAGGATTCGGTATTGAGGATTGAAGAATGAGGATTGAGGAGTGAGGACTGAGGATTGAGGATTGCAGTTTGAGTATTGGGGATTGAAGATTGAGGATTGAGGATTGAGGTTTGAGGATTGAGGATTGAGGATTGAGGACTGAGGATTGAGGATTGAGGATTGAGCATTGAGGATTTAAGATTGAGGACTGAGGATGGAGGATTGAAGATTGTGTGTTGAGGATTGAATATTGAGGATTGAGGATTGAGGATTGAGGATTGACAATGAGGGCTGAGGGTTGAGGATTGAGGTTTGAGGACTCAGGACTGAGGATTGAGGTTTGAGGATTGAGAATTGAGGATTGAGGATTGAGGATTGAAGATTGAGGATTCGGTATTGAGGATTGAAGAATGAGCATTGAGGATTGAGGATTGAGGATTGAGAATAGAGGACTGAGGATTGAGGATTGAAGTTTGAGGATTGGGTGTTCAGGATTGAATAATGTGGATTGAGGATTGAGGATTGAGGATTGAGGATTGAGGATTGATTATTGAGGTGCTGATGATTGAGGATTGAGGATTGAGGATTGAGGATTGAGGATTGAAGATTGAGGATTGGGTATTGCGGATTGAACGTTGAGGATTGAAGATTGAGGATTGGGTGTTGAGGATTGAAGAATGAGGATTGAGGATTGAGGATTGAGGATTGAGGATTGAAGATTCAGTATTGAGGACTGAAGATTGAGGATTGAGGATTGAGGATTGCGGATTGAAGATTGAGTATTAAGGATTGAAGATTGAGGAATGAGGACTGAGGATTGAGGATTGAGGATTGAGAATTGAGGATTGAGGATTGAAGACTGAGGATTGGGTATTGAGGATTGAGCATTGAGGATTGAGGGTTGAGGATTGAGGATTGAGGATTGAGGATTGAGGATTGAAGATTGAATATTAATGATTGAAGATTGAGGATTGAGGATTGAGGGTTGTGGATTGAGCACGAGGACTGAGGGTTGAGTATTGGTGTTTGAAGTCTGAGGATTGTGGATTGAGGATTGAGAATTGAGGATTGAGGATTGAGGCTTGAAGATTGAGGATTCGGTATTGAGGATTGAAGAATGAGGATTGAGGAGTGAGGACTGAGGGTTGAGGATTGCAGTTTGAGTATTGAGGATTGAAGATTGAGGATTGAGGATTGAGGATTGAGGATTGAAGATTGAGGATTGAGGATTGAGGATTGAGGATTGAGGATTGAAGACTGAGGATTGGGTATTGAGGATTCAACATTGAGGTTTGAGGGTTGAGGATTGAGGATTGAGGATTGACGATTGAGGATCGAGGAATGAGAATCGAGGATTGAGGATTGAGGATTCAAGATTGAGGACTGGGCACTGAGGATTGAAGAATGAGGATTGAGGATTGAGGATTGAGGATTGAGGATTGCAGATTGAGTATTGAGGATTGAAGATTGAGGGTTGAGGATTGAGGATTGAGGATTGAGCATTGAGGATTGATGATTGAGGATTGAGGATTGAAGATAGAGTATTGATGATTGAAGATTGAGTATTGAGGATTGAAAATTGAGGATTGAGGATTGAGGATTGAGAATTGAGGATTGAAGATTGAGGATTGGGGACGGAGTGTTGAGTGTTGAGAGATGAGAATTGATGTTTGTGGATAGAGATTTGAAGATTGTAGATTGAGTATTGAGTGTTGAAAACTGTGAATTGATGATATTCCATTGAGGATTGGGGATTGACAACTGATTGTTGAGGAGTGAGGGCTGAAGATTGAGGATTCAGGATTGAGGATTCAGGATTAATGTTTGAGGACTGAGGATTGAGGATTGAGGATTGAGGATTGAGGATTGAGGATTGAAGATTGAGGATTGGGTATTGCGGATTGAACATTGAGGATTGAGGATTGAGGATTGAGGACTGAGGATCGAGGATTGAGGATTGAGGATTGAGGGTTGAAGATTGAGGATTGGGGACTGAGGATTGAAGATTGAGGATTGAGGATTGAGGACTGAGGATTGAGGATTGAGGATTGAAGGTTCAGTATTGAGGATTGAATATTGAGAATTGATGATTGAGGATTGAACATTGAGGACTGAGTGTTGAGGGTTGAGTGATGAGAATTGATGTTTGTGGATAGAGATTCGAAGATGCAGATTGAGTATTGTGTATTGAAAACTGTGAATTGAGTATATTCTATTGAGGTTTGAGGATTGACAACTGATTGTTGAGGACTGAGAGCTGAAGATTGAGGGTTCAGGATTGAGGATTCAGAATTGAGATTTGAGGATTCAGAATTGAGGTTTGAGGACTGAGGATTGAGGATTGAAGATTGAGTATTGAGGATTGAAGATTGAGTATTCAGGATTGGAGATTGGCGATTGAGGATTAAGGACCGAGGATTGAGGATTGAGGATTGAAGATTGAGTATTGATGATTGAAGATTGAGTATTGAGGATTGAAAATTGAGGATTGAGGATTGAGGATTGAGGATTGAAGATTGAGTATTCAGGATTGGAGATCGACGATTGAGGATTAAGGACCGAGGATTGAGGATTGAGGATTGAAGATTGAGTAATGAGGATTGAAGATAGAGGATTGAGGATTGAGGATTGAGGATTGATGATTGAAGACTTAGGATTGGGTATTGAGGATTGAGCATTGAGGATTGAGGGTTGAGGATTGAGGATTGAGGATTGAGGGTTGTGGATTGAGTATTGAGTATTGAAAACTGTGAATTGATGATATTCCATTGAGGATTGGGGATTGACAACTGATTGTTGAGGACTGAGGGCTGAAGATTGAGGATTCAGGATTGAGGATTCAGGATTAAGGTTTGAGGACTGAGGATTGAGGATTGAGGATTGAGGATTGAGGATTGAGGATTGAAGATTGAGGATTGGTTATTGCGGATTGAACATTGAGGATTGAGGATTGAGGATTGAGGACTGAGGATCGAGGATTGAGGATTGAGGATTGAGGGTTAAAGATTGAGGATTGGGGACTGATGATTGAAGATTGGGGATTGAGGATTGAGGACTGAGGATTGAGGATTGAGGATTGAAGGTTCAGTATTGAGGATTGAAGATTGAGAATTGATGATTGAGGATTGAACATTGAGGAATGAGTGTTGAGGGTTGAGTGATGGGAATTGATGTTTGTGGATAGAGATTCGAAGATTGCAGATTGAGTATTGTGTATTGAAAACTTCGAATTGATGATATTCCATTGAGGATTGGGGATTGACAACTGATTGTTGAGGACTGAGGGCTGAAGATTGAGGATTCAGGATTGAGGATTCAGGATTAAGGTTTGAGGACTGTGGATTGAGGATTGAGGATTGAGGATTGAGGATTGAGGATTGAAGATCGAGGATTGGGTGTTGCGGATTGAACGTTGAGGATTTAGGATTGAGGATTGAGGACTGAGGATCGAGGATTGAGGATTGAGGATTGAGGGTTGAAGATTGAGGATTGGGGACTGAGGATTGAAGATTGAGGATTGAGGATTGAGGACTGAGGATTGAGGATTGAGGATTGCAAATTGAGGATTGACGATTGAGGATTGAGGATTGAGGATTGAAGATTGAGTATTGGGGACGGAGTGTTGAGTGTTGAGTGATGAGAATTGATGTTTGTGGATATGGATTTGAAGATTGCAGATTGAGTATTGAGTATTGAAAACTGTGAATTGAGCATATTCTATTGAGGATTGAGGATTGACAACTGATTGTTGAGGACTGAGAGCTGAAGATTGAGGGTTCAGGATTGAGGATTCAGAATTGAGGTTTGAGGATTCAGAATTGAGGTCTGAGGACTGAGGATTGAGGATTGAAGATTGAGTATTGAGGATTGAAGGTTGAGTATTCAGGATTGGAGATCGACGATTGAGGATTAAGGACCGAGGATTGAGGATTGAGGATTGAAGATTGAGTAATGAGGATTGAAGATAGAGGATTGAGGATTGAGGATTGAGGATTGAGGATTGAAGACTGAGGATTGGGTATTGAGGATTGAGCATTGAGGATTGAGGGTTGAGGATTGAGGATTGAGGATTGAGGATTGAAGATTGAATATTAATGATTGAAGATTGAAGATAGAGGATTGAGGGTTGCGGATTGAGCACGAGGACTGAGGGTTGAGTATTGGTGTTTGAAGTCTGAGGATTGAGGATTGAGGATTGAGAATTGAGGATTGAGGATTGGGGATTGAAGATTGAGGATTCGGTATTGAGGACTGAAGAATGAGGATTGAGGAGTGAGGACTGAGGATTGAGGATTGCAGTTTGAGTATTGGGGATTGAAGATTGAGGATTGAGGATTGAGGATTGAGGATTGAGGATTGAGGATTGAGGTATGAAGATTGAGTATTGAGGATTGAAGATTGAGGATTGAGGATTGAGGATTGAGGATTTAGGATTGAAGATTGAGGATTGGGGATTGAGGATTGACGATTGAGTATTGAGCATTGAGGATTGAGAATTGAGGATTGAGGATTGAAGATTGAGTATTGAGGATTGAAGATTGAGGATTGAGGATTGAGGATTGAAGATTGAGGTCTGAGTGTTGAGGGATGCGTGATGAGAATTGATGTTAGTGGATTGAGATTTGAAGATTGAAGAATGGGGATTGAGTATTGAAAGCTGTGAATTGAGGATATTCTATTGAGGATTGAGGATTGACAATTGATTGTTGAGGACTTATGGCTGAAGATTGAGTATTGAGGATTGGGTATTGCGGATTGAACATTGAGGATTGAGGATTGAGGATTGAGGACTGAGGATCGAGGATTGAGGATTGAGGATTGAGGGTTAAAGATTGAGGGTTGGGGACTGATGATTGAAGATTGAGGATTGAGGATTGAGGACTGAGGATTGAGGATTGAGGATTGAAGGTTCAGTATTGAGGATTGAAGATTGAGAATTGATGATTGAGGATTGAACATTGAGGACTGAGTGTTGAGGGTTGAGTGATGAGAATTGATGTTTGTGGATAGAGATTCGAAGATTGCAGATTGAGTATTGTGTATTGAAAACTTCGAATTGATGATATTCCATTGAGGATTGGGGATTGACAACCGATTGTTGAGGACTGAGGGCTGAAGATTGAGGATTCCGGATTGAGGATTCAGGATTAAGGTTTGAGGACTGAGGATTGAGGATTGAGGATTGAGGATTGAGTATTGAGGATTGAAGATTGAGGATTGGGTATTGCGGATTGAACATTGAGGATTTAGGATTGAGGATTGAGGACTGAGGATCGAGGATTGAGGATTGAGGATTGAGGGTTGAAGATTGAGGATTGGGGACAGAGGATTGAAGATTGCGGATTGAGGATTGAGGACTGAGGATTGAGGATTGAGGATTGCAAATTGAGAATTGACGATTGAGGATTGAGGATTGAGGATTGAAGATTGAGGATTGGGGACGGAGTGTTGAGTGTTGAGTGATGAGACTTGATGTTTGTGGATATGGATTTGAAGATTGCAGATTGAGTATTGAGTATTGAAAACTGTGAATTGAGCATATTCTATTGAGGATTGAGGATTTACAACTGATTGTTGAGGACTGAGAGCTGAAGATTGAGGGTTCAGGATTGAGGATTCAGAATTGAGGTTTGAGGATTCAGAATTGAGGTCTGAGGACTGAGGATTGAGGATTGAAGATTGAGTATTGAGGATTGAAAGCTGTGAATTGAGGATATTCTATTGAGGATTGAGGATTGACAATTGATTGTTGAGGACTTATGGCTGAAGATTGAGTATTGAGGATTGGGTATTGCGGATTGAACATTGAGGATTGAGGATTGAGGATTGAGGACTGAGGATCGAGGATTGAGGATTGAGGATTGAGGGTTAAAGATTGAGGGTTGGGGACTGATGATTGAAGATTGAGGATTGAGGATTGAGGACTGAGGATTGAGGATTGAGGATTGAAGGTTCAGTATTGAGGATTGAAGATTGAGAATTGATGATTGAGGATTGAACATTGAGGACTGAGTGTTGAGGGTTGAGTGATGAGAATTGATGTTTGTGGATAGAGATTCGAAGATTGCAGATTGAGTATTGTGTATTGAAAACTTCGAATTGATGATATTCCATTGAGGATTGGGGATTGACAACTGATTGTTGAGGACTGAGGGCTGAAGATTGAGGATTCCGGATTGAGGATTCAGGATTAAGGTTTGAGGACTGAGGATTGAGGATTGAGGATTGAGGATTGAGTATTGAGGATTGAAGATTGAGGATTGGGTATTGCGGATTGAACATTGAGGATTTAGGATTGAGGATTGAGGACTGAGGATCGAGGATTGAGGATTGAGGATTGAGGGTTGAAGATTGAGGATTGGGGACAGAGGATTGAAGATTGCGGATTGAGGATTGAGGACTGAGGATTGAGGATTGAGGATTGCAAATTGAGGATTGACGATTGAGGATTGAGGATTGAGGATTGAAGATTGAGGATTGGGGACGGAGTGTTGAGTGTTGAGTGATGAGAATTGATGTTTGTGGATATGGATTTGAAGATTGCAGATTGAGTATTGAGTATTGAAAACTGTGAATTGAGCATATTCTATTGAGGATTGAGGATTTACAACTGATTGTTGAGGACTGAGAGCTGAAGATTGAGGGTTCAGGATTGAGGATTCAGAATTGAGGTTTGGGAATTCAGAATTGAGGTCTGAGGACTGAGGATTGAGGATTGAAGATTGAGTATTGAGGATTGAAGATTGAGTATTCAGGATTGGAGATCGACGATTGAGGATTAAGGACCGAGGATTGAGGATTGAGGATTGAAGATTGAGTAATGAGGATTGGAGATAGAGGATTGAGGATTGAGGATTGAGGATTGAGGATTGAGGATTGAAGACTGAGGATTGGGTATTGAGGATTGAGCATTGAGGATTGAGGGTTGAGGATTGAGGATTGAGGATTGAGGATTGAAGATTGAATATTAATGATTGAAGATTGAAGATTGAGGATTGAGGGTTGTGGATTGAGCACGAGGACTGAGGGTTGAGTATTGGTGTTTGAAGTCTGAGGATTGAGGATTGAGGATTGAGAATTGAGGATTGAGGATTGGGGATTGAAGATTGAGGATTCG
The DNA here is from genome assembly GCF_051401765.1 of Calliopsis andreniformis. Classification (NCBI taxonomy): domain Eukaryota; kingdom Metazoa; phylum Arthropoda; class Insecta; order Hymenoptera; family Andrenidae; genus Calliopsis; species Calliopsis andreniformis. The sequence goes on along the minus strand of NW_027480586.1, from coordinate 581,048 downwards.
GTATTGAGGACTGAAGAATGAGGATTGAGGAGTGAGGACTGAGGATTGAGGATTGCAGTTTGAGTATTGGGGATTGAAGATTGAGGATTGAGGATTTACGATTGAGGATTGAGGACTGAGGATCGAGGATTGAGGATTGAGGATTGAGGGTTGAAGATTGAGGATTGGGGACTGAGGATTGAAGATTGAGGATTGAGGATTGAGGACTGAGGATTGAGGATTGAGGATTGCAAATTGAGGATTGACGATTGAGGATTGAGGATTGAGGATTGAAGATTGAGGATTGGGGACGGAGTGTTGAGTGTTGAGTGATGAGAATTGATGTCTGTGGATATGGATTTGAAGATTGCAGATTGAGTATTGAGTATTGAAAACTGTGAATTGAGCATATTCTATTGAGGATTGAGGAATGACAACTGATTGTTGAGGACTGAGAGCTGAAGATTGAGGGTTCAGGATTGAGGATTCAGAATTGAGATTTGAGGATCCAGAATTGAGGTCTGAGGACTGAGGATTGAGGATTGAAGATTGAGTATTGAGGATTGAAGATTGAGTATTCAGGATTGGAGATCGACGATTGAGGATTAAGGACCGAGGATTGAGGATTGAGGATTGAAGATTGAGTAATGAGGATTGAAGATAGAGGATTGAGGATTGAGGATTGAGGATTGATGATTGAAGACTGAGGATTGGGTATTGAGGATTGAGCATTGAGGATTGAGGGTTGAGGATTGAGGATTGAGGATTGAGGGTTGTGGATTGAGTATTGAGTATTGAAAACTGTGAATTGATGATATTCCATTGAGGATTGGGGATTGACAACTGATTGTTGAGGACTGAGGGCTGAAGATTGAGGATTCAGGATTGAGGATTCAGGATTAAGGTTTGAGGACTGAGGATTGAGGATTGAGGATTGAGGATTGAGGATTGAGGATTGAAGATTGAGGATTGGTTATTGCGGATTGAATATTGAGGATTGAGGATTGAGGATTGAGGACTGAGGATCGAGGATTGAGGATTGAGGATTGAGGGTTAAAGATTGAGGATTGGGGACTGATGATTGAAGATTGGGGATTGAGGATTGAGGACTGAGGATTGAGGATTGAGGATTGAAGGTTCAGTATTGAGGATTGAAGATTGAGAATTGATGATTGAGGATTGAACATTGAGGACTGAGTGTTGAGGGTTGAGTGATGAGAATTGATGTTTGTGGATAGAGATTCGAAGATTGCAGATTGAGTATTGTGTATTGAAAACTTCGAATTGATGATATTCCATTGAGGATTGGGGATTGACAACTGATTGTTGAGGACTGAGGGCTGAAGATTGAGGATTCAGGATTGAGGATTCAGGATTAAGGTTTGAGGACTGTGGATTGAGGATTGAGGATTGAGGATTGAGGATTGAGGATTGAAGATTGAGGATTGGGTATTGCGGATTGAACGTTGAGGATTTAGGATTGAGGATTGAGGACTGAGGATCGAGGATTGAGGATTGAGGATTGAGGGTTGAAGATTGAGGATTGGAGACTGAGGATTGAAGATTGAGGATTGAGGATTGAGGACTGAGGATTGAGGATTGAGGATTGCAAATTGAGGATTGACGATTGAGGATTGAGGATTGAGGATTGAAGATTGAGTATTGGGGACGGAGTGTTGAGTGTTGAGTGATGAGAATTGATGTTTGTGGATATGGATTTGAAGATTGCAGATTGAGTATTGAGTATTGAAAACTGTGAATTGAGCATATTCTATTGAGGATTGAGGATTGACAACTGATTGTAGAGGACTGAGAGCTGAAGATTGAGGTTTCAGGATTGAGGATTCAGAATTGAGGTTTGAGGATTCAGAATTGAGGTCTGAGGACTGAGGATTGAGGATTGAAGATTGAGTATTGAGGATTGAAGATTGAGTATTCAGGATTGGAGATCGACGATTGAGGATTAAGGACCGAGGATTGAGGATTGAGGATTGAAGATTGAGTAATGAGGATTGAAGATAGAGGATTGAGGATTGAGGATTGAGGATTGAGGATTGAGGATTGAGGATTGAGTATTCAGGATTGATGATTGAGGATTGAGGATTGAGGATTGAGGATTGAGGATTGAGGATTGAAGATTGAGGATTGGGTATTGCGGATTGAACGTTGAGGATTGAAGATTGAGGATTGGGTGTTGAGGATTGAAGAATGAGGATTGAGGATTGAGGATTGAGGATTGAGGATTGAAGATTCAGTATTGAGGACGGAAGATTGAGGATTGAGGATTGAGGATTGCGGATTGAAGATTGAGTATTAAGGATTGAAGATTGAGGAATCAGGACTGAGGATTGAGGATTGAGGATTGAGAATTGAGGATTGAGGATTGAAGACTGAGGATTGGGTATTGTGGATTGAGCATTGAGGATTGAGGGTTGAGGATTGAGGATTGAGGATTGAGGATTGAGGATTGAAGATTGAATATTAATGATTGAAGATTGAGGATTGAGGATTGAGGGTCGTGGATTGAGCACGAGGACTGAGGGTTGAGTATTGGTGTTTGAAGTCTGAGGATTGTGGATTGAGGATTGAGAATTGAGGATTGAGGATTGAGGCTTGAAGATTGAGGATTCGGTATTGAGGATTGAAGAATGAGGATTGAGGAGTGAGGACTGAGGGTTGAGGATTGCAGTTTGAGTATTGAGGATTGAAGATTGAGGATTGAGGATTGAGGATTGAGGATTGAGGATTGAGGATTGAGGATTGAAGATTGAGTATTGAGGATTGAAGATTGAGGATTGAGGATTGAGGATTGAGGATTGAGGATGAGGGCTGAGGGTTGAGGATTGAGGTTTGAGGACTGAGGACTGAGGATTGAGGTTTGAGGATTGAGAATTGAGGATTGAGGATTGAGGATTGAACATTGAGTACTGAGTGTTGAGGGTTGAGTGATGAGAATTGGTGTTTGTGGATAGAGATCTGAAGATTGCAGATTGACTATTGAGTATTGAAAACTGTGAATTGAGGATACTCTATTGAGGATTGACGATTGACAACTGATTGTTGAGGACTGAGTGCTGAAGATTGAGGATTGAGGATTGAGGATTGAGGATTGAGGAAGAGGGCTGAGGGTTGAGGATTGAGGTTTGAGGACTGAGGACTGAGGGCTGAGGATTGAGAATTGAGTATTGAGGATTGAGGATTGAAGATTGCGGATTGGGTATTGAGGATTGTAGTATGAGGATTGAGGATTGAGGATTGAGGATTGAGGATTGAGGATTGATTATTGAGGATTGAAGATTGACGATTGAGGGCTGAGAATTGATGTTTGAGGGTTGAGATTTGAAGATTGAAGAATGGGGATTGAGTATTGAAAACTGTGAATTAAGGATATTCTATTGAGGATTGAGGATTGACAATTGATTGTTGAGGTCTTATGGCTGAAGATTGAGGATTCAGGGTTGAGGATTGAAGATTGAGTATTGATGATTGAAGATTAAGGATTGAGGATTGGGGGTTGAGGTTTGAGGACGAGGACTGACGGTTGAGGATTGAGGTTTGAGGATTGAGGATTGAGGATTGAGGACTGAGGATTGAGGATTGAGGATTGAGCATTGAGGATTGAAGATTGTGGACTGAGGATTGAGGATTGAAGATTGAATATTAATGATTGAAGATTGAGGATTGAGGATTGAGGGTTGTGGATTGAGCACGAGGACTGAGGGTTGAGTATTGGTGTTTGAAGTCTGAGGATTGTGGATTGAGGATTGAGAATTGAGGATTGAGGATTGAGGCTTGAAGATTGAGGATTCGGTATTGAGGATTGAAGAATGAGGATTGAGGAGTGAGGACTGAGGGTTGAGGATTGCAGTTTGAGTATTGAGGATTGAAGATTGAGGATTGAGGATTGAGGATTGAGGATTGAGGATTGAGGATTGAGGATTGAAGATTGAGTATTGAGGATTGAAGATTGAGGATTGAGGATTGAGGATTGAGGATTGAGGATGAGGGCTGAGGGTTGAGGATTGAGGTTTGAGGACTGAGGACTGAGGATTGAGGTTTGAGGATTGAGAATTGAGGATTGAGGATTGAGGATTGAACATTGAGTACTGAGTGTTGAGGGTTGAGTGATGAGAATTGGTGTTTGTGGATAGAGATCTGAAGATTGCAGATTGACTATTGAGTATTGAAAACTGTGAATTGAGGATACTCTATTGAGGATTGACGATTGACAACTGATTGTTGAGGACTGAGTGCTGAAGATTGAGGATTGAGGATTGAGGATTGAGGATTGAGGAAGAGGGCTGAGGGTTGAGGATTGAGGTTTGAGGACTGAGGACTGAGGGCTGAGGATTGAGAATTGAGTATTGAGGATTGAGGATTGAAGATTGCGGATTGGGTATTGAGGATTGTAGTATGAGGATTGAGGATTGAGGATTGAGGATTGAGGATTGAGGATTGATTATTGAGGATTGAAGATTGACGATTGAGGGCTGAGAATTGATGTTTGAGGGTTGAGATTTGAAGATTGAAGAATGGGGATTGAGTATTGAAAACTGTGAATTAAGGATATTCTATTGAGGATTGAGGATTGACAATTGATTGTTGAGGTCTTATGGCTGAAGATTGAGGATTCAGGGTTGAGGATTGAAGATTGAGTATTGATAATTGAAGATTAAGGATTGAGGATTGGGGGTTGAGGTTTGAGGACGAGGACTGACGGTTGAGGATTGAGGTTTGAGGATTGAGGATTGAGGATTGAGGACTGAGGATTGAGGATTGAGGATTGAGCATTGAGGATTGAAGATTGTGGACTGAGGATTGAGGATTGAAGTTTGAGTATTGAAGATTGGAGATTGAGGATTGAGGATTGAGGATTGAGGATGAGGGCTGAGGGTTGAGGATTGAGGTTTGAGGACTGAGGACTGAGGATTGAGGATTGAGAATTGAGGATTGAGGATTGAGGATTGAAGATTGAGGATTGGGTATTGAGGACTGAAGAGTGAGGATTGAGAATTGAGGATTGAGGATTGAGGAATGAGCATTGAAAATCGAGTATTGAGGATTGAACGTTGAGGATTGTGGATTGAGGATTGAGGATTGAATATTGAGGATTGGGTACTGAGTGTTGAGGGTTGAGTGATGAGAATTGATGTTTGTGGATAGAGATTTGAAGATTGCAGATTGAGTATTGAGTAATGAAAACTGTGAATTGATGATATTCAATTGAGTATTGAGGATTGACAACTGATTGTTGAGGACTGAGGGCTGACGAATGAGGATTCAGGTTTGAGGATTCAGGATTGAGGTTTGAGGACTGAGGATTGAGGATTGAAAATTGAGGATTGAGGATTGAGGATTGGGGATTGAGGATTGAAGATTGAGGTTTGGGGATTGAGGATTGAACATTGAGGATTGTGGATTGAGTATTGAGGATTGAAGATTGAGGATTGAGGATTGAGGATTGAGGATTGAAGATTGAGTATTGAGGATTGAGGATTGAGGATTGAGGATTGAGGATTGAGAATTGAGGACTGAGGGTTGAGGATTGAAGATTGAGGATTGGGTGTTGAGGATTGAAGAATGTGGATTGAGGATTGAGGATTGAGGATTGAGGATTGAAGATTGAGTATTGAGGATTGAAGATTGAGGATTGAGGATTGAGGATTGAGGATTGAAGATTGAGTATTGAGGATTGAGGATTGAGGATTGAGGATTGAGGATTGAGGATTGAGGATTGAAGATTCAGTATTGAGGGTTGAAGATTAAGGTTGAGGTTTGAGGATTGAGGATTGAGTATTGAGGATTGAAGATTGAGGATTCAGGATTGAGGTTTGAGGATTGAGGACGTGGACTGACGGTTGAGGATTGAGGTTTGAGGATTGAGGATTGAGGATTGAGGACTGACGATTGAGGATTGAGGATTGAGCATTGAGGATTGAAGACTGAGGACTGGGGATTGAGGATTGATGATAGAGGATTAAGGATTGAGGATTGGAGATTGAGCATCTAGGATTGGAGATTGATTATTGAGGATTGAAGATTGAGGATTGAGGATTGAGGATTGAGAATTGAGAATTGAGTGTGAGGACTGAGGGCTGAGGATTGAGGTTTGAGGAACGAGGATTGAGGATTGAGGATTGAGGACTGAGGATTGACGATTCAGTATTGAAGATTGAGGATTGATTACTGAGGATTGAGGATTGAGGATTGAGGTGTGAGGACTGAGGATTGAGGATTGAAGATTGAGTATTGTGGATTGAAGATTGAGGATTGAGGATTTAGGATTGAGGATTGAGGATGAGGGCTGAGGTTTGAGGATTGAGGATTGAGGGCTGAGGACTGAGGATTGAGGGTTGAGAATTGAGGATTGAGGATTGAGGATTGAAGATTGAGGATTGGGTATTGAGGATTGAAGAATGAGGATTGAGGATTGAGGATTGAGTGTTGAGGATTGAGGATTGAGGTTTGAAGATTGAGGATTGGGTGTTGAGGATTGAGGAATGAGGATTCAGGAATGAGCATTGAGGATTGAGGATTGAAGATTGAGTATTGAGGATTGAAGCCTGGCGACTGAGGACTGAGGATTGAGGATTGACGATTGAGGATGTGGGATTGAAGATTGTGTATTGAGGATTGAAGATTGAGGGTCGAGGATTGAGGATTGAGGATTGAGTATTGAAGATTGAGGATTGGGGACTGAGTGTTGAGGGTTGAATGCTGAGAATTGATGTTTGTGGATAGAGATTTGAAAATTGCAGATTGAGTATTGAGTATTGAAAACTGTGAATTGATGATATTCTATTGAGGATTGAGAATTGACAACTGATTGTTGAGGACTGAGGTCTGAAGATTGAGGATTCAGGATTGAGGATACAGGTTTGAGGTTCGAGGACTGAGGATTGAGGATTGAGTATTGAGGATTGAGGATTGAAGATTGAGGATTGGGTATTGCGGATTGAACATTGAGGATGGAGGATTGAGGATTGAGGATTGAGGATTGAGGATTGAGGACTGAAGACTGAATATTGATGATTGAATATTGAGGATTGAGTATTGATGGTTGTGGAGTGAGGACGAGGACTGAGGGTTGAGTATTGCTGTTTGAGGTCTGAGGATTAAGGATTGAGGATTGAGAATTGAGGATTGAGGATTGAGGATTGAAGATTGTGGATTGGGTATTGAGGATTGAAGAATGAGGATTGAGGATTGAGGATTGAGGATTGAGGATTGAAGGCTGAGTATTGAGGATTGAAGATTGAGGATTGAGGATTGAGGATTGAGGATTGAGGATTGAGGATTAAAGATTGAATATTGAGTATTGAGGATTGAAGATTGAGGATTGAGAATTGAGGATTGAGGATTGAGGATTGAAGATTGAGGATTCGGTATTGAGGATTGAAGAATGAGGATTGAGGAGTGAGGACTGAGGATTGAGGATTGCAGTTTGAGTATTGAGGATTGAAGATTGAGGATTGAGGATTGAGGATTGAGGATTGAGGATTGAGGATTGAGGATTGAGAATTGAGGATTGAGGATTGAGGATTGAAGATTGAGGATTGAGGATTGAGGATTGAGGATTGAGGCTTGAGGACTGAGGATTGAGGATTGAGGATTGAGGAATGAAGATTGAGTATTGAGGATTGAAGATTGAGGATTGAGGATTGAGGATTGAGCATTGAGGACTGAAGATTGAATATTGATGATTGAAGATTGAGGATTGGGTATTGATGGTTGTGGATTGAGGACGAGGACTGAGGGTTGAGTATTGCTGTTTGAGGTCTGAGGATTGAGGACTGGGTATTGAGAATTGAGGGTTGAGGATTGAGGATTGAAGATTGTGGATTGGGTATTGAGGATTGAAGAATGAGGATTGAGGAATGAGGATTGAGGATTGAGTATTGAATACTGAGAATCGAGGATTGAAGATTGAGGATTGAGGATTGAGGATTGAGGATCGAGGATTGAGGATTGAGGATTGAGGATTGAGGATTGAGGAATGAAGATTGAGTATTGAGGATTGAAGATTGAGGATTGAGGATTGAGGATTGAGGATTGAGGATTGAAGATTGCGGATTGGGTATTGAGGATTGTAGTATGAGGACTGAGGATTGAGGATTGCGGATTGAGGATTGAAGATTGATTATTGAGTATTGAAGATTGACGATTGAGGGTTGAGCATTGAGGATTGTGGATTGAGGATTGAGGATTGAAGATTGAGTATTGAGGATTGAATGTTGAGGATTGTGGATTGAGGATTGAGGGTTGAGGATTGAATGGTGAGGTTTGGGGACTGAGTGTTGAGGGTTGAGTGATGAGAATTGATGTCTGTGGATAGTGATTTGAAGATTGCAGATTGAGTGTTGGGTATTGAAAGCTGTGAATTGATGATATTCTATTGAGGATTGAGGTTTGACTACTGATTGTTGAGGACTGAGTGCTGAAGATTGAGGATTCAGGATTGAGGATTCAGGATTGTGGTTTGAGGACTGTGGATTGAGGATTGAGGATTGAGGATTGAGGATTCAGGATTGAGGATTGAAGATTGAGGATTGGGTATTGAGGATTGAACATTGAGGATTGAGGATTGAGCATTGAGGATTGAGGATTGAAGATTGAATATGGACAATCGAAGTTTGAGGATTGAGTATTGAGTGTTGTGGGTTGGCGACGAGGACTGAGGGTTGAGTATAGATGTTTGAACTCTGAGGATTGAGGATTAAGGATTGAGAGTTGAGGATTGAGGATTGAGGATGGAGGATTGAAGAGAGAGGACTGAGTGTTGAGGATTGAGTGTTGAGAATTGATGTTTGAAGGTTGAGATTTGAAGATTGAAGAATGGGGATTGAGTATTGAAAACTGTGAATTAAGGATATTCTATTGAGGATTGAGGATTGACAATTGATTGTTGAGGTCTTATGGCTGAAGATTGAGGATTCAGGATTGAGGATTCGTGGTGGAGGTTTGAGGACTGAGGATTGAGGGTTGAGGACTGAGGATTGAGGATTGACTCTTGAGGATTGAGGATTGAGGATGGAGGATTGACGAGAGAGGACTGAGTGTTGAGGATTGAGTGTTGAGAATTGATGTTTGAGGATTGAGATTTGATTATTGAATATTGTGGATTGAGTATTGAACCATGAGAATTCAGGATATTCTATTGAGTATTGAGAATTGAGGATTGATGGTTGAGTATTGAGAATTGATGGCTGAGGGTTGTGCATTGAATATTGAGGATTGAGGATTGAGGATTGAGGATTGAAGATTGAGTATTGATGATTGAAGATTAAGGATTGAGGATTGGGGGTTGAGGTTTGAGGACGAGGACTGACGGTTGAGGATTGAGGTTTGAGGATTGAGGATTGAGGATTGAGGACTGAGGATTGAGGATTGAGGATTGAGCATTGAGGATTGAAGATTGTGGACTGAGGATTGACGATTGAAGTTTGAGTATTGAGGATTGGAGATTGAGGATTGAGGATTGAGGATTGAGGATTGAGGATGAGGGCTGAGGGTTGAGGATTGAGGTTTGAGGACTGAGGACAGAGGATTGAGGATTGAGAATTGAGGATTGAGGATTGAGGATTGAAGATTGAGGATTGGGTATTGAGGATTGAAGAATGAGGATTGAGGATTGAGGATTGAGGATTGAGGATTGAGGATTGAAGATTGAGCATTCAGGATTGCAGATGGACGATTGAGGATTGAGGACCGAGGATTGAGGATTGGGGATTGAAGATTGAGTATTGGGGATTGAAGATTGACGATTGAGGATTGAGAATTGAGGATTGAGGATTGAGGAGTGAGCATTGAAGATTGAGCATTGAGGATTGAACGTTCAGGATTGTGGATTGAGGATTGAGGATTGAGGATTGAATATTGAGGATTGGGGACTGAGTGTTGAGGGTTGAGTGATGAGAATTGATGTTTGTGGATAGAGATTTGAAGATTGCAGATTGAGTATTGAGTAATGAAAACTGTGAATTGGTGATATTCAATTGAGTATTGAGGATTGACAACAGATTGTTGAGGACTGAGGGCTGACGAATGAGGATTCAGGTTTGAGGATTCAGGATTGAGGTTTGAGGACTGAGGATTGAGGATTGAAAATTGAGAATTGAGGGTTGAGGATTGAGGATTGAGGATTGAAGATTGAGTATTGAGGATTGAAGATTGAGGATTGAGGATTGAGGATTGAGGATTTAGGATTGAAGATTGGAGATTGGGGATTGAGGATTGACGATTGAGTATTGAGCATTGAGGATTGAGAATTGAGGATTGAGGATTGAAGATTGAGTATTGAGGATTGAAGATTGAGGATTGAGGATTGAGGATTGAAGATTGAGGACTGAGTGTTGAGGGATGCGTGATGAGAATTGATGTTAGTGGATTGAGATTTGAAGATTGAAGAATGGGGATTGAGTATTGAAAGCTGTGAACTGAGGATATTCTATTGAGGATTGAGGATTGACAATTGATTGTTGAGGACTTATGGCTGAAGATTGAGGATTCAGGATTGAGGATTCGGGGTGGAGGTTTGAGGACTGAGGATTGAGGTTTGAGGATTGAGGATTGAGGATTGACGCTTGAGGATTGAGGATTGAGGATGGAGGATTGAAGAGAGAGGACTGAGTGTTGAGGATTGAGTGTTGATAATTGATGTTTGAGGACTCAGATTTGATTATTGAATATTGTGGATTGAGTATTGAACCATGAGATTTCAGGATATTCTATTGAGTATTGAGAATTGAGGATTGATGGTTGAGTATTGAGGATTGATGGTTGAGGGTTGTGCGTTGAATATTGAGGATTGAGGATTGAGGATTGAGGATTGAAGTTTGAGTATTGATGACTGAAGTCTGAGGATTGAGGATTGAGGGTTGAGGTTTGAGGACCAGGACTGACGGTTGAGGATTGAGGTTTGAGGATTGAGGATTGGGGATTGAGGACTGAGGATTGAGGATTGAGGATTGAGCATTGAGGATTTAAGATTGAGGACTGAGGATGGAGGATTGAAGATTGTGTGTTGAGGATTGAATATTGAGGATTGAGGATTGAGGATTGAGGATTGAGGATGAGGGCTGAGGGTTGAGGATTGAGGTTTGATGACTCAGGACTGAGGATTGAGGTTTTAGGATTGAGAATTGAGGATTGAGGATTGAGGATTGAAATTGAGGATTCGGTATTGAGGATTGAATAATGAGGACTGAGGATTGAGGATTGAGGATTGAGAATAGAGGACTGAGGATTGAGGATTGAAGTTTGAGGATTGGGTGTTGAGGATTGAATAATGTGGATTGAGGATTGAGGATTGAGGATTGAGGATTGAGGATTGAGTATTGAGGATTGATGATTGAGGATTGAGGATTGAGGATTGAGGATTGAGGATTGAGGATTGAAGATTGAGGATTGGGTATTGCGGACTGAACGTTGAGGATTGAAGATTGAGGATTGGGTGTTGAGGATTGAAGAATGAGGATTGAGGATTGAGGATTGAGGATTGAGGATTGAAGATTCAGTATTGAGGTCTGAAGATTGAGGATTGAGGATTGAGGACTGCGGATTGAAGATTGAGTATTAAGGATTGAAGATTGAGGAATGAGGACTGAGGATTGAGGATTGAGGATTGAGAATTGAGGACTGAGGATTGAAGACTGAGGATTGGGTATTGAGGATTGAGCATTGAGGATTGAGGGTTGAGGATTGAGGATTGAGGATTGAGGATTGAGGATTGAAGATTGAATATTAATGGTTGAAGATTGAGGATTGAGGATTGAGGGTTGTGGATTGAGCACGAGGACTGAGGGTTGAGTATTGGTGTTTGAAGTCTGAGGATTGTGGATTGAGGATTGAGAATTGAGGATTGAGGATTGAGGCTTGAAGATTGAGGATTCGGTATTGAGGATTGAAGAATGAGGATTGAGGAGTGAGGACTGAGGGTTGAGGATTGCAGTTTGAGTATTGAGGATTGAAGATTGAGGATTGAGGATTGAGGATTGAGGATTGAGGATTGAGGATTGAGGATTGAGGATTGAAGATTGAGTATTGAGGATTGAAGATTGAGGATTGAGGATTGAGGATTGAGGATTGAGGATGAGGGCTGAGGGTTGAGGATTGAGGTTTGAGGACTGAGGACTGAGGATTGAGGTTTGAGGATTGAGAATTGAGGATTGAGGATTGAAGATTGAGGATTCGGTATTGAGGATTGAAGAATGAGGATTGAGGAGTGAGGACTGAGGATTGAGGATTGCAGTTTGAGTATTGAGGATTGAAGATTGAGGATTCAGGATTGAGGATTGAGGATTGAGGATTGAGGATTGAAGATTGAGTATTAAGGATTGAAGATTGACGATTGAGGATTGAATATTGAGGATTGGGGACTGAGTGTTGAGGGTTGAGTGATGAGAATTGATGTTTGTGGATAGAGATTTGAAGATTGCAGGTTGAGTATTGAGTATTGAAACCTGTGAATTGAGTATATTCTATTGAGGATTGAGGATTGACAACTGATTGTTGAGGAGTGAGGGCTGAAGACTGAGGATTCAGGTTTGAGGATTCAGGATTGCGGTTTGAGGACTGAGGATTGAGGATTGAGGATTGTGGATTGAGGATTGAGGATTGAGGGTTGAAGATTGAGGATTGGGTATTGAGGATTGAACATTGAGGATTGTGGACTGAGTATTGATGATTGAGGATTTAGGATTGAAGATTGAATATTGATGATTGAAGATTGAGGATCGAGGATTGAGGGTTGTGGATTGAGGACGAGGACTGAGGGTTGAGTATTGATGTTTGAGGTCTGAGGATTGAGGATTGAGGATTGAGAATTGAGGACTGAGGATTGAGGATTGAAGATTGAGGATTGGGTATTGCGGATTGAACATTGAGGATTGAGGATTGAGGATTGAGGACTGAGGATCGAGGATTGAGGATTGAGGATTGAGGGTTGAAGATTGAGGATTGGAGACTGAGGATTGAAGACTGAGGATTGAGGATTGAGGATTGAGGATTGAAAATTGAGGATTGAGGATTGAGGATTGGGGATTGAGGATTGAAGATTGAGGTTTGGGGATTGAGGATTGAACATTGAGGATTGTGGATTGAGTATTGAGGATTGAGGATTGAGGATTGAAGATTGAATATTGATGATTGAAGATTGAGGATCGAGGATTGAGGGTTGTGGATTGAGGACGAGGACTGAGGGTTGAGTATTGATGTTTGAGGTCTGAGGATTGAGGATTGAGGATTGAGAATTGAGGACTGAGGGTTGAGGATTGAAGATTGAGGATTGGGTGTTGAGGATTGAAGAATGTGGATTGAGGATTGAGGATTGAGGATTGAGGATTGAAGATTGAGTATTGAGGATTGAAGATTGAGGATTGAGGATTGAGGATTGAGGATTGAAGATTGAGTATTGAGGATTGAGGATTGAGGATTGAGGATTGAGGATTGAGGATTGAGGATTGAAGATTCAGTATTGAGGGTTGAAGATTAAGGTTGAGGTTTGAGGATTGAGGATTGAGTATTGAGGAATGAAGATTGAGGATTGAGGATTGAGGTTTGAGGATTGAGGACGTGGACTGACGGTTGAGGATTGAGGTTTGAGGATTGAGGATTGAGGATTGAGGACTGACGATTGAGGATTGAGGATTGAGCATTGAGGATTGAAGACTGAGGACTGGGGATTGAGGATTGATGATAGAGGATTAAGGATTGAGGATTGGGGATTGAGCATCTAGGATTGGAGATTGATTATTGAGGATTGAAGATTGAGGATTGAGGATTGAGGATTGAGAATTGAGAATTGAGTGTGAGGACTGAGGGCTGAGGATTGAGGTTTGAGGAACGAGGATTGAGGATTGAGGATTGAGGACTGAGGATTGACGATTCAGTATTGAAGATTGAGGATTGATTACTGAGGATTGAGGATTGAGGATTGAGGTTTGAGGACTGAGGATTGAGGATTGAAGATTGAGTATTGTGGATTGAAGATTGAGGATTGAGGATTTAGGATTGAGGATTGAGGATGAGGGCTGAGGTTTGAGGATTGAGGATTGAGGGCTGAGGACTGAGGATTGAGGGTTGAGAATTGAGGATTGAGGATTGAGGATTGAAGATTGTGGATTGGGTATTGAGGATTGAAGAATGAGGATTGAGGATTGAGGATTGAGTGTTGAGGATTGAGGATTGAGGTTTGAAGATTGAGGATTGGGTGTTGAGGATTGAAGAATGAGGATTCAGGAATGAGCATTGAGGATTGAGGATTGAAGATTGAGTATTGAGGATTGAAGCCTGGCGACTGAGGACTGAGGATTGAGGATTGACGATTGAGGATGTGGGATTGAAGATTGTGTATTGAGGATTGAAGATTGAGGGTCGAGGATTGAGGATTGAGGATTGAGTATTGAAGATTGAGGATTGGTGACTGAGTGTTGAGGGTTGAATGCTGAGAATTGATGTTTGTGGATAGAGATTTGAAAATTGCAGATTGAGTATTGAGTATTGAAAACTGTGAATTGATGATATTCTATTGAGGATTGAGAATTGACAACTGATTGTTGAGGACTGAGGTCTGAAGATTGAGGATTCAGGATTGAGGATACAGGTTTGAGGTTCGAGGACTGAGGATTGAGGATTGAGGATTGAGGATTGAGGATTGAAGATTGAGGATTGGGTATTGCGGATTGAACATTGAGGATGGAGGATTGAGGATTGAGGATTGAGGATTGAGGATTGAAGACTGAAGATTGAATATTGATGATTGAATATTGAGGATTGAGTATTGATGGTTGTGGAGTGAGGACGAGGACTGAGGGTTGAGTATTGCTGTTTGAGGTCTGAGGATTGAGGATTGAGGATTGAGAATTGAGGATTGAGGATTGAGGATTGAAGATTGTGGATTGGGTATTGAGGATTGAAGAATGAGGATTGAGGATTGAGAATTGAGGATTGAGGATTGAAGGCTGAGTATTGAGGATTGAAGATTGAGGATTGAGGATTGAGGATTGAGGATTGAGGATTGAGGATTAAAGATTGAATATTGAGTATTGAGGATTAAAGATTGAGGATTGAGAATTGAGGATTGAGGATTGAGGATTGAAGATTGAGGATTCGGTATTGAGGATTGAAGAATGAGGATTGAGGAGTGAGGACTGTGGATTGAGGATTGCAGTTTGAGTATTGAGGATTGAAGATTGAGGATTGAGGATTGAGGATTGAGGATTGAGGATTGAGGATTGAGGATTGAGAATTGAGGATTGAGGATTGAGGATTGAAGATTGAGGATTGAGGATTGAGGATTGAGGATTGAGGCTTGAGGACTGAGGATTGAGGATTGAGGATTGAGGAATGAAGATTGAGTATTGAGGATTGAAGATTGAGGATTGAGGATTGAGGATTGAGCATTGAGGACTGAAGATTGAATATTGATGATTGAAGATTGAGGATTGGGTATTGATGGTTGTGGATTGAGGACGAGGACTGAGGGTTGAGTATTGCTGTTTGAGGTCTGAGGATTGAGGACTGGGTATTGAGAATTGAGGGTTGAGGATTGAGGATTGAAGATTGTGGACTGAGGATTGACGATTGAAGTTTGAGTATTGAGGATTGGAGATTGAGGATTGAGGATTGAGGATTGAGGATTGAGGATGAGGGCTGAGGGTTGAGGATTGAGGTTTGAGGACTGAGGACAGAGGATTGAGGATTGAGAATTGAGGATTGAGGATTGAGGATTGAAGATTGAGGATTGGGTATTGAGGATTGAAGAATGAGGATTGAGGATTGAGGATTGAGGATTGAGGATTGAGGATTGAAGATTGAGCATTCAGGATTGCAGATGGACGATTGAGGATTGAGGACCGAGGATTGAGGATTAGGGATTGAAGATTGAGTATTGGGGATTGAAGATTGACGATTGAGGATTGAGAATTGAGGATTGAGGATTGAGGAGTGAGCATTGAAGATTGAGCATTGAGGATTGAACGTTGAGGATTGTGGATTGAGGATTGAGGATTGAGGATTGAATATTGAGGATTGGGGACTGAGTGTTGAGGGTTGAGTGATGAGAATTGATGTTTGTGGATAGAGATTTGAAGATTGCAGATTGAGTATTGAGTAATGAAAACTGTGAATTGGTGATATTCAATTGAGTATTGAGGATTGACAACAGATTGTTGAGGACTGAGGGCTGACGAATGAGGATTCAGGTTTGAGGATTCAGGATTGAGGTTTGAGGACTGAGGATTGAGGATTGAAAATTGAGGATTGAGGATTGAGGATTGAGGATTGAGGATTGAAGATTGAGTATTGAGGATTGAGGATTGAGGATTGAGGATTTAGGATTGAAGATTGAGGATTGGGGATTGAGGATTGACGATTGAGTATTGAGCATTGAGGATTGAGAATTGAGGATTGAGGATTGAAGATTGAGTATTGAGGATTGAAGATTGAGGATTGAGGATTGAGGATTGAGGATTGAGGATTGAGGATTGAGGATTGAAGTTTGAGTATTGATGACTGAAGTCTGAGGATTGAGGATTGAGGGTTGAGGTTTGAGGACCAGGACTGACGGTTGAGGATTGAGGTTTGAGGATTGAGGATTGGGGATTGAGGACTGAGGATTGAGGATTGAGGATTGAGCATTGAGGATTTAAGATTGAGGACTGAGGATGGAGGATTGAAGATTGTGTGTTGAGGATTGAATATTGAGGATTGAGGATTGAGGATTGAGGATTGAGGATGAGGGCTGAGGGTTGAGGATTGAGGTTTGAGGACTCAGGACTGAGGATTGAGGTTTTAGGATTGAGAATTGAGGATTGAGGATTGAGGATTGAAGATTGAGGGTTCGGTATTGAGGATTGAATAATGAGGACTGAGGATTGAGGATTGAGGATTGAGAATAGAGGACTGAGGATTGAGGATTGAAGTTTGAGGATTGGGTGTTGAGGATTGAATAATGTGGATTGAGGATTGAGGATTGAGGATTGAGGATTGAGGATTGAGTATTGAGGATTGATGATTGAGGATTGAGGATTGAGGATTGAGGATTGAGGATTGAGGATTGAAGATTGAGGATTGGGTATTGCGGATTGAACGTTGAGGATTGAAGATTGAGGATTGGGTGTTGAGGATTGAAGAATGAGGATTGAGGATTGAGGATTGAGGATTGAGGATTGAAGATTCAGTATTGAGGACTGAAGATTGAGGATTGAGGATTGAGGATTGCGGATTGAAGATTGAGTATTAAGGATTGAAGATTGAGGAATCAGGACTGAGGATTGAGGATTGAGGATTGAGAATTGAGGATTGAGGATTGAAGACTGAGGATTGGGTATTGAGGATTGAGCATTGAGGATTGAGGGTTGAGGATTGAGGATTGAGGATTGAGGATTGAGGATTGAAGATTGAATATTAATGATTGAAGATTGAGGATTGAGGATTGAGGGTTGTGGATTGAGCACGAGGACTGAGGGTTGAGTATTGGTGTTTGAAGTCTGAGGATTGTGGATTGAGGATTGAGAATTGAGGATTGAGGATTGAGGCTTGAAGATTGAGGATTCGGTATTGAGGATTGAAGAATGAGGATTGAGGAGTGAGGACTGAGGGTTGAGGATTGCAGTTTGAGTATTGAGGATTGAAGATTGAGGATTGAGGATTGAGGATTGAGGATTGAGGATTGAGGATTGAGGATTGAAGATTGAGTATTGAGGATTGAAGATTGATTACTGAGGATTGAGGATTGAGGATTGAGGTTTGAGGACTGAGGATTGAGGATTGAAGATTGAGTATTGTGGATTGAAGATTGAGGATTGAGGATTTAGGATTGAGGATTGAGGATGAGGGCTGAGGTTTGAGGATTGAGGATTGAGGGCTGAGGACTGAGGATTGAGGGTTGAGAATTGAGGATTGAGGATTGAGGATTGAAGATTGTGGATTGGGTATTGAGGATTGAAGAATGAGGATTGAGGATTGAGGATTGAGTGTTGAGGATTGAGGATTGAGGTTTGAAGATTGAGGATTGGGTGTTGAGGATTGAAGAATGAGGATTCAGGAATGAGCATTGAGGATTGAGGATTGAAGATTGAGTATTGAGGATTGAAGCCTGGCGACTGAGGACTGAGGATTGAGGATTGACGATTGAGGATGTGGGATTGAAGATTGTGTATTGAGGATTGAAGATTGAGGGTCGAGGATTGAGGATTGAGGATTGAGTATTGAAGATTGAGGATTGGGGACTGAGTGTTGAGGGTTGAATGCTGAGAATTGATGTTTGTGGATAGAGATTTGAAAATTGCAGATTGAGTATTGAGTATTGAAAACTGTGAATTGATGATATTCTATTGAGGATTGAGAATTGACAACTGATTGTTGAGGACTGAGGTCTGAAGATTGAGGATTCAGGATTGAGGATACAGGTTTGAGGTTCGAGGACTGAGGATTGAGGATTGAGGATTGAGGATTGAGGATTGAAGATTGAGGATTGGGTATTGCGGATTGAACATTGAGGATGGAGGATTGAGGATTGAGGATTGAGGATTGAGGATTGAGGACTGAAGATTGAATATTGATGATTGAATATTGAGGATTGAGTATTGATGGTTGTGGAGTGAGGACGAGGACTGAGGGTTGAGTATTGCTGTTTGAGGTCTGAGGATTGAGGATTGAGGATTGAGAATTGAGGATTGAGGATTGAGGATTGAAGATTGTGGATTGGGTATTGAGGATTGAAGAATGAGGATTGAGGATTGAGGATTGAGGATTGAGGATTGAAGGCTGAGTATTGAGGATTGAAGATTGAGGATTGAGGATTGAGGATTGAGGATTGAGGATTGAGGATTAAAGATTGAATATTGAGTATTGAGGATTGAAGATTGAGGATTGAGAATTGAGGATTGAGGATTGAGGATTGAAGATTGAGGATTCGGTATTGAGGATTGAAGAATGAGGATTGAGGAGTGAGGACTGTGGATTGAGGATTGCAGTTTGAGTATTGAGGATTGAAGATTGAGGATTGAGGATTGAGGATTGAGGATTGAGGATTGAGGATTGAGGATTGAGAATTGAGGATTGAGGATTGAGGATTGAAGATTGAGGATTGAGGATTGAGGATTGAGGATTGAGGCTTGAGGACTGAGGATTGAGGATTGAGGATTGAGGAATGAAGATTGAGTATTGAGGATTGAAGATTGAGGATTGAGGATTGAGGATTGAGCATTGAGGACTGAAGATTGAATATTGATGATTGAAGATTGAGGATTGGGTATTGATGGTTGTGGATTGAGGACGAGGACTGAGGGTTGAGTATTGCTGTTTGAGGTCTGAGGATTGAGGACTGGGTATTGAGAATTGAGGGTTGAGGATTGAGGATTGAAGATTGCGGATTGGGTATTGAGGATTGAAGAATGAGGATTGAGGAATGAGGATTGAGGATTGAGTATTGAATACTGAGTATCGAGGATTGAAGATTGAGGATTGAGTATTGAGGATTGAGGATCGAGGATTGAGGATTGAGGATTGAGGATTGAGGATTGAGGAATGAAGATTGAGTATTGAGGATTGAAGATTGAGGATTGAGGATTGAGGATTGAGGATTGAGGATTGAAGATTGCGGATTGGGTATTGAGGATTGTAGTATGAGGACTGAGGATTGGGGATTGCGGATTGAGGATTGAAGATTGATTATTGAGGATTGAAGATTGACGATTGAGGGTTGAGCATTGAGGATTGTGGATTGAGGATTGAGGATTGAAGATTGAGTATTGAGGATTGAATGTTGAGGATTGTGGATTGAGGATTGAGGGTTGAGGATTCAATGGTGAGGTTTGGGGACTGAGTGTTGAGGGTTAAGTGATGAGAATTGATGTCTGTGGATAGAGATTTGAAGATTGCAGATTGAGTGTTGGGTATTGAAAGCTGTGAATTGATGATATTCTATTGAGGATTGAGGTTTGATACTGATTGTTGAGGACTGAGTGCTGAAGATTGAGGATTCAGGATTGAGGATTCAGGATTGTGGTTTGAGGACTGTGGATTGAGGATTGAGGATTGAGGATTGAGGATTCAGGATTGAGGATTGAAGATTGAGGATTGGGTATTGAGGATTGAACATTGAGGATTGAGGATTGAGCATTGAGGATTGAGGATTGAAGATTGAATATGGACAATCGAAGTTTGAGGATTGAGTATTGAGTGTTGTGGGTTGGCGACGAGGACTGAGGGTTGAGTATAGATGTTTGAACTCTGAGGATTGAGGATTAAGGATTGAGAGTTGAGGATTGAGGATTGAGGATGGAGGATTGAAGAGAGAGGACTGAGTGTTGAGGATTGAGTGTTGAGAATTGATGTTTGAGGGTTGAGATTTGAAGATTGAAGAATGGGGATTGAGTATTGAAAACTGTGAATTAAGGATATTCTATTGAGGATTGAGGATTGACAATTGATTGTTGAGGTCTTATGGCTGAAGATTGAGAATTCAGGATTGAGGATTCGTGGTGGAGGTTTGAGGACTGAGGATTGAGGGTTGAGGACTGAGGATTGAGGATTGACTCTTGAGGATTGAGGATTGAGGATGGAGGATTGATGAGAGAGGACTGAGTGTTGAGGATTGAGTGTTGAGAATTGATGTTTGAGGATTGAGATTTGATTATTGAATATTGTGGATTGAGTATTGAACCATGAGAATTCAGGATATTCTATTGAGTATTGAGAATTGAGGATTGATGGTTGAGTATTGAGAATTGATGGCTGAGGGTTGTGCATTGAATATTGAGGATTGAGGATTGAGGATTGAGGATTGAAGATTGAGTATTGATGATTGAGGATTAAGGATTGAGGATTGGGGGTTGAGGTTTGAGGACGAGGACTGACGGTTGAGGATTGAGGTTTGAGGATTGAGGATTGAGGATTGAGGACTGAGGATTGAGGATTGAGGATTGAGCATTGAGGATTGAAGATTGTGGACTGAGGATTGACGATTGAAGTTTGAGTATTGAGGATTGGAGATTGAGGATTGAGGATTGAGGATTGAGGATTGAGGATGAGGGCTGAGGGTTGAGGATTGAGGTTTGAGGACTGAGGACAGAGGATTGAGGATTGAGAATTGAGGATTGAGGATTGAGGATTGAAGATTGAGGATTGGGTATTGAGGATTGAAGAATGAGGATTGAGGATTGAGGATTGAGGATTGAGGATTGAGGATTGAAGATTGAGCATTCAGGATTGCAGATGGACGATTGAGGATTGAGGACCGAGGATTGAGGATTGGGGATTGAAGATTGAGTATTGGGGATTGAAGATTGACGATTGAGGATTGAGAATTGAGGATTGAGGATTGAGGAGTGAGCATTGAAGATTGAGCATTGAGGATTGAACGTTGAGGATTGTGGATTGAGGATTGAGGATTGAGGATTGAATATTGAGGATTGGGGACTGAGTGTTGAGGGTTGAGTGATGAGAATTGATGTTTGTGGATAGAGATTTGAAGATTGCAGATTGAGTATTGAGTAATGAAAACTGTGAATTGGTGATATTCAATTGAGTATTGAGGATTGACAACAGATTGTTGAGGACTGAGGGCTGACGAATGAGGATTCAGGTTTGAGGATTCAGGATTGAGGTTTGAGGACTGAGGATTGAGGATTGAAAATTGAGGATTGAGGATTGAGGATTGAGGATTGAGGATTGAAGATTGAGTATTGAGGATTGAGGATTGAGGATTGAGGATTTAGGATTGAAGATTGAGGATTGGGGATTGAGGATTGACGATTGAGTATTGAGCATTGAGGATTGAGAATTGAGGATTGAGGATTGAAGATTGAGTATTGAGGATTGAAGATTGAGGATTGAGGATTGAGGATTGAGGATTGAGGATTGAGGATTGAGGATTGAAGTTTGAGTATTGATGACTGAAGTCTGAGGATTGAGGATTGAGGGTTGAGGTTTGAGGACCAGGACTGACGGTTGAGGATTGAGGTTTGAGGATTGAGGATTGGGGATTGAGGACTGAGGATTGAGGATTGAGGATTGAGCATTGAGGATTTAAGATTGAGGACTGAGGATGGAGGATTGAAGATTGTGTGTTGAGGATTGAATATTGAGGATTGAGGATTGAGGATTGAGGATTGAGGATGAGGGCTGAGGGTTGAGGATTGAGGTTTGAGGACTCAGGACTGAGGATTGAGGTTTTAGGATTGAGAATTGAGGATTGAGGATTGAGGATTGAAGATTGAGGGTTCGGTATTGAGGATTGAATAATGAGGACTGAGGATTGAGGATTGAGGATTGAGAATAGAGGACTGAGGATTGAGGATTGAAGTTTGAGGATTGGGTGTTGAGGATTGAATAATGTGGATTGAGGATTGAGGATTGAGGATTGAGGATTGAGGATTAAGTATTGAGGATTGATGATTGAGGATTGAGGATTGAGGATTGAGGATTGAGGATTGAGGATTGAAGATTGAGGATTGGGTATTGCGGATTGAACGTTGAGGATTGAAGATTGAGGATTGGGTGTTGAGGATTGAAGAATGAGGATTGAGGATTGAGGATTGAGGATTGAGGATTGAAGATTCAGTATTGAGGACTGAAGATTGAGGATTGAGGATTGAGGATTGCGGATTGAAGATTGAGTATTAAGGATTGAAGATTGAGGAATCAGGACTGAGGATTGAGGATTGAGGATTGAGAATTGAGGATTGAGGATTGAAGACTGAGGATTGGGTATTGAGGATTGAGCATTGAGGATTGAGGGTTGAGGATTGAGGATTGAGGATTGAGGATTGAGGATTGAAGATTGAATATTAATGATTGAAGATTGAGGATTGAGGATTGAGGGTTGTGGATTGAGCACGAGGACTGAGGGTTGAGTATTGGTGTTTGAAGTCTGAGGATTGTGGATTGAGGATTGAGAATTGAGGATTGAGGATTGAGGCTTGAAGATTGAGGATTCGGTATTGAGGATTGAAGAATGAGGATTGAGGAGTGAGGACTGAGGGTTGAGGATTGCAGTTTGAGTATTGAGGATTGAAGATTGAGGATTGAGGATTGAGGATTGAGGATTGAGGATTGAGGATTGAGGATTGAAGATTGAGTATTGAGCATTGAAGATTGAGGATTGAGGATTGAGGATTGAGGATTGAGGATGAGGGCTGAGGGTTGAGGATTGAGGTTTGAGGACTGAGGACTGAGGATTGAGGTTTGAGGATTGAGAATTGAGGATTGAGGATTGAGGATTGAAGATTGAGGATTCGGTATTGAGGATTGAAGAATGAGGATTGAGGAGTGAGGACTGAGGATTGAGGATTGCAGTTTGAGTATTGAGGATTGAAGATTGAGGATTCAGGATTGAGGATTGAGGATTGAGGATTGAGGATTGAAGATTGAGTATTAAGGATTGAAGATTGACGATTGAGGATTGAGAATTGAGGATTGAGGATTGAGGATCGGGGACTGAGTGTTGAGGGTTGAGTGATGAGAATTGATGTTTGTGGATAGAGATTTGAAGATTGCAGGTTGAGTATTGAGTATTGAAACCTGTGAATTGAGTATATTCTATTGAGGATTGAGGATTGACAACTGATTGTTGAGGAGTGAGGGCTGAAGACTGAGGATTCAGGTTTGAGGATTCAGGATTGCGGTTTGAGGACTGAGGATTGAGGATTGAGGATTGTGGATTGAGGATTGAGGATTGAGGGTTGAAGATTGAGGATTGGGTATTGAGGATTGAACATTGAGGATTGTGGACTGAGTATTGATGATTTGAGGATTTAGGATTGAAGATTGAATATTGATGATTGAAGATTGAGGATCGAGGATTGAGGGTTGTGGATTGAGGACGAGGACTGAGGGTTGAGTATTGATGTTTGAGGTCTGAGGATTGAGGATTGAGGATTGAGAATTGAGGACTGAGGATTGAGGATTGAAGATTGAGGATTGGGTATTGCGGATTGAACATTGAGGATTGAGGATTGAGGATTGAGGACTGAGGATCGAGGATTGAGGATTGAGGATTGAGGGTTGAAGATTGAGGATTGGAGACTGAGGATTGAAGACTGAGGATTGAGGATTGAGGATTGAGGATTGAGCATTGAGGATTGAAGATTGAGGACTGAGTATGGAGGATTGAAGATTGAGTATTGAGGATTGAAGGTTGAGGATTGAGGATTGAGGATTGAGGATTGAGGATGAGGGCTGAGGGTTGAGGATTGAGGTTTGAGGACTGAGGACTGAGGATTGAGGATTGAGAATTGAGGATTGAGGATTGAGGATTGAGGATTGAGGACTGAAGATGGAATATTGATTATTGATGATTGAGGATTGAGTATTGATGGTTGTGGATTGAGGACGAGGACTGAGGGTTGAGTATTGCTGCTTGAGGTCTGAGGATTGAAGATTGATGATTGAGGATTGAGGATTGAGGATTGAGGATAGAGGATTGAAGATTGAGGATTGAAGATTGAGCATTGAGGATTGAAGATTGAGGATTGAGGATTGAGGATTGAGGATTGAAGATTGAGTATTGAGGATTGAGGGTTGAGGATTGAGGATTGAGGATTGGGGATTGAGGATCTAGGATTGGAGATTGATTATTGAGGATTGAATATTGAGGATTGAGGATTGAGGATTGAGAATTGAGAATTGAGTGTGAGGACTGAGGGCTGAGGATTGAGGTTTGAGGAACGAGGATTGAGGATTGAGGATTGAGGACTGAGGATTGACGATTCAGTATTGAAGATTGAGGATTGATTACTGAGGATTGAGGATTGAGGATTGAGGTTTGAGGACTGAGGATTGAGGATTGAAGATTGAGTATTGTGGATTGAAGATTGAGGATTGAGGATTGAGAATTGAGGATTGAGGATGAGGGCTGAGGTTTGAGGATTGAGGATTGAGGGCTGAGGACTGAGGATTGAGGGTTGAGAATTGAGGATTGAGGATTGAGGATTGAAGATTGAGGATTGGGTATTGAGGATTGAAGAATGAGGATTGAGGATTGAGGATTGAGAGTTGAGGATTGAGGATTGAGGTTTGAAGATTGAGGATTGGGTGTTGAGGATTGAAGAATGAGGATACAGGAATGAGCATTGAGGATTGAGGATTGAAGATTGAGTATTGAGGATTGAAGCCTGGCGACTGAGGACTGAGGATTGAGGATTGACGATTGAGGATGTGGGATTGAAGATTGAGTATTGAGGATTGAAGATTGAGGATCGAGGATTGAGGATTGAGGATTGAGTATTGAAGATTGAGGACTGGGGACTGAGTGTTGAGCGTTGAATGATGAGAATTGATGTTTGTGGATAGAGATTTGAAAATTGCAGATTGAGTATTGAGTATTGAAAACTGTGAATTGATGATATTCTATTGAGGATTGAGAATTGAGAATTGAGTGTGAGGACTGAGGGTTGAGGATTGAGGTTTGAGGAACGAGGATTGAGGATTGAGGATTGAGGACTGAGGATTGACGATTCAGTATTGAAGATTGAGGATTGATTACTGAGGATTGAGGATTGAGGATTGAGGATTGACGCTTGAGGATTGAGGATTCAGGATGGAGGATTGAAGAGAGAGGACTGAGTGCTGAGGATTGCGAGTTGAGAATTGATGTTTGAGGATTGAGATTTGATTACTGAATATTGTGGATTGAGTATTGAACCATGAGAATTCAGGATATTGTTTTGAGTATTGAGAATTGAGGATTGATGGTTGAGTATTGAGGATTGATGGATGAGGGTTGTGCGTTGAATATTGTGGATTGAGGATTGAGGATTGAGGATTGAGGATTGAGGATTGAAGATTGAGTATTGATGATTGAAGATTGAGGATTGAGGATTGAGGATTGAGGGTTGAGGTTTGAGAACGAGGACTGACGGTTGAGGATTGAGGTTTGAGGATTGAGGATTGAGGATTGAGGACTGAAGATTGAATATTGATGATTGAAGGTTGAGGATTCAGTATTGATGGTTGTGGATTGAGGACGAGGACTGAGGGTTGAGTATTGCTGTTTGAGGTCTGAGGATTGAGGATTGAGGATTGAGGATTGAGGATTGAGGATTGAGAATTGAGAATTGAGGATGAGGGCTGATGGTTGACGATTGAGCTTTGAGGAATGAGGATTGAGGATTGAGGATTGAGGATTGAAGATTGAGGATTGGGGATTGAGGATTGACGATTGAGGATTGAGGATTGAGGATTGAGGATTGAGGATTGAAGGCTGAGTATTGAGGATTGAAGATTGAGGATTGAGGATTGAGGATTGAGGATTGAGGATTGAGGATTAAAGATTGAATATTGAGTATTGAGGATTGAAGATTGAGGATTGAGAATTGAGGATTGAGGATTGAGGATTGAAGATTGAGGATTCGGTATTGAGGATTGAAGAATGAGGATTGAGGAGTGAGGACTGTGGATTGAGGATTGCAGTTTGAGTATTGAGGATTGAAGATTGAGGATTGAGGATTGAGGATTGAGGATTGAGGATTGAGGATTGAGGATTGAGAATTGAGGATTGAGGATTGAGGATTGAAGATTGAGGATTGAGGATTGAGGATTGAGGATTGAGGCTTGAGGACTGAGGATTGAGGATTGAGGATTGAGGAATGAAGATTGAGTATTGAGGATTGAAGATTGAGGATTGAGGATTGAGGATTGAGCATTGAGGACTGAAGATTGAATATTGATGATTGAAGATTGAGGATTGGGTATTGATGGTTGTGGATTGAGGACGAGGACTGAGGGTTGAGTATTGCTGTTTGAGGTCTGAGGATTGAGGACTGGGTATTGAGAATTGAGGGTTGAGGATTGAGGATTGAAGATTGCGGATTGGGTATTGAGGATTGAAGAATGAGGATTGAGGAATGAGGATTGAGGATTGAGTATTGAATACTGAGTATCGAGGATTGAAGATTGAGGATTGAGGATTGAGGATTGAGGATCGAGGATTGAGGATTGAGGATTGAGGATTGAGGATTGAGGAATGAAGATTGAGTATTGAGGATTGAAGATTGAGGATTGAGGATTGAGGATTGAGGATTGAGGATTGAAGATTGCGGATTGGGTATTGAGGATTGTAGTATGAGGACTGAGGATTGGGGATTGCGGATTGAGGATTGAAGATTGATTATTGAGGATTGAGGATTGAGGATTGAGGATTGAGGATTGAGGATTGAAGATTGAGTATTGAGGATTGAGGATTGAGGATTGAGGATTTAGGATTGAAGATTGAGGATTGGGGATTGAGGATTGACGATTGAGTATTGAGCATTGAGGATTGAGAATTGAGGATTGAGGATTGAGGATTGAAGATTGAATATTAATGATTGAAGATTGAGGATTGAGGATTGAGGGTTGTGGATTGAGCACGAGGACTGAGGGTTGAGTATTGGTGTTTGAAGTCTGAGGATTGTGGATTGAGGATTGAGAATTGAGGATTGAGGATTGAGGCTTGAAGATTGAGGATTCGGTATTGAGGATTGAAGAATGAGGATTGAGGAGTGAGGACTGAGGGTTGAGGATTGCAGTTTGAGTATTGAGGATTGAAGATTGAGGATTGAGGATTGAGGATTGAGGATTGAGGATTGAGGATTGAGGATTGAAGATTGAGTATTGAGCATTGAAGATTGAGGATTGAGGATTGAGGATTGAGGATTGAGGATGAGGGCTGAGGGTTGAGGATTGAGGTTTGAGGACTGAGGACTGAGGATTGAGGTTTGAGGATTGAGAATTGAGGATTGAGGATTGAGGATTGAAGATTGAGGATTCGGTATTGAGGATTGAAGAATGAGGATTGAGGAGTGAGGACTGAGGATTGAGGATTGCAGTTTGAGTATTGAGGATTGAAGATTGAGGATTCAGGATTGAGGATTGAGGATTGAGGATTGAGGATTGAAGATTGAGTATTAAGGATTGAAGATTGACGATTGAGGATTGAGAATTGAGGATTGAGGATTGAGGATCGGGGACTGAGTGTTGAGGGTTGAGTGATGAGAATTGATGTTTGTGGATAGAGATTTGAAGATTGCAGGTTGAGTATTGAGTATTGAAACCTGTGAATTGAGTATATTCTATTGAGGATTGAGGATTGACAACTGATTGTTGAGGAGTGAGGGCTGAAGACTGAGGATTCAGGTTTGAGGATTCAGGATTGCGGTTTGAGGACTGAGGATTGAGGATTGAGGATTGTGGATTGAGGATTGAGGATTGAGGGTTGAAGATTGAGGATTGGGTATTGAGGATTGAACATTGAGGATTGTGGACTGAGTATTGATGATTGAGGATTTAGGATTGAAGATTGAATATTGATGATTGAAGATTGAGGATCGAGGATTGAGGGTTGTGGATTGAGGACGAGGACTGAGGGTTGAGTATTGATGTTTGAGGTCTGAGGATTGAGGATTGAGGATTGAGAATTGAGGACTGAGGATTGAGGATTGAAGATTGAGGATTGGGTATTGCGGATTGAACATTGAGGATTGAGGATTGAGGATTGAGGACTGAGGATCGAGGATTGAGGATTGAGGATTGAGGGTTGAAGATTGAGGATTGGAGACTGAGGATTGAAGACTGAGGATTGAGGATTGAGGATTGAGGATTGAGCATTGAGGATTGAAGATTGAGGACTGAGTATGGAGGATTGAAGATTGAGTATTGAGGATTGAAGGTTGAGGATTGAGGATTGAGGATTGAGGATTGAGGATGAGGGCTGAGGGTTGAGGATTGAGGTTTGAGGACTGAGGACTGAGGATTGAGGATTGAGAATTGAGGATTGAGGATTGAGGATTGAGGATTGAGGACTGAAGATGGAATATTGATTATTGATGATTGAGGATTGAGTATTGATGGTTGTGGATTGAGGACGAGGACTGAGGGTTGAGTATTGCTGCTTGAGGTCTGAGGATTGAAGATTGATGATTGAGGATTGAGGATTGAGGATTGAGGATAGAGGATTGAAGATTGAGGATTGAAGATTGAGCATTGAGGATTGAAGATTGAGGATTGAGGATTGAGGATTGAGGATTGAAGATTGAGTATTGAGGATTGAGGGTTGAGGATTGAGGATTGAGGATTGGGGATTGAGGATCTAGGATTGGAGATTGATTATTGAGGATTGAATATTGAGGATTGAGGATTGAGGATTGAGAATTGAGAATTGAGTGTGAGGACTGAGGGCTGAGGATTGAGGTTTGAGGAACGAGGATTGAGGATTGAGGATTGAGGACTGAGGATTGACGATTCAGTATTGAAGATTGAGGATTGATTACTGAGGATTGAGGATTGAGGATTGAGGTTTGAGGACTGAGGATTGAGGATTGAAGATTGAGTATTGTGGATTGAAGATTGAGGATTGAGGATTGAGAATTGAGGATTGAGGATGAGGGCTGAGGTTTGAGGATTGAGGATTGAGGGCTGAGGACTGAGGATTGAGGGTTGAGAATTGAGGATTGAGGATTGAGGATTGAAGATTGAGGATTGGGTATTGAGGATTGAAGAATGAGGATTGAGGATTGAGGATTGAGAGTTGAGGATTGAGGATTGAGGTTTGAAGATTGAGGATTCGGTGTTGAGGATTGAAGAATGAGGATACAGGAATGAGCATTGAGGATTGAGGATTGAAGATTGAGTATTGAGGATTGAAGCCTGGCGACTGAGGACTGAGGATTGAGGATTGACGATTGAGGATGTGGGATTGAAGATTGAGTATTGAGGATTGAAGATTGAGGATCGAGGATTGAGGATTGAGGATTGAGTATTGAAGATTGAGGACTGGGGACTGAGTGTTGAGCGTTGAATGATGAGAATTGATGTTTGTGGATAGAGATTTGAAAATTGCAGATTGAGTATTGAGTATTGAAAACTGTGAATTGATGATATTCTATTGAGGATTGAGAATTGAGAATTGAGTGTGAGGACTGAGGGTTGAGGATTGAGGTTTGAGGAACGAGGATTGAGGATTGAGGATTGAGGACTGAGGATTGACGATTCAGTATTGAAGATTGAGGATTGATTACTGAGGATTGAGGATTGAGGATTGAGGATTGACGCTTGAGGATTGAGGATTCAGGATGGAGGATTGAAGAGAGAGGACTGAGTGCTGAGGATTGCGAGTTGAGAATTGATGTTTGAGGATTGAGATTTGATTACTGAATATTGTGGATTGAGTATTGAACCATGAGAATTCAGGATATTGTTTTGAGTATTGAGAATTGAGGATTGATGGTTGAGTATTGAGGATTGATGGATGAGGGTTGTGCGTTGAATATTGTGGATTGAGGATTGAGGATTGAGGATTGAGGATTGAGGATTGAAGATTGAGTATTGATGATTGAAGATTGAGGATTGAGGATTGAGGATTGAGGGTTGAGGTTTGAGAACGAGGACTGACGGTTGAGGATTGAGGTTTGAGGATTGAGGATTGAGGATTGAGGACTGAAGATTGAATATTGATGATTGAAGGTTGAGGATTCAGTATTGATGGTTGTGGATTGAGGACGAGGACTGAGGGTTGAGTATTGCTGTTTGAGGTCTGAGGATTGAGGATTGAGGATTGAGGATTGAGGATTGAGGATTGAGAATTGAGAATTGAGGATGAGGGCTGATGGTTGACGATTGAGCTTTGAGGAATGAGGATTGAGGATTGAGGATTGAGGATTGAAGATTGAGGATTGGGGATTGAGGATTGACGATTGAGGATTGAGGATTGAGAATTGAGTATTGAGGATTGAGGATTGAAGATTGCGGATTGGGTATTGAGGATTGTAGTATGAGGATTGAGGATTGAGGATTGAGGATTGAGGATTGAAGATTGATTATTGAGGATTGAAGATTGACGATTGAGGGTTGAGCATTGATGTTTGAGGGTTGAGATTTGAAGATTGAAGAATGGGGATTGAGTATTGAAAACTGTGAATTAAGGATATTCTATTGAGGATTGAGGATTGACAATTGATTGTTGAGGTCTTATGGCTGAAGATTGAGGATTCAGTATTGAGGATTCGTGGTGGAGGTCTGAGGACTGAGGATTGAGGGTTGAGGATTGAGGATTGAGGATTGACTCTTGAGGATTGAGGATTGAGGATGGAGGATTGATGAGAGAGGACTGAGTGTTGAGGATTGAGTGTTGAGAATTGATGTTTGAGGATTGAGAGTTGATTATTGAATATTGTGGATTGAGTATTGAACCATGAGAATTCAGGATATTCTATTGAGTATTGAGAATTGAGGATTGATGGTTGAGTATTGAGGATTGATAGCTGAGGGTTGTGCGCTGAATATTGAGGATTGAGGATTGAGGATTGAGGATTGAGGATTGAGGATTGAGGATTGAAGATTGAGTATTGATGATTGAAGATTAAGGATTGAGGATTGGGGATTGAGGTTTGAGGACGAGGACTGACGGTTGAGGATTGAGGTTTGAGGATTGAGGATTGAGGATTGAGGAGTGAGGACTGAGGATTGAGGATTGCAGTTTGAGTATTGAGGATTGAAGATTGAGGATTGAGGATTGAGGATTGAGGATTGAGGATTGAGGATTGAGGATTGAGAATTGAGGATTGAGGATTGAGGATTGAAGATTGAGGATTGAGGATTGAGGATTGAGGATTGAGGCTTGAGGACTGAGGATTGAGGATTGAGGATAGAGGAATGAAGATTGAGTATTGAGGATTGAAGATTGAGGATTGAGGATTGAGGATTGAGCATTGAGGACTGAAGATTGAATATTGATGATTGAAGATTGAGGATTGGGTATTGATGGTTGTGGATTGAGGACGAGGACTGAGGGTTGAGTATTGCTGTTTGAGGTCTGAGGATTGAGGATTGGGTATTGAGAATTGAGGGTTGAGGATTGAGGATTGAAGATTGTGGATTGGGTATTGAGGATTGAAGAATGAGGATTGAGGATTGAGGATTGAGGATTGAGTATTGAATACTGAGTATTGAGGATTGAAGATTGAGGATTGAGGATTGAGGATTGAGGATTGATGATCGAGGATTGAGGATTGAGGATTGAGGATTGAGGATTGACGAATGAAGATTGAGTATTGAGGATTGAAGATTGAGGATTGAGGATTGAGGATTGAGGATTAAGGATTGAAGATTGAGGATTGGGGATTGAGTATTGACGACTGAGGATTGAGTATTGAGGATTGAGTATTGAGGATTGATTATTGAAGATTGAGTATTGAGGATTGAAGATTGAGGATTGATAATTGAGGATTGAAGATTGAGTATTGATGATTGAAGGTTGAGGATTGAGGATTCATGTTTGAGGATTGAGGACGGGGACTGACGGTTGAGGACTGAGGTTTGAGGATTGAGGACGAGGACTGAGGGTTGAGTATTGATGTTTGAGGTCTGAGGATTGAGGATTGAGGATTGAGAATTGAGGATTGAGGATTGAGGATTGAAGACTGAGGATTGAGGATTGAGGATTGAGGATTGAGGATTGAAGACTGAGGATTGGGTATTGAGGATTCAACATTGAGGATTGAGGGTTGAGGATTGAGGATTGAGGATTGACGATTGAGGATTGATCAATGAGAATCGAGGATTGAGGATTGAGGATTGAAGATTGAGGACTGGGCACTGAGGATTGAAGAATGAGGATTGAGGATTGAGGATTGAGGATTGAGGATTGCAGATTGAGTATTGAGGATTGAAGATTGAGGGTTGAGGATTGAGGATTGAGGATTGAGGATTGAGGATTGAAGATTGAGTATTGATGATTCAAGATTAAGGATTGAGGATTGGGGGTTGAGGTTTGAGGACGAGGACTGACGGTTGAGGATTGAGGTTTGAGGATTGAGGATTGAGGATTGAGGACTGAGGATTGAGGATTGAGGGTTGAGCATTGAGGATTGAAGATTGTGGACTGAGGATTGAGGATTGAAGTTTGAGTATTGAGGATTGGAGATTGAGGATTGAGGATTGAGGATTGAGGATTGGGGACTGAGTGTTGAGGGTTGAGTGATGAGAATTGATGTTTGTGGATAGAGATTTGAAGATTGCAGATTGAGTATTGAGTAATGAAAACTGTGAATTGATGATATTCAATTGAGTATTGAGGATTGACAACAGATAGTTGAGGACTGAGGGCTGACGAATGAGGATTCAGGTTTGAGGATTCAGGATTGAGGTTTGAGGACTGAGGATTGAGGATTGAAAATTGAGGATTGAGGATTGAGGATTGAGGATTGAGGATTGAAGATTGAGGTTTGGGTATTGAGGATAGACCATTGAGGATTGTGGATTGAGTATTGAGGATTGAGGATTGCGGATTGAAGATTGAATATTGATGATTGAAGATTGAGGATCGAGGATTGAGGGTTGTGGATTGGGGACGAGGACTGAGGGTTGAGTATTGATGTTTGAGTTCTGAGGATTGAGGATTGAGGATTGAGAATTGAGGACTGAGGGTTGAGGATTGAAGATTGAGGATTGGGTGTTGAGGATTGAAGAATGTGGATTGAGGATTGAGGATTGAGGATTGAGGATTGAAGATTGAGTACTGAGGATTGAAGATTGAGGATTGAGGATTGAGGATTGAGGATTGAAGATTGAGTATTGAGGATTGAGTGTTGAGGATTGAGGATTGAGGATTGAGGATTGAGGATTGAAGATTGAGTATTGAGGGTTGAAGATTAAGGTTGAGGTTTGAGGATTGAGGATTGAGTATTGAGGATTGAAGATTGAGGATTGAGGATTGAGGTTTGAGGATTGAGGACGTGGACTGACGGTTGAGGATTGAGGTTTGAGGATTGAGGATTGAGGATTGAGGACTGAGGATTGAGGATTGAGGATTGAGCATTGAGGATTGAGAATTGAGAATGAGGACTGAGGGTTGAGGATTGAGGTTTGAGGAATGAGGATTGAGGATTGAGGATTGAGGATTGAAGATTGAGGATTGGGGATTGAGGATTGACGATTGAGTATTGAGTATTGAGGATTGAGAATTGAGGATTGAGGATTGAAGATTGAGTATTGAGGATTCAGAATTGAGGTTTGAGGACTGAGTGTTGAGGGTTGAATGATGAGAATTGATGTTTGTGGATAGAGATTTGAAAATTGCAGATTGAGTATTGAGTATTGAAAACTGTGAATTGATGATATTCTATTGAGGATTGAGAATTGACAACTGATTGTTGAGGACTGAGGTCTGAAGATTGATGATTCAGGATTGTGTATACAGGTTTGAGGTTCGAGGACTGAGGATTGAGGATTGAGGATTGAGGATTGAGGATTGAAGATTGAGGATTGGGTATTGCGGATTGAACATTGAGGATGGAGGATTGAGTATTGAGGATTGAGGATTGAGGATTGAGGACTGAAGATTGAATATTGATGATTGAATATTGAGGATTGAGTATTGATGGTTGTGGATTGAGGACGAGGACTGAGGGTTGAGTATTGCTCTTTGAGGTCTGAGGATTGCGGATTGAGGATTGAGAATTGAGGATTGAGGATTGAGGATTGAAGTTTGTGGATTGGGTATTGAGGATTGAAGAATGAGTATTGAGGATTGAGGATTGAGGATTGAGGATTGAAGGCTGAGTATTGAGGATTGAAGATTGAGGATTGAGGATTGAGGATTGAGGATTGAGGGTTGAGGATTAAGGATTGAATATTGAGTATTGAGGATTGAAGATTGAGGATTGAGGATTGAGGATTGAGGATTGAGGATTGAGGATTGAGGTTTGAGGATTGAGGATTGAGGATTGAGGATTGAGGATTGAAGATTGTGTATTGAGGATTGAAGATTGAGGATTGAGGATTGAGGATTGAGGATTGAGGATTGAAGATTGAGGATTGGGGATTGAGTATTGACGATTGAGGATTGAGTATTGAGGATTGCGAATTGAGGATTGATTATTGAAGATTGAGTATTGAGGATTGAAGATTGAGGAATGGGGATTGAGGATTGATGATAGAGGATTAAGGATTGAGGATTGGGGATTGAGGATCTAGGATTGGAGATTGATCATTGAGGATTGAAGATTGAGGATTGAGGATTGAGGATTGAGAATTGAGGATTGAGGATTGAGGATTGAAGATTGTGGATTGGGTATTGAGGATTGAAGAATGAGGATTGAGGATTCAGGATTGAGGAGTGAGGATTGGAGACTGAGTATTGAGGATTGAAGATTGAGGATTGAGGATTGAGGATTGAGGATTGAGGATTGAGGATTGAATATTGAGTATTGAGGATTGAAGATTGAGGATTGAGGATTGAGGATTGAGGATTGAGGATTGAGGTTTGAGGATTGGAGATTGAGGATTGAGGATTGAAGATTGTGTATTGAGGATTGAAGATTGAGGATTGAGGATTGAGGATTGAGCATTGAGGATTGAGGATTGAAGATTGAGGATTGGGGATTGAGTATTGACGATTGAGAATTGAGTATTGAGGATTGAGAATTGAGGATTGATTATTGAAGATTGAGTATTGAGGATTGAAGATTGAGGATTGAGGGCTGAGGATTGAGGAATGAGGATGAGGTCTGAGGGTTTAGGATTGAAGTTTGAGGACAGAGGACTGAGGATTGAGGACTGAGGATTGAGGATGTGGTCTGAGGATTGAGATTTGAGGACTGAGGATTGAGGATTGAGGATTGAGGATCGAGGATTGAGGATTGAGGATTGAGGATTGAAGATTGAGGATTGGGTATTGCGGATTGAACATTGAGGATTGAGGATTGAGGATTGAGGACTGAGGATCGAGGATTGAGGATTGAGGATTGAGGATTGAAGATTGAGGATTGGGGACTGAGGATTGAAGATTGAGTATTGAGGATTGAGGATTTAGGATTGAGGGTTGAGGATTGAAGATTCAGTATTGAGGACTGAAGATTGAGAATTGAGGATTGAGGATTGAACATTGAGTACTGAGTGTTGAGGGTTGAGTGAGGAGAATTGGTGTCTGTGGATAGAGATCTGAAGATTGCAGATTGACTATTGAGTATTGAAAACTGTGAATTGAGGATACTCTATTGAGGATTGACGATTGACAACTGATTGTTGAGGACTGAGGGCTGAAGATTGAGGATTGAGGATTGAGGATTGAGGATTGAGGATTGAAGATTGAGTATTGAGGGTTGAAGATTAAGGTTGAGGTTTGAGGATTGAGGATTGAGTATTGAGGATTGAAGATTGAGGATTGAGGATTGAGGTTTGAGGATTGAGGACGTGGACTGACGGTTGAGGATTGAGGTTTGAGGATTGAGGATTGAGGATTGAGGACTCACGATTGAGGATTGAGGATTGAGCATTGAGGATTGAAGATTGAGGACTGGGGATTGAGGATTGATGATAGAGGATTAAGGATTGAGGATTGGGGATTGAGCATCTGGGATTGGAGATTGATTATTGAGGATTGAAGATTGAGGATTGAGGATTGAGGATTGAGAATTGAGAATTGAGTGTGAGGACTGAGGGCTGAGGATTGAGGTTTGAGGAACGAGGATTGAGGATTGAGGATTGAGGACTGAGGATTGACGATTCAGTATTGAAGATGGAGGATTGATTACTGAGTATTGAGGATTGAGGATTGAGGTTTGAGGACTGAGGATTGAGGATTGAAGATTGAGTATTGTGGATTGAAGATTGAGGATTGAGGATTTAGGATTGAGGATTGAGGATGAGGGCTGAGGTTTGAGGATTGAGGATTGAGGGCTGCGGGCTGAGGATTGAGGGTTGAGAATTGATGATCGAGGATTGAGGATTGAAGATTGAGGATTGGGTATTGAGGATTGAAGAATGAGGATTGAGGATTGAGGATTGAGGATTGAGGATTGAGGATTGAGGACTGAAGATTGAATATTGATGATTGAATATTGAGGATTGAGTGTTGATGGTTGTGGATTGAGGACGAGGACTGTGGGTTGAGTATTGCTGTTTGAGGTCTGAGGATTGAGGATTGAGGATTGAGAATTGAGGATTGAGGATTGAGGATTGAAGATTGTGGATTGGGTATTGAGGATTGAAGAATGAGGATTGAGGATTGAGGATTGAGGATCGAGGATTGAGGATTGAGGATTGAGGATTGAAGATTGAGGATTGGGTATTGCGGATTGAACATTGAGGATTGAGGATTGAGGATTGAGGACTGAGGATCGAGGATTGAGGATTGAGGATTGAGGATTGAAGATTGAGGATTGGGGACTGAGGATTGAAGATTGAGTATTGAGGATTGAGGATTTAGGATTGAGG
Organism: Calliopsis andreniformis; assembly: GCF_051401765.1. NCBI lineage: Eukaryota > Metazoa > Arthropoda > Insecta > Hymenoptera > Andrenidae > Calliopsis > Calliopsis andreniformis. The sequence continues at coordinate 543,875 of NW_027480586.1, read as the reverse complement.
GTTGAGGATTGAAGATTCAGTATTGAGGACTGAAGATTGAGAATTGAGGATTGAGGATTGAACATTGAGTACTGAGTGTTGAGGGTTGAGTGAGGAGAATTGGTGTCTGTGGATAGAGATCTGAAGATTGCAGATTGACTATTGAGTATTGAAAACTGTGAATTGAGGATACTCTATTGAGGATTGACGATTGACAACTGATTGTTGAGGACTGAGGGCTGAAGATTGAGGATTGAGGATTGAGGATTGAGGATTGAGGATTGAAGATTGAGTATTGAGGGTTGAAGATTAAGGTTGAGGTTTGAGGATTGAGGATTGAGTATTGAGGATTGAAGATTGAGGATTGAGGATTGAGGTTTGAGGATTGAGGACGTGGACTGACGGTTGAGGATTGAGGTTTGAGGATTGAGGATTGAGGATTGAGGACTCACGATTGAGGATTGAGGATTGAGCATTGAGGATTGAAGATTGAGGACTGGGGATTGAGGATTGATGATAGAGGATTAAGGATTGAGGATTGGGGATTGAGCATCTGGGATTGGAGATTGATTATTGAGGATTGAAGATTGAGGATTGAGGATTGAGGATTGAGAATTGAGAATTGAGTGTGAGGACTGAGGGCTGAGGATTGAGGTTTGAGGAACGAGGATTGAGGATTGAGGATTGAGGACTGAGGATTGACGATTCAGTATTGAAGATGGAGGATTGATTACTGAGTATTGAGGATTGAGGATTGAGGTTTGAGGACTGAGGATTGAGGATTGAAGATTGAGTATTGTGGATTGAAGATTGAGGATTGAGGATTTAGGATTGAGGATTGAGGATGAGGGCTGAGGTTTGAGGATTGAGGATTGAGGGCTGCGGGCTGAGGATTGAGGGTTGAGAATTGATGATCGAGGATTGAGGATTGAAGATTGAGGATTGGGTATTGAGGATTGAAGAATGAGGATTGAGGATTGAGGATTGAGGATTGAGGATTGAGGATTGAGGACTGAAGATTGAATATTGATGATTGAATATTGAGGATTGAGTGTTGATGGTTGTGGATTGAGGACGAGGACTGTGGGTTGAGTATTGCTGTTTGAGGTCTGAGGATTGAGGATTGAGGATTGAGAATTGAGGATTGAGGATTGAGGATTGAAGATTGTGGATTGGGTATTGAGGATTGAAGAATGAGGATTGAGGATTGAGGATTGAGGATTGAGGATTGAAGGCTGAGTATTGAGGATTGAAGATTGAGGATTGAGGATTGAGGATTGAGGATTGAGGATTGAGGATTAAGGATTGAATATTGAGTATTGAGGATTGAAGATTGAGGATTGAGAATTGAGGATTGAGGATTGAAGATTGAGGATTCGGTATTGAGGATTGAAGAATGAGGATTGAGGAGTGAGGACTGAGGATTGAGGATTGCAGTTTGAGTATTGAGGATTGAAGATTGAGGATTGAGGATTGAGGATTGAGGATTGAGGATTGAGGATTGAGGATTGAGGATTGGGAATTGAGGATTGAGGATTGAGGATTGAAGATTGAGGATTGAGGATTGAGGATTGAGGATTGAGGCTTGAGGACTGAGGATTGAGGATTGAGGATTGAGGAATGAAGATTGAGTATTGAGGATTGAAGATTGAGGATTGAGGATTGAGGATTGAGCATTGAGGACTGAAGATTGAATATTGATGATCGAAGATTGAGGATTGGGTATTGATGGTTGTGGATTGAGGACGAGAACTGAGGGTTGAGTATTGCTGTTTGAGGTCTGAGGATTGAGGACTGGGTATTGAGAATTGAGGGTTGAGGATTGAGGATTGAAGATTGTGGATTGGGTATTGAGGATTGAAGAATGAGGATTGAGGAATGAGGATTGAGGATTGAGTATTGAATACTGAGTATTGAGGATTGAAGATTGAGGATTGAGGATTGAGGATTGAGGATCGAGGATTGAGGATTGAGGATTGAGGATTGAGGATTGAGGAATGAAGATTGAGTATTGAGGATTGAAGATTGAGGATTGAGGATTGAGGATTGAGGATTGAGGATTGAAGATTGCGGATTGGGTATTGAGGATTGTAGTATGAGGATTGAGGATTGAGGATTGAGGATTGAGGATTGAGGATTGAAGATTGATTATTGAGGATTGAAGATTGACGATTGAGGGTTGAGCATTGAGGATTGTGGATTGAGGATTGAGGATTGAAGATTGAGTATTGAGGATTGAATGTTGAGGATTGTGGATTGAGGATTGAGGGTTGAGGATTGAATGGTGAGGTTTGGGGACTGAGTGTTGAGGGTTGAGTGATGAGAATTGATGTCTGTGGATAGAGATTTGAAGATTGCAGATTGAGTGTTGGGTATTGAAAGCTGTGAATTGGTGATATTCTATTGAGGATTGAGGTTTGACAACTGATTGTTGAGGACTGAGCGCTGAAGATTGAGGATTCAGGATTGAGGATTCAGGATTGTGGTTTGAGGACTGTGGATTGAGGATTGAGGATTGAGGATTGAGGATTCAGGATTGAGGATTGAAGATTGAGGATTGGGTATTGAGGATTGAACATTGAGGATTGAGGATTGAGCATTGAGGATTGAGGATTGAACATTGAATATGGACAATCGAAGTTTGAGGATTGAGTATTGAGTTTTGTGGATTGGCGACGAGGACTGAGGGTTGAGTATAAATGTTTGGACTCTGAGGATTGAGGATTAAGCATTGAGAGTTGAGGTATGATGATTGAGGATGGAGGATTGAAGAGAGAGGACTGAGTGTTGAGGATTGAGTGTTGAGAATTGATGTTTGAGGGTTGAGATTTGAAGATTGAAGAATGGGGATTGAGTATTGAAAACTGTGAATTAAGGATATTCTATTGAGGATTGAGGATTGACAATTGATTGTTGAGGTCTTATGGCTGAAGATTGAGGATTCAGGATTGAGGATTCGAGGTGGAGGTTTGAGGACTGAGGATTGAGGGTTGAGGGCTGAGGATTGAGGATTGCCTCTTGAGGATTGAGGATTGAGGATGGAGGATTGATGAGAGAGGACTGAGTGTTGAGGATTGAGTGTTGAGAATTGATGTTTGAGTATTGAGATTTGATTATTGAATATTGTGGATTGAGTATTGAACCATGAGAATTCAGGATATTCTATTGAGTATTGAGAATTGAGGATTGATGGTTGAGTATTGAGGATTGATGGCTGAGGGTTGTGCGTTGAATATTGAGGATTGAGGATTGAGGATTGAGGATTGAGGATTGAGGATTGAGGATTGAAGATTGAGTATTGATGATTGAAGATTAAGGATTGAGGATTGGGGGTTGAGGTTTGAGGACGAGGACTGACGGTTGAGGATTGAGGTTTGAGGATTGAGGATTGAGGATTGAGGACTGAGGATTGAGGATTGAGGATTGAGCATTGAGGATTGAAGATTGTGGACTGAGGATTGAGGATTGAAGTTTGAGTATTGAGGATTGGAGATTGAGGATTGAGGATTGAGGATTGAGGATTGAGGATGAGGGCTGAGGGTTGAGGATTGAGGTTTGAGGACTGAGGACAGAGGATTGAGGATTGAGAATTGAGGATTGAGGATTGAGGATTGAAGATTGAGGATTGGGTATTGAGGATTGAAGAATGAGGATTGAGGATTGAGGATTGAGGATTGAGGATTGAGGATTGAAGATTGAGCATTCAGGACTGCAGATGGACGATTGAGGATTGAGGACCGAGGATTGAGGATTGGGGATTGAAGATTGAGTATTGGGGATTGAAGATTGACGATTGAGGATTGAGAATTGAGGATTGAGGATTGAGGAGTGAGCATTGAAGAATGAGCATTGAGGATTGAACGTTGAGGATTGTGGATTGAGGATTGAGGATTGAGGATTGAATATTGAGGATTGGGGACTGAGTGTTGAGGGTTGAGTGATGAGAATTGATGTTTGTGGATAGAGATTTGAAGATTGCAGATTGAGTATTGAGTAATGAAAACTGTGAATTGATGATATTCAATTGAGTATTGAGGATTGACAACAGATTGTTGAGGACTGAGTGCTGACGAATGAGGATTCAGGTTTGAGGATTCAGGATTGAGGTTTGAGGACTGAGGATTGAGGATTGAAAATTGAGGATTGAGGATTGAGGATTGAGGATTGAGGATTGAAGATTGAGGTTTGGGTATTGAGGATAGAACATTGAGGATTGTGGATTGAGTATTGAGGATTGAGGATTGCGGATTGAAGATTGAATATTGATGATTGAAGATTGAGGATCGAGGATTGAGGGTTGTGGATTGAGGACGAGGACTGAGGGTTGAGTATTGATGTTTGAGTTCTGAGGATTGAGGATTGAGGATTGAGAATTGAGGACTGAGGGTTGAGGATTGATGATTGAGGATTGGGTGTTGAGGATTGAAGAATGTGGATTGAGGATTGAGGATTGAGGATTGAGGATTGAAGATTGAGTACTGAGGATTGAAGATTGAGGATTGAGGATTGAGGATTGAGGATTGAAGATTGAGTATTGAGGATTGGGGGTTGAGGATTGAGGATTGAGGACTGAGGATTGAGGATTGAGGATTGAGCATTGAGGATTGAGAATTGAGGATTGAGAATTGAGGATTGAGTATTGAAGATTGAGTATTGAGGATTCAGAATTGAGGTTTGAGGACTGAGTGTTGAGGGTTGAGTGATGAGAATTGATGTTTGTGGATAGAGATTTGAAAATTGCAGATTGAGTATTGAGTATTGAAAACTGTGAATTGATGATATTCTATTGAGGATTGAGAATTGACAACTGATTGTTGAGGACTGAGGTCTGAAGATTGAGGATTCAGGATTGAGTATACAGGTTTGAGGTTCGAGGACTGAGGATTGAGGATTGAGGATTGAGGATTGAGGATTGAAGATTGAGGATTGGGTATTGCGGATTGAACATTGAGGATGGAGGATTGAGGATTGAGGATTGAGGATTGAGGATTGAGGACTGAAGATTGAATATTGATGATTGAATATTGAGGATTGAGTATTGATGGTTGTGGATTGAGGACGAGTACTGAGGATTGAGTATTGCTGTTTGAGGTCTGAGGATTGAGGATTGAGGATTGAGAATTGAGGATTGAGGATTGAGGATTGAAGATTGTGGATTGGGTATTGAGGATTGAAGAATGAGTATTGAGGATTGAGGATTGAGGATTGAGGATTGAAGGCTGAGTATTGAGGATTGAAGATTGAGGATTGAGGATTGAGGATTGAGGATTGAGGATTGAGGATTAAGGATTGAATATTGAGTATTGAGGATTGAATATTGAGGATTGAGGATTGAGGATTGAGGATTGAGGATTGAGGATTGAGGATTGAGGATTGAGAATTGAGGACTGAGGGTTGAGGATTGAAGATTGAGGATTGGGTGTTGAGGATTGAAGAATGTGGATTGAGGATTGAGGGTTGAGGATTGAGGATTGAAGATTGAGTATTGAGGATTGAAGATTGAGGATTGAGGATTGAGGATTGAGGATTGAAGATTGAGTATTGATGATTGAGGGTTGAGGATTGAAGATTGAGGATTGAGGATTGAGGATTGAAGATTGAGTATTGAGGGTTGAAGATTAAGGTTGAGGTTTGAGGATTGAGGATTGAGTATTGAGGATTGAAGATTGAGGATTGAGGATTGAGGTTTGAGGATTGAGGACGTGGACTGACGGTTGAGGATTGAGGTTTGAGGATTGACGATTGAGGATTGAGGACTGAGGATTGAGGATTGAGGATTGAGCATTGAGGATTGAGAATTGAGGATGAGGACTGAGGGTTGAGGATTGAGGTTTGAGGAATGAGGATTGAGGATTGAGGATTGAGGATTGAAGATTGAGGATTGGGGATTGAGGATTGACGATTGAGGATTGAATATTGAGGATTGAGAATTGAGGATTGAGGATTGAAGATTGAGTATTGAGGATTCAGAATTGAGGTTTGAGGACTGAGTGTTGAGGGTTGAATGATGAGAATTGATGTTTGTGGATAGAGATTTGAAAATTACAGATTGAGTATTGAGTATTGAAAACTGTGAATTGATGATATTCTATTGAGGATTGAGAATTGACAACTGATTGTTGAGGACTGAGGTCTGAAGATTGAGGATTCAGGATAGAGTATACAGGTTTGAGGTTCGAGGACTGAGGATTGATGATTGAGGATTGAGGATTGAGGATTGAAGATTGAGGATTGGGTATTGCGGATTGAACATTGAGAATGGAGGATTGAGGATTGAGGATTGAGGATTGAGGATTGAGGACTGAAGATTGAATATTGATGATTGAATATTGAGGATTGAGTATTGATGGTTGTGGATTGAGGACGAGGACTGAGGATTGAGGATTGAGGATTGAGGATTGAGGATTGAGGATTAAGGATTGAATATTGAGTATTGAGGATTGAAGATTGAGGATTGAGGATTGAGGATTGAGGATTGAGGATTGAGGATTGAGGTTTGAGGATTGAGGATTGAGGATTGAGGATTGAGGATTGAAGATTGTGTATTGAGGATTGAAGATTGAGGATTGAGGATTGAGGATTGAGGATTGAGGATTGAAGATTGAGGATTGGGGATTGAGTATTGACGATTGAGGATTGAGTATTGAGGATTGCGAATTGAGGATTGATTATTGAAGATTGAGTATTGAGGATTGAAGATTGAGGAATGGGGATTGAGGATTGATGATAGAGGATTAAGGATTGAGGATTGGGGATTGAGGATCTAGGATTGGATATTGATTATTGAGGATTGATGATTGAGGATTGAGGATTCAGGATTGAGAATTGAGGATTGAGGATTGAGGATTGAATATTGAGTATTGAGGATTGAAGATTGAGGATTGAGGATTGAGGATAGAGGATTGAGGATTGAGGTTTGAGGATTGAGGATTGAGGATTGAGGATTGAGGATTGAGGATTGAGGATTGAGGACTGAAGATTGAATATTGATGATTGAATATTGAGGATTGAGTATTGATGGTTGTGGATTGAGGACGAGTACTGAGGATTGAGTATTGCTGTTTGAGGTCTGAGGATTGAGGATTGAGGATTGAGAATTGAGGATTGAGGATTGAGGATTGAAGATTGTGGATTGGGTATTGAGGATTGAAGAATGAGTATTGAGGATTGAGGATTGAGGATTGAGGATTGAAGGCTGAGTATTGAGGATTGAAGATTGAGGATTGAGGATTGAGGATTGAGGATTGAGGATTGAGGATTAAGGATTGAATATTGAGTATTGAGGATTGAATATTGAGGATTGAGGATTGAGGATTGAGGATTGAGGATTGAGGATTGAGAATTGAGGACTGAGGGTTGAGGATTGAAGATTGAGGATTGGGTGTTGAGGATTGAAGAATGTGGATTGAGGATTGAGGGTTGAGGATTGAGGATTGAAGATTGAGTATTGAGGATTGAAGATTGAGGATTGAGGATTGAGGATTGAGGATTGAAGATTGAGTATTGATGATTGAGGGTTGAGGATTGAAGATTGAGGATTGAGGATTGAGGATTGAAGATTGAGTATTGAGGGTTGAAGATTAAGGTTGAGGTTTGAGGATTGAGGATTGAGTATTGAGGATTGAAGATTGAGGATTGAGGATTGAGGTTTGAGGATTGAGGACGTGGACTGACGGTTGAGGATTGAGGTTTGAGGATTGACGATTGAGGATTGAGGACTGAGGATTGAGGATTGAGGATTGAGCATTGAGGATTGAGAATTGAGGATGAGGACTGAGGGTTGAGGATTGAGGTTTGAGGAATGAGGATTGAGGATTGAGGATTGAGGATTGAAGATTGAGGATTGGGGATTGAGGATTGACGATTGAGGATTGAATATTGAGGATTGAGAATTGAGGATTGAGGATTGAAGATTGAGTATTGAGGATTCAGAATTGAGGTTTGAGGACTGAGTGTTGAGGGTTGAATGATGAGAATTGATGTTTGTGGATAGAGATTTGAAAATTACAGATTGAGTATTGAGTATTGAAAACTGTGAATTGATGATATTCTATTGAGGATTGAGAATTGACAACTGATTGTTGAGGACTGAGGTCTGAAGATTGAGGATTCAGGATAGAGTATACAGGTTTGAGGTTCGAGGACTGAGGATTGATGATTGAGGATTGAGGATTGAGGATTGAAGATTGAGGATTGGGTATTGCGGATTGAACATTGAGAATGGAGGATTGAGGATTGAGGATTGAGGATTGAGGATTGAGGACTGAAGATTGAATATTGATGATTGAATATTGAGGATTGAGTATTGATGGTTGTGGATTGAGGACGAGGACTGAGGATTGAGGATTGAGGATTGAGGATTGAGGATTGAGGATTAAGGATTGAATATTGAGTATTGAGGATTGAAGATTGAGGATTGAGGATTGAGGATTGAGGATTGAGGATTGAGGATTGAGGTTTGAGGATTGAGGATTGAGGATTGAGGATTGAGGATTGAAGATTGTGTATTGAGGATTGAAGATTGAGGATTGAGGATTGAGGATTGAGGATTGAGGATTGAAGATTGAGGATTGGGGATTGAGTATTGACGATTGAGGATTGAGTATTGAGGATTGCGAATTGAGGATTGATTATTGAAGATTGAGTATTGAGGATTGAAGATTGAGGAATGGGGATTGAGGATTGATGATAGAGGATTAAGGATTGAGGATTGGGGATTGAGGATCTAGGATTGGATATTGATTATTGAGGATTGATGATTGAGGATTGAGGATTCAGGATTGAGAATTGAGGATTGAGGATTGAGGATTGAATATTGAGTATTGAGGATTGAAGATTGAGGATTGAGGATTGAGGATAGAGGATTGAGGATTGAGGTTTGAGGATTGAGGATTGAGGATTGAGGATTGAGGATTGAAGATTGTGTATTGAGGATTGAAGATTGAGGACTGAGGATTGAGGATTGAGGATTGAGGATTGAAGATTGAGGATTGGGGATTGAGTATTGACGATTGAGAATTGAGTATTGAGGATTGAGAATTGAGGACTGATTATTGAAGATTGAGTATTGAGGATTGAAGATTGAGGATTGAGGGCTGAGGATTGAGGATTGAGGATGAGGTCTGAGGGTTGAGGATTGAAGTTTCAGGACAGAGGACTGAGGATTGAGGACTGAGGATTGAGGATGTGGTCTGAGGATTGAGATTTGAGGACTGAGGATTGAGGATTGAGGATTGAGGATCGAGGATTGAGGATTGAGGATTGAGGATTGAAGATTGAGGATTGGTTATTGCGGATTGAACATTGAGGATTGAGGATTGAGGATTGAGGATTGAGGATCGAGGATTGAGGATTGAGGATTGAGGATTGAAAATTGAGGATTGGGGACTGAGGATTGAAGATTGTGTATTGAGGATTGAGGATTGAGGATTGAGGGTTGAGGATTGAAGATTCAGTATTGAGGACTGAAGATTGAGAATTGAGGATTGAGGATTGAACATTGAGTACTGAGTGTTGAGGGTTGAGTGATGAGAATTGGTGTTTGTGGATAGAGATCTGAAGATTGCAGATTGACTATTGAGTATTGAAAACTGTGAATTGAGGATACTCTATTGAGGATTGACGATTGACAGCTGATTGTTGAGGACTGAGGGCTGAAGATTGAGGATTGAGGATTGAGGATTGAGGATTGAGGAAGAGGGCTGAGGGTTGAGGATTGAGGTTTGAGGACTGAGGACTGAGGGTTGAGGATTGAGAATTGAGTATTGAGGATTGAGGATTGAAGATTGCGGATTGGGTATTGAGGATTGTAGTATGAGGATTGAGGATTGAGGATTGAGGATTGAGGATTGAAGATTGATTATTGAGGATTGAAGATTGACGATTGAGGGTTGAGAATTGATGTTTGAGGGTTGAGATTTGAAGATTGAAGAATGGGGATTGAGTATTGAAAACTGTGAATTAAGGATATTCTATTGAGGATTGAGGGTTGACAATTGATTGTTGAGGTCTTATGGCTGAAGATTGAGGATTCAGGATTGAGGATGCGTGGTGGAGGTTTGAGGACTGAGGATTGAGGGTTGAGGATTGAGGATTGAGGATTGACTCTTGAGGATTGAGGATTGAGGATGGAGGATTGATGAGAGAGGACTGAGTGTTGAGGATTCAGTGTTGAGTATTGATGTTTGAGGATTGAGATTTGATTATTGAATATTGTGGATTGAGTATTGAACCATGAGAATTCAGGATATTCTATTGAGTATTGAGAATTGAGGATTGATGGTTGAGTATTGAGGATTGATAGCTGAAGGTTGTGCGTTGAATATTGAGGATTGAGGATTGAGGATTGAGGATTGAGGATTGAGGATTGAAGATTGAGTATTGATGATTGAAGATTAAGGAATGAGGATTGGGGGTTGAGGATTGAGGATTGAGGATTGAGAATTGAGGACTGAGGGTTGAGGATTGAAGATTGAGGATTGGGTGTTGAGGATTGAAGAATGTGGATTGAGGATTGAGGATTGAGGATTGAGGATTGAAGATTGAGTATTGAGGATTGAAGATGGAGGATTGAGGATTGAGGATTGAGGATTGAAGATTGAGTATTGAGGATTGAGGGTTGAGGATTGAGGATTGAGGATTGAGGATTGAGGATTGAAGATTGAGTATTGAGGGTTGAAGATTAAGGTTGAGGTTTGAGGATTGAGGATTGAGTATTGAGGATTGAAGATTGAGGATTGAGGATTGAGGTTTGAGGATTGAGGACGTGGACTGACGGTTGAGGATTGAGGTTTGAGGATTGAGGATTGAGGATTGAGGACTGAGGATTGAGGATTGAGGATTGAGCATTGAGGATTGAGAATTGAGGATGAGGACTGAGGGTTGAGGATTGAGGTTTGAGGAATGAGGATTGAGGATTGAGGATTGAGGATTGAAGATTGAGGATTGGGGATTGAGGATTGACGATTGAGGATTGAGTATTGAGGATTGAGAATTGAGGATTGAGGATTGAAGATTGAGTATTGAGGATTCAGAATTGAGGTTTGAGGACTGAGTGTTGAGGGTTGAATGATGAGAATTGATGTTTGTGGATATAGATTTGAAAATTGCAGATTGAGTATTGAGTATTGAAAACTGTGAATTGATGATATTCTATTGAGGATTGAGAATTGACAACTGATTGTTGAGGACTGAGGTCTGAAGATTGAGGATTCAGGATTGAGTATACAGGTTTGAGATTCGAGGACTGAGGATTGATGATTGAGGATTGAGGATTGAGGATTGAAGATTGAGGATTGGGTATTGCGGATTGAACATTGAGGATGGAGGATTGAGGATTGAGGATTGAGGATTGAGGATTGAGGACTGAAGATGGAATATTGATGATTGAATATTGAGGATTGAGTATTGATGGTTGTGGATTGAGGACGAGGACTGAGGGTTGAGTATTGCTGTTTGAGGCCTGAGGATTGAGGATTGAGGATTGAGAATTGAGGATTGAGGATTGAGGATTGAAGATTGTGGATTGGGTATTGAGGATTGAAGAATGAGTATTGAGGATTGAGGATTGAGGATTGAGGATTGAAGGCTGAGTATTGAGGATTGAAGATTGAGGATTGAGGATTGAGGATTGAGGATTGAGGATTGAGGATTAAGGATTGAATATTGAGTATTGAGGATTGAAGATTGAGGATTGAGCATTGAGGATTGAGGATTGAGGATTGAGGATTGAGGTTTGAGGATTGAGGATTGAGGAATGAGGATTGAGGATTGAAGATTGTGTATTGAGGATTGAAGATTGAGGATTGAGGATTGAGGATTGAGGATTGAGGATTGAAGATTGAGGATTGGGGATTGAGTATTGACGATTGAGGATTGAGTATTGAGGATTGCGAATTGAGGATTGATTATTGAAGATTGAGTATTGAGGATTGAAGATTGAGGAATGGGGATTGAGGATTGATGATAGAGGATTAAGGATTGAGGATTGGGGATTGACGATCTAGGATTGGATATTGATTATTGAGGATTGATGATTGAGGATTGAGGATTGAGGATTGAGTATTGAGGATTGAGGATTGAGGATTGAATATTGAGTATTGAGGATTGAAGATTGAGGATTGAGGATTGAGGATAGAGGATTGAGGATTGAGGTTTGAGGATTGAGGATTGAGGATTGAGGATTGAAGATTGTGTATTGAGGATTGAAGATTGAGGACTGAGGATTGAGGATGTGGTCTGAGGATTGAGATTTGAGGACTGAGGATTGAGGATTGAGGATTGAGGATCGAGGATTGAGGATTGAGGATTGAGGATTGAAGATTGAGGATTGATTATTGCGGATTGAACATTGAGGATTGAGGATTGAGGATTGAGGATTGAGGATCGAGGATTGAGGATTGAGGATTGAGGATTGAAGATTGAGGATTGGGGACTGAGGATTGAAGATTGAGTATTGAGGATTGAGGATTGAGGATTGAGGGTTGAGGATTGAAGATTCAGTATTGAGGACTGAAGATTGAGAATTGAGGATTGAGGATTGAACATTGAGTACTGAGTGTTGAGGGTTGAGTGATGAGAATTGGTGTTTGTGGATAGAGATCTGAAGATTGCAGATTGACTATTGAGTATTGAAAACTGTGAATTGAGGATACTCTATTGAGGATTGACGATTGACAACTGATTGTTGAGGACTTAGGGCTGAAGATTGAGGATTGAGGATTGAGGATTGAGGATTGGGGAAGAGGGCTGAGGGTTGAGGATTGAGGTTTGAGGACTGAGGACTGAGGGTTGAGGATTGAGAATTGAGTATTGAGGATTGAGGATTGAAGATTGCGGATTGGGTATTGAGGATTGTAGTATGAGGATTGAGGATTGAGGATTGAGGATTGAGGATTGAAGATTGATTATTGAGGATTGGAGATTGACGATTGAGGGTTGAGAATTGATTTTTGAGGGTTGTGATTTGAAGATTGAAGATTGGGGTTTGAGTATTGAAAACTGTGAATTAAGGATATTCTATTGAGGATTGAGGGTTGACAATTGATTGTTGAGGTCTAATGGCTGAAGATTGAGGATTCAGGATTGAGGATTCGTGGTGGAGGTTTGAGGACTGAGGATTGAGGGTTGAGGATTTAGGATTGAGGATTGACTCTTGAGGATTGAGGATTGAGGATGGAGGATTGATGAGAGAGGACTGAGTGTTGAGGATTCAGTGTTGAGAATTGATGTTTGAGGATTGAGATTTGATTATTGAATATTGTGGATTGAGTATTGAACCATGAGAATTCAGGATATTCTATTGAGTATTGAGAATTGAGGATTGATGGTTGAGTATTGAGGATTGATAGCTGAAGGTTGTGCGTTGAATATTGAGGATTGAGGATTGAGGATTGAGGATTGAGGATTGAGGATTGAGGATTGAAGATTGAGTATTGATGATTGAAGATTAAGGATTGAGGATTGGGGGTTGAGGTTTGAGGACGAGGACTGACGGTTGAGGATTGAGGTTTGAGGATTGAGGATTGAGGATTGAGGACTGAGGATTGAGAATTGAGGATTGAGGATTGAGGATTGAAGGTTGAGGATTGGGTATTGAGGATTGAAGAATGAGGATTTAGAATTGAGGATTGAGGATTGAGGAATGAGCATTGAAGATTGAGTATTGAGGATTGAACGTTGAGGATTGTGGATTGAGGATTGCGGATTGAATATTGAGGATTGGGGACTGAGTGTTGAGGGTTGAGTGATGAGAATTGATGTTTGTGGACAGAGATTTGAAGATTGCAGATTGAGTATTGAGTAACGAAAACTGTGAATTGATGATATTCAATTGAGTATTGAAGATTGACAACTGATTGTTGTGGACTGAGGGCTGACGAATGAGGATTCAGGTTTGAGGATTCAGGATTAAGGTTTGAGGACTGAGGATTGAGGATTGAAAATTGAGGATTGAGGATTGAGGATTGAGGATTGAGGATTGAAGATTGAGGTTTGGGGATTGAGGATTGAACATTGAGGATTGTGGATTGAGTATTGAGGATTGAGGATTGAGGATTGAAGATTGAATATTGATGATTGAAGATTGAGGATCGAGGATTGAGGGTTGTGGATTGAGGGCGAGGACTGAGGGTTGAGTATTGATGTTTGAGGTCTGAGCATTGAGGATTGAGGATTGAGAATTGAGGACTGAGGGTTGAGGATTGAAGATTGAGGATTGGGTGTTGAGGATTGAAGAATGTGGATTGAGGATTGAGGATTGAGGATTGAGGATTGAGGATTGAAGATTGAGTATTGAGGATTGAAGATTGAGGATTGAGGATTGAGGATTGAGGATTGAAGATTGAGTATTGAGGATTGAGGATTGAGAATTGAGGATTGAGGATTGAGGATTGTGGATTGAAGATTGAGTATTGAGGGTTGAAGATTAAGGTTGAGGTTTGAGGATTGAGGATTGAGTATTGAGGATTGAAGATTGAGGATTGAGGATTGAGGTTTGAGGATTGAGGACGTGGACTGACGGTTGAGGATTGAGGTTTGAGGATTGAGGAATGAGGATTGAGGACTGACGATTGAGGATTGAGGATTGAGCATTGAGGATTGAAGATTGAGGACTGGGGATTGAGGATTGATGATAGAGGATTAAGGATTGAGGATTGGGGATTGAGCATCTAGGATTGGAGATTGATTATTGAGGATTGAAGATTGAGGATTGAGGATTGAGGATTGAGAATTGAGAATTGAGTGTGAGGACTGAGGGCTGAGGATTGAGGTTTGAGGAACGAGGATTGAGGATTGAGGATTGAGGACTGAGGATTGACGATTCAGTATTGAAGATTGAGGATTGATTACTGAGGATTGAGGATTGAGGATTGATGTTTGAGGACTGAGGATTGAGGATTGAAGATTGAGTATTGTGGATTGAAGATTGAGGATTGAGGATTGAGGATTGAGGATTGAGGATGAGGGCTGAGGTTTGAGGATTGAGGATTGAGGGCTGAGGACTGAGGATTGAGGGTTGAGAATTGAGGATTGAGGATTGAGGATTGAAGATTGAGGATTGGGTATTGAGGATTGAAGAATGAGGATTGAGGATTGAGGATTGAGTGTTGAGGATTGAGGATTGAGGTTTGAAGATTGAGGATTGGGTGTTGAGGATTGAAGAATGAGGATTCAGGAATGAGCATTGAGGATTGAGGATTGAAGATTGAGTATTGAGGATTGAAGCCTGGCGACTGAGGACTGAGGATTGAGGATTGACGATTGAGGATGTGGGATTGAAGATTGAGTATTGAGGATTGAAGATTGAGGATCGAGGATTGAGGATTGAGGATTGAGTATTGAATATTGAGGATTGGGGACTGAGTGTTGAGGGTTGAGTGATGAGAATTGATGTTTGTGGACAGAGATTTGAAGATTGCAGATTGAGTATTGAGTAACGAAAACTGTGAATTGATGATATTCAATTGAGTATTGAGGATTGACAACTGATTGTTGAGGACTGAGGGCTGACGAATGAGGATTCAGGTTTGAGGATTCAGGATTAAGGTTTGAGGACTGAGGATTGAGGATTGAAAATTGAGGATTGAGGATTGAGGATTGAGGATTGAGGATTGAAGATTGAGGTTTGGGGATTGAGGATTGAACATTGAGGATTGTGGATTGAGTATTGAGGATTGAGGATTGAGGATTGAAGATTGAATATTGATGGTTGAAGATTGAGGATCGAGGATTGAGGGTTGTGGATTGAGGACGAGGACTGAGGGTTGAGTATTGATGTTTGAGGTCTGAGCATTGAGGATTGAGGATTGAGAATTGAGGACTGAGGGTTGAGGATTGAAGATTGAGGATTGGGTGTTGAGGATTGAAGAATGTGGATTGAGGATTGAGGATTGAGGATTGAGGATTGAGGATCGAAGATTGAGTATTGAGGATTGAAGATTGAGGATTGAGGATTGAGGATTGAGGATTGAAGATTGAGTATTGAGGATTGAGGATTGAGGATTGAGGATTGAGGATTGAGGATTGTGGATTGAAGATTGAGTATTGAGGGTTGAAGATTAAGGTTGAGGTTTGAGGATTGAGGATTGAGTATTGAGGATTGAAGATTGAGGATTGAGAATTGAGGTTTGAGGATTGAGGACGTGGACTGACGGTTGAGGATTGAGGTTTGAGGATTGAGGAATGAGGATTGAGGACTGACGATTGAGGATTGAGGATTGAGCATTGAGGATTGAAGATTGAGGACTGGGGATTGAGGATTGATGATAGAGGATTAAGGATTGAGGATTGGGGATTGAGCATCTAGGATTGGAGATTGATTATTGAGGATTGAAGATTGAGGATTGAGGATTGAGGATTGAGAATTGAGAATTGAGTGTGAGGACTGAGGGCTGAGGATTGAGGTTTGAGGAACGAGGATTGAGGATTGAGGATTGAGGACTGAGGATTGACGATTCAGTATTGAAGATTGAGGATTGATTACTGAGGATTGAGGATTGAGGATTGATGTTTGAGGACTGAGGATTGAGGATTGAAGATTGAGTATTGTGGATTGAAGATTGAGGATTGAGGATTGAGGATTGAGGATTGAGGATGAGGGCTGAGGTTTGAGGATTGAGGATTGAGGGCTGAGGACTGAGGATTGAGGGTTGAGAATTGAGGATTGAGGATCGAGGATTGAAGATTGAGGATTGGGTATTGAGGATTGAAGAATGAGGATTGAGGATTGAGGATTGAGAGTTGAGGATTGAGGATTGAGGTTTGAAGATTGAGGATTGGGTGTTGAGGATTGAAGAATGAGGATTCAGGAATGAGCATTGAGGATTGAGGATTGAAGATTGAGTATTGAGGATTGAAGCCTGGCGACTGAGGACTGAGGATTGAGGATTGACGATTGAGGATGTGGGATTGAAGATTGAGTATTGAGGATTGAAGATTGAGGATCGAGGATTGAGGATTGAGGATTGAGTATTGAATATTGAGGATTGGGGACTGAGTGTTGAGGGTTGAATGATGAGAATTGATGTTTGTGGATAGAGATTTGAAAATTGCAGATTGAGTATTGAGTATTGAAAACTGTGAATTGATGATATTCTATTGAGGATTGAGAATTGACAACTGATTGTTGAGGACTGAGGTCTGAAGATTGAGGATTCAGGATTGTGGATACAGGTTTGAGGTTCGAGGACTGAGGATTGAGGATTGAGGATTGAACATTGAGGATTGAAGATTGAGGATTGAAGATTCAGTATTGAGGAATGAAGATTGAGGATTGAGGATTGAGGATTGAAGATTGAAGATTGTGTATTGAGGATCGAAGATTGAGGATTGAAGACTGAGAATTGAGGATTGAGGATTGAGGATTGAGGATTGAGGATTGAGGATTGAAGACTGAGGATTGGGTATTGAGGATTTAGCATTGGGGATTGAGGGTTGAGGATTGAGGATTGAGGATTGAGGATTGAGGGTTGTGGATTGAGGACGAGGACTGAGGGTTGAGTATTGGTGTTTGAAGTCTGAGGATTGAGGATTGAGGATTGAGAATTGAGGATTGAGGATTGAGGATTGAAGATTGAGGATTCGGTATTGAGGATTGAGGATTGAGGATTGAGAATTGAGGATTGAGGATTGAGGATTGAAGATTGAGGATTGAGGATTGAGGATTGAGGATTGAGGATTGAGGTTTGAGGACTGAGGATTGAGGATTGAGTATTGAGGAATGAAGATTGAGTATTGGGGATTGAAGATTGAGGATTGAGGATTGAGGATTGAGGATTGAGGACTGAAGATTGAATATCGATGATTGAAGATTGAGGATTGGGTATTGATGGTTGTGGATTGAGGACGAGGACTGAGGGTTGAGTATTGCTGTTTGAGGTCTGAGGATTGAGGATTGAGTATTGAGAATTGAGGGTTGAGGATTGAGGATTGAAGATTGTGGATTGGGTATTGAGGATTGACGAATGAGGATTGAGGATTGAGGATTGAGGATTGTGTATTGAATACTGAGTATTGAGGATTGAAGATTGAGGATTGAGGATTGAGGATTGAGGATCGAGGATTGAGGATTGTGGATTGAGGATTGAGGATTGAGGAATGAAGATTGAGTATTGAGGACTGAAGATTGAGGATTGAGGATTGAGGATTGAGGATTGAGGATTGAAGATTGAGGATTGGGGATTGAGTATTGACGATTGAGGATTGAGTATTAAGGATTGAGTATTGAGGATTGATTATTGAAGATTGAGTATTGAGGATTGAAGATTGAGGATTGATAATTGAAGATTGAAGATTGAGTATTGATGATTGAAGGTTGAGGATTGAGGATTCATGTTTGAGGATTGAGGACGGGGACTGACGGTTGAGGATTGAGGTTTGAGGATTGAGGATTGTGGATTTAGGACTGAGGATTGAGGATTGAGGGTTGTGGATTGAGGACGAGGGCTGAGGGTTGAGTATTGATTTTTGAGGTCTGAGGATTGAGGATTGAGGATTGAGAATTGAGGATTGAGGATTGACGATTGAATATTGAGGATTGAGGATTGAGGATTGAGGATTGAGGATTGAAGACTGAGGATTGGGTATTGAGGATTCAACATTGAGGATTGAGGGTTGAGGATTGAGGATTGAGGATTGACGATTGAGGATTGAGGAATGAGAATCGAGGATTGAGGATTGAGGATTGAAGATTGAGGACTGGGCACTGAGGATTGAAGAATGAGGATTGAGGATTGAGGATTGAGGATTGAGGATTGCAGACTGAGTATTCAGGATTGAAGATTGAGTGTTGAGGATTGAGGATTGAGGATTGAGCATCGAGGATTGATGATTGAGGATTGAGGATTGAAGATTGAGTATTGAGGATTGAAAATTGAGGATTGAGGATTGAGGATTGAGGATTGAGGATTGAAGATTGAGGATTGGGGACGGAGTGTTGAGTGTTGAGAGATGAGAATTGATGTTTGTGGATAGAGATTTGAAGATTGCAGATTGAGTATTGAGTATTGAAAACTGTGAATTGATGATATACCATTGAGGATTGGGGATTGACAACTGATTGTTGAGGACTGAGGGCTGAAGATTGAGGATTCAGGATTGAGGATTCAGGATTAAGGTTTGAGGACTGAGGATTGAGGATTGAGGATTCAGGATTGAGGATTGAGGATTGAAGATTGAGGATTGGGTATTGCGGATTGAACATTGAGGATTGAGGATTGAGGATTGAGGATTGAGGATTGAGAATTGAGGGTTGTGGATTGAGGACGAGGACTGAGGGTTGAGTATTGGTGTTTGAGTATTGAGGATTGAAGATTGAGGATTGAGGATTGAGGATTGAGGATTGAGTATTGAATACTGAGTATTGAGGATTGAAGATTGAGGATTGGGGATTGAGGATTGAGGATCGAGGATTGAGGATTGAGGATTGAGGATTGAGGATTGAGGAATGAAGATTGAGTATTGAGGATTGAAGATTGAGGATTGAGGATTGAGGATTGAGGATCGAGGATTGAGGATTGAGAATTGAGGATTGAGGATTGAGGATTGAAGATTGAGGATTGAGGATTGAGGATTGAGGATTGAGGTTTGAGGACTGAGGATTGAGGATTCAGTATTGAGGATTGAAGATTGAGGATTGAGGATTGAGGATTGAAGATTGAAGATTGAGTATTGAGGATTGAAGATTGAGGATTGAGGACTGAGAATTGAGGATTGAGGATTGAGGATTGAGGATTGAGGATTGAAGACTGAGGATTGGGTATTGAGGATTGAGCATTGGGGATTGAGGGTTGAGGATTGAGGATTGAGGATTGTGGATTGAAGATTGAGGATTGTGTATTGCGGATTGAACGTTGAGGATTGAAGACTGAGGATTGAAGATTCAGTATTGAGGATTGAAGATTGAGGATTGAGGATTGAGGATTGAAGATTGAAGATTGAGTATTGAGGATTGAAGATTGAGGATTGAGGACTGAGGATTGAGGATTGAGAATTGAGGATTGAGGATTGAGGATTGAAGACTGAGGATTGGGTATTGAGGATTGAGCATTGGGGATTGAGGATTGAGGATTGAGGATTGATGATTGAGGATTCAACATTGCGGATTGAGGGTTGAGGATTGAGGATTGAGGATTGACGATTGAGGATTGAGGAATGAGAATCGAGGATTGAGGATTGAGGATTGAAGATTGAGGACTGGGCACTGAGGATTGAAGAATGAGGATTGAGGATTGAGGATTGAGGATTGAGGATTGCAGATTGAGTATTGAGGATTGAAGATTGAGGGTTGAGGATTGAGGATTGAGGATTGAGGATTGAGGTTTGAGGACTGAGGATTGAGGATTGAGTATTGAGGAATGAAGATTGAGTATTGGGGATTGAAGATTGAGGATTGAGGATTGAGGATTGAGGATTGAGGACTGAAGATTGAATATCGATGATTGAAGATTGAGGATTGGGTATTGATGGTTGTGGATTGAGGACGAGGACTGAGGGTTGAGTATTGCTGTTTGAGGTCTGAGGATTGAGGATTGAGTATTGAGAATTGAGGGTTGAGGATTGAGGATTGAAGATTGTGGATTGGGTATTGAGGATTGACGAATGAGGATTGAGGATTGAGGATTGAGGATTGTGTATTGAATACTGAGTATTGAGGATTGAAGATTGAGGATTGAGGATTGAGGATTGAGGATCGAGGATTGAGGATTGTGGATTGAGGATTGAGGATTGAGGAATGAAGATTGAGTATTGAGGATTGAAGATTGAGGATTGAGGATTGAGGATTGAGGATTGAGGATTGAAGATTGAGGATTGGGGATTGAGTATTGACGATTGAGGATTGAGTATTAAGGATTGAGTATTGAGGATTGATTATTGAAGATTGAGTATTGAGGATTGAAGATTGAGGATTGATAATTGAAGATTGAAGATTGAGTATTGATGATTGAAGGTTGAGGATTGAGGATTCATGTTTGAGGATTGAGGACGGGGACTGACGGTTGAGGATTGAGGTTTGAGGATTGAGGATTGTGGATTTAGGACTGAGGATTGAGGATTGAGGGTTGTGGATTGAGGACGAGGGCTGAGGGTTGAGTATTGATTTTTGAGGTCTGAGGATTGAGGATTGAGGATTGAGAATTGAGGATTGAGGATTGACGATTGAATATTGAGGATTGAGGATTGAGGATTGAGGATTGAGGATTGAAGACTGAGGATTGGGTATTGAGGATTCAACATTGAGGATTGAGGGTTGAGGATTGAGGATTGAGGATTGACGATTGAGGATTGAGGAATGAGAATCGAGGATTGAGGATTGAGGATTGAAGATTGAGGACTGGGCACTGAGGATTGAAGAATGAGGATTGAGGATTGAGGATTGAGGATTGAGGATTGCAGACTGAGTATTCAGGATTGAAGATTGAGTGTTGAGGATTGAGGATTGAGGATTGAGCATCGAGGATTGATGATTGAGGATTGAGGATTGAAGATTGAGTATTGAGGATTGAAAATTGAGGATTGAGGATTGAGGATTGAGGATTGAGGATTGAAGATTGAGGATTGGGGACGGAGTGTTGAGTGTTGAGAGATGAGAATTGATGTTTGTGGATAGAGATTTGAAGATTGCAGATTGAGTATTGAGTATTGAAAACTGTGAATTGATGATATACCATTGAGGATTGGGGATTGACAACTGATTGTTGAGGACTGAGGGCTGAAGATTGAGGATTCAGGATTGAGGATTCAGGATTAAGGTTTGAGGACTGAGGATTGAGGATTGAGGATTCAGGATTGAGGATTGAGGATTGAAGATTGAGGATTGGGTATTGCGGATTGAACATTGAGGATTGAGGATTGAGGATTGAGGATTGAGGATTGAGAATTGAGGGTTGTGGATTGAGGACGAGGACTGAGGGTTGAGTATTGGTGTTTGAAGTCTGAGGATTGAGGATTGAGGATTGAGAATTGAGGATTGAGGATTGAGGATTGAAAATTGAGGATTCGGTATTGAGGATTGAAGAATGAGGATTGAGGAGTGAGGACTGAGGATTGAGAATTGAGGATTGAGGATTGAGGATTGAAGATTGAGGATTCGGTATTGACGATTGAAGAATGAGGATTGAGGAGTGAGGACTGAGGATTGAGGATTGCAGTTTGAGTATTGAGGATTGAAGATTGAGGATTGAGGATTGAGGATTGAGGATTGAGTATTGAATACTGAGTATTGAGGATTGAAGATTGAGGATTGGGGATTGAGGATTGAGGATCGAGGATTGAGGATTGAGGATTGAGGATTGAGGATTGAGGAATGAAGATTGAGTATTGAGGATTGAAGATTGAGGATTGAGGATTGAGGATTGAGGATCGAGGATTGAGGATTGAGAATTGAGGATTGAGGATTGAGGATTGAAGATTGAGGATTGAGGATTGAGGATTGAGGATTGAGGTTTGAGGACTGAGGATTGAGGATTCAGTATTGAGGATTGAAGATTGAGGATTGAGGATTGAGGATTGAAGATTGAAGATTGAGTATTGAGGATTGAAGATTGAGGATTGAGGACTGAGAATTGAGGATTGAGGATTGAGGATTGAGGATTGAGGATTGAAGACTGAGGATTGGGTATTGAGGATTGAGCATTGGGGATTGAGGGTTGAGGATTGAGGATTGAGGATTGTGGATTGAAGATTGAGGATTGTGTATTGCGGATTGAACGTTGAGGATTGAAGACTGAGGATTGAAGATTCAGTATTGAGGATTGAAGATTGAGGATTGAGGATTGAGGATTGAAGATTGAAGATTGAGTATTGAGGATTGAAGATTGAGGATTGAGGACTGAGGATTGAGGATTGAGAATTGAGGATTGAGGATTGAGGATTGAAGACTGAGGATTGGGTATTGAGGATTGAGCATTGGGGATTGAGGATTGAGGATTGAGGATTGATGATTGAGGATTCAACATTGCGGATTGAGGGTTGAGGATTGAGGATTGAGGATTGACGATTGAGGATTGAGGAATGAGAATCGAGGATTGAGGATTGAGGATTGAAGATTGAGGACTGGGCACTGAGGATTGAAGAATGAGGATTGAGGATTGAGGATTGAGGATTGAGGATTGCAGATTGAGTATTGAGGATTGAAGATTGAGGGTTGAGGATTGAGGATTGAGGATTGAGCATTGAGGATTGATGATTGAGGATTGAGGATTGAGTATTGAGGATTGAAGATTGAGGATTGAGGATTGAAGACTGAGGATTGAGGATTGAGGATTGAGGATTTAGGACTGAGGATTGTGGATTGAGGTTTGTGGATTGAGGACGAGGACTGAGGGTTGAGTATTGATGTTTGAGGTCTGAGGATTGACGATTGAGGATTGAGTATTGAGGATTGAGTATTGAGGATTGATTATTGAAGATTGAGTATTGAGGATTGAAGATTGAGGATTGATAATTGAGGATTGAAGATTGAGTATTGATGATTGAAGGTTGAGGATTGAGGATTCATGTTTGAGGATTGAGGACGGGGACTGACGGTTGAGGATTGAGGTTTGACGACTGGGGATTGAGGATTTAGGACTGAGGATTGTGGATTGAGGTTTGTGGATTGAGGACGAGGACTGAGGGTTGAGTATTGATGTTTGAGGTCTGAGGATTGAGGATTGAGAATTGAGAATTGAGGATTGAGGATTGAGGATTGAAGATTGAGGATTGAGGATTGAGGATTGAGGATTGAGGATTGAAGACTGAGGATTGGGTATTGAGGATTCAACATTGAGGATTGAGGGTTGAGGATTGAGGATTGAGGATTGACGATTGAGGATTGAGGAATGAGAATCGAGGATTGAGGATTGAGGATTGAAGATTGAGGACTGGGCACTGAGGATTGAAGAATGAGGATTGAGGATTGAGGATTGATGATTGAGGATTGAGGATTGAGTATTGAGGATTGAAGATTGAGGATTGAGGATTGAAGATTGAGGATTGAGGATTGAGGATTGAGGATTTAGGACTGAGGACTGTGGATTGAGGTTTGTGGATTGAGGACGAGGACTGAGGGTTGAGTATTGATGTTTGAGGTCTGAGGATTGAGGATTGAGGATTGAGAATTGAGGATTGAGGATTGAGGATTGAAGATTGAGGATTGAGGATTGAGGATTGAGGATTGAGGATTGAAGACTGAGGATTGGGTATTGAGGATTCAACATTGAGGAATGAGGGTTGAGGACTGAGGATTGAGGATTGAGGATTGAGGATTGAGGATTGAGGATTGAAGATTGAGGATTGGGTATTGCGGATTGAACATTGAGGATTGAGGATTGAGGATTGAGGACTGAGGATCGAGGATTGAGGATTGAGGATTGAGGGTTGATGATTGAGGATTGGGGACTGAGGATTGAAGATTGAGGATTGAGGATTGAGGACTGAGGATTGAGGATTGAGGATTGAAAATTGAGGATTGAGGATTGAGGATTGAGGATTGAGGATTGAAGAGTGAGGATTGGGTATTGATGGTTGTGGATTGAGGACGAGGACTGAGGGTTGAGTATTGCTGTTTGAGGTCTGAGGATTGAGGACCGGGTATTGAGAATTGAGGGTTGAGGATTGAGGATTGAAGATTGTGGATTGGGTATTGAGGATTGAAGAATGAGGATTGAGGATTGAGGATTGAGGATTGAGGAATGAAGACTGAGGATTGGGGATTGAGTATTGACGATTGAGGAATGAGTATTGAGGATTGAGTATTGAGGATAGATTATTGAAGATTGAGTATTGAGGATTGAAGATTGAGGATTGATAATTGAGGATTGAAGATTGAGTATTGATGATTGAAGGTTGAGGATTGAGGATTCATGTTTGAGGATTGAGGACGGGGACTGACGGTTGAGGATTGAGGTTTGAGGATTGAGGATTGAGGATTTAGGACTGAGGATTGAGGATTGAGGTTTGTGGATTGAGGACGAGGACTGAGGGTTGAGTATTGATGTTTGAGGTCTGAGGATTGATGATTGAGGATTGAGAATTGAGGATTGAGGATTGAGGATTGAAGATTGAGGATTGAGGATTGAGGATTGAGGATTGAGGATTGAAGACTGAGGATTGGGTATTGAGGATTCAACATTGAGGTTTGAGGGTTGAGGATTGAGGATTGAGGATTGACGATTGAGGATTGAGGAATGAGAATCGAGGATTGAGGATTGAGGATTGAAGATTGAGGACTGGGCACTGAGGACTGAAGAATGAGGATTGAGGATTGAGGATTGAGGATTGAGGATTGCAGATTGAGTATTGAGGATTGAAGATTGAGGGTTGAGGATTGAGGATTGAGGATTGAGCATTGAGGATTGATGATTGAGGATTGAGGATTGAGTATTGAGGATTGAAGATTGAGGATTGAGGATTGAGGATTGAAGATTGAGGACTGAGTGTTGAGGGATGCGTGATGAGAATTGACGTTAGTGGATTGAGATTTGAGGATTGAAGAATGGGGATTGAGTATTGAAAGCTGTGAATTGAGGATATTCTATTGAGGATTGAGGATTGACAATTGATTGTTGAGGACTTATGGCTGAAGATTGAGGATTGAGGATTGAGGATTGAGGATTGAGGATTGAGGATTGAAGATTGAGGATTGGGGACGGAGTGTTGAGTGTTGAGAGATGAGAATTGATGTTTGTGGATAGAGATTTGAAGATTGCAGATTGAGTATTGAGTATTGAAACCTGTGAATTGATGATATTCCATTGAGGATTGGGGATTGACAACTGATTGTTGAGGACTGAGGGCTGAAGATTGAGGATTCAGGATTGAGGATTCAGGATTAAGGTTTGAGGACTCAGGATTGAGGATTGAGGATTGAGGATTGAGGATTGAGGATTGAAGATTGAGGATTGGGTATTGCGGATTGAACATTGAGGATTGAGGATTGAGGATTGAGGACTGAGGATCGAGGATTGAGGATTGAGGATTAAGGGTTGAAGATTGAGGATTGGGGACTGATGATTGAAGATTGAGGATTGAGGATTGAGGATTGAGGCTTGAGGACTGAGGATTGAGGATTGAGGATTGAGGAATGAAGATTGAGTATTGAGGATTGAAGATTGAGTATTGAGTATTGAGGATTGAGCATTGAGGACTGAAGATTGAATATTGATGATTGAAGATTGAGGATTGGGTATTGATGGTTGTGGATTGAGGACGAGGACTGAGGGTTGAGTATTCCTGTTTGAGGTCTGAGGATTCAGTATTGGGTATTGAGAATTGAGGGTTGAGGATTGAGGATTGAAGATTGTGGATTGGGTATTGAGGATTGAAGAATGAGGATTGAGGATTGAGGATTGAGGATTGAGTATTGAATACTGAGTATTGAGGATTGAAGATTGAGGATTGAGGATTGAGGATTGAGGATCGAGGATTGAGGATTGAGGATTGAGGATTGAGGATTGAGGAATGAAGATGGAGTATTGAGGATTGAAGATTGAGGATTGAGGATTGAGAATTGAGGATTGAGGATTGAAGATTGAGGATTGAGGACTGAGGATCGAGGATTGAGGATTGAGGATTGAGGGTTGAAGATTGAGGATTGGGGACTGATGATTGAAGATTGAGGATTGAGGATTGAGGACTGAGGATTGAGGATTGAGAATAGAAGGTTCAGTATTGAGGATTGAAGATTGAGAATTGATGATTGAGGATTGAACATTGAGGACTGAGTGTTGAGGGTTGAGTGATGAGAATTGATGTTTGTGGATAGAGATTCGAAGATTGCAGATTGAGTATTGTGTATTGAAAACTGTGAATTGATGATATTCCATTGAGGATTGGGGATTGACATCTGATTGTTGAGGACTGAGAGCTGAAGATTGAGGGTTCAGGATTGAGGATTCAGAATTGATATTTGAGGATTCAGAATTGAGGTTTGAGGACTGAGGATTGAGGATTGAAGATTGAGTATTGAGGATTGAAGATTGAGTATTCAGGATTGGAGATTGGCGATTGAGGATTAAGGACCGAGGATTGAGGATTGAGGATTGAAGATTGAGTACGGATGATTGAAGATTGAGTATCCAGGATTGAAAATTGAGGATTGAGGATTGAGGATTGAGGATTGAGGATTGAAGATTGAGGATTGGGGACGGAGTGTTGAGTGTTGAGTGATGAGAATTGATGTTTGTGGATAGAGATTTGAAGATTGCAGATTGAGTATTGAGTATTGAAAACTGTGAATTGATGATATTCCATTGAGGATTGGGGATTGACAACTGATTGTTGTGGACTGAGGGCTGAAGATTGAGGATTCAGTATTGAGGATTCAGGATTAAGGTTTGAGGACTGAGGATTGAGGATTGAGGATTGAAGATTGAGTATTGAGGATTGAAGATTGAGGATTGAGGATTGAGGATTGAGGATTTAGGATTGAAGATTGAGGATTGGGTATTGAGGATTGACGATTGAGTATTGAGCATTGAGGATTGAGAATTGAGGATTGAGGATTGAAGATTGAGTATTGAGGATTGAAGATTGAGGATTGAGGATTGAGGATTGAAGATTGAGGACTGAGTGTTGAGGGATGCGTGATGAGAATTGATGTTAGTGGATTGAGATTTGAAGATTGAAGAATGGGGATTGAGTACTGAAAGCTGTGAATTGAGGATATTCTATTGAGGATTGAGGATTGACAATTGATTGTTGAGGACTTATGGCTGAAGATTGAGGATTGAGGATTGAGGATTGAGGATTGAGGATTGTGGATTTTAGATTGAGGATTGGGGACGGAGTGTTGAGTGTTGAGAGATGAGAATTGATGTTTGTGGATAGAGATTTGAAGATTGCAGATTGAGTATTGAGTATTGAAAACTGTGAATTGACGATATTCCATTGAGGATTGGGGATTGACAACTGATTGTTGAGGCTGAGGGCTGAAGATTGAGGATTCAGGATTGAGGATTCAGGATTAAGGTTTGAGGACTGAGGATTGAGGATTGAGGATTGAGGATTGAGGATTGAGGATTGAAGATTGAGGATTCGGTATTGAGGATTGAAGAATGAGGATTGAGGAGTGAGGACTGAGGATTGAGGATTGCAGTTTGAGTATTGAGGATTGAAGATTGAGGATTGAGGATTGAGGATTGAGGATTGAGGATTGAAGATTGAGGATTGGGGATTGAGTATTGACGATTGAGGATTGAGTATTGAGGATTGAGTATTGAGGATTGATTATTGAAGATTGAGTATTGAGGATTGAAGATTGAGGATTGATAATTGAAGATTGAAGATTGAGTATTGATGATTGAAGGTTGAGGATTGAGGATTCATGTTTGAGGATTGAGGACGGGGACTGACGGTTGAGGATTGAGGTTTGAGGATTGAGGATTGAGGATTGAGGATTAACGATTGAAGATTGAGGATTGAGGATTGAGGATTGAGGATTGAGGATTGAAGACTGAGGATTGGGTATTGAGGATTCAACATTGAGGAATGAAGATTGAGTATTGAGGATTGAAGATTGAGGATTGAGGATTGAGGATTGAGGATTGAGGATTGAAGATTGAGGATTGGGTATTGCGGATTGAACATTGAGGATTGAGGATTGCGGATTGAGGACTGAGGATCGAGGATTGTGGATTGAGGATTGAGGGTTGAAGATTGAGGATTGGGGACTGATGATTGAAGATTGAGGATTGAGGATTGAGGACTGAGGATTGAGGATTGAGGACAGAAGGTTCAGTATTGAGGATTGAAGATTGAGAATTGATGATTGAGGATTGAACATTGAGGACTGAGTGTTGAGGGTTGAGTGATGAGAATTGATGTTTGTGGATAGAGATTCGAAGATTGCAGATTGAGTATTGTGTATTGAAAACTGTGAATTGATGATATTCCATTGAGGATTGGGGATTGACATCTGATTGTTGAGGACTGAGAGCTGAAGATTGAGGATTCAGTATTGAGGATTCAGGATTAAGGTTTGAGGACTGAGGATTGAGGATTGAGGATTGAAGATTGAGTATTGAGGATTGAAGATTGAGGATTGAGGATTGAGGATTGAGGATTTAGGATTGAAGATTGAGGATTGGGTATTGAGGATTGACGATTGAGTATTGAGCATTGAGGATTGAGAATTGAGGATTGAGGATTGAAGATTGAGTATTGAGGATTGAAGATTGAGGATTGAGGATTGAGGATTGAAGATTGAGGACTGAGTGTTGAGGGATGCGTGATGAGAATTGATGTTATTGGATTGAGATTTGAAGATTGAAGAATGGGGATTGAGTACTGAAAGCTGTGAATTGAGGATATTCTATTGAGGATTGAGGATTGACAATTGATTGTTGAGGACTTATGGCTGAAGATTGAGGATTGAGGATTGAGGATTGAGGATTGAGGATTGTGGATTGAAGATTGAGGATTGGGGACGGAGTGTTGAGTGTTGAGAGATGAGAATTGATGTTTGTGGATAGAGATTTGAAGATTGCAGATTGAGTATTGAGTATTGAAAACTGTGAATTGACGATATTCCATTGAGGATTGGGGATTGACAACTGATTGTTGAGGCTGAGGGCTGAAGATTGAGGATTCAGGATTGAGGATTCAGGATTAAGGTTTGAGGACTGAGGATTGAGGATTGAGGATTGAGGATTGAGGATTGAGGATTGAAGATTGAGGATTCGGTATTGAGGATTGAAGAATGAGGATTGAGGAGTGAGGACTGAGGATTGAGGATTGCAGTTTGAGTATTGAGGATTGAAGATTGAGGATTGAGGATTGAGGATTGAGGATTGAGGATTGAAGATTGAGGATTGGGGATTGAGTATTGACGATTGAGGATTGAGTATTGAGGATTGAGTATTGAGGATTGATTATTGAAGATTGAGTATTGAGGATTGAAGATTGAGGATTGATAATTGAAGATTGAAGATTGAGTATTGATGATTGAAGGTTGAGGATTGAGGATTCATGTTTGAGGATTGAGGACGGGGACTGACGGTTGAGGATTGAGGTTTGAGGATTGAGGATTGAGGATTTAGGACTGAGGATTGAGGATTGAGGATTGAGGGTTGTGTATTGAGGACGAGGACTGAGGGTTGAGTATTGATTTTTGAGGTCAGAGGATTGAGGATTGAGGATTGAGAATTGAGGATTGAGGATTGAGGATTGAAAATTGAGGATTCGGTATTGAGGATTGAAGAATGAGGATTGAGGAGTGAGGACTGAGGATTGAGAATTGAGGATTGAGGATTGAGGATTGAAGATTGAGGATTGGGTATTGCGGATTGAACATTGAGGATTGAGGATTGAGGATTGAGGATTGAGGATTGAGAATTGAGGGTTGTGGATTGAGGACGAGGACTGAGGGTTGAGTATTGGTGTTTGAAGTCTGAGGATTGAGGATTGAGGATTGAGAATTGAGGATTGAGGATTGAGGATTGAAAATTGAGGATTCGGTATTGAGGATTGAAGAATGAGGATTGAGGAGTGAGGACTGAGGATTGAGAATTGAGGATTGAGGATTGAGGATTGAAGATTGAGGATTCGGTATTGACGATTGAAGAATGAGGATTGAGGAGTGAGGACTGAGGATTGAGGATTGCAGTTTGAGTATTGAGGATTGAAGATTGAGGATTGAGGATTGAGGATTGAGGATTGAGTATTGAATACTGAGTATTGAGGATTGAAGATTGAGGATTGGGGATTGAGGATTGAGGATCGAGGATTGAGGATTGAGGATTGAGGATTGAGGATTGAGGAATGAAGATTGAGTATTGAGGATTGAAGATTGAGGATTGAGGATTGAGGATTGAGGATCGAGGATTGAGGATTGAGAATTGAGGATTGAGGATTGAGGATTGAAGATTGAGGATTGAGGATTGAGGATTGAGGATTGAGGTTTGAGGACTGAGGATTGAGGATTCAGTATTGAGGATTGAAGATTGAGGATTGAGGATTGAGGATTGAAGATTGAAGATTGAGTATTGAGGATTGAAGATTGAGGATTGAGGACTGAGAATTGAGGATTGAGGATTGAGGATTGAGGATTGAGGATTGAAGACTGAGGATTGGGTATTGAGGATTGAGCATTGGGGATTGAGGGTTGAGGATTGAGGATTGAGGATTGTGGATTGAAGATTGAGGATTGTGTATTGCGGATTGAACGTTGAGGATTGAAGACTGAGGATTGAAGATTCAGTATTGAGGATTGAAGATTGAGGATTGAGGATTGAGGATTGAAGATTGAAGATTGAGTATTGAGGATTGAAGATTGAGGATTGAGGACTGAGGATTGAGGATTGAGAATTGAGGATTGAGGATTGAGGATTGAAGACTGAGGATTGGGTATTGAGGATTGAGCATTGGGGATTGAGGATTGAGGATTGAGGATTGATGATTGAGGATTCAACATTGCGGATTGAGGGTTGAGGATTGAGGATTGAGGATTGACGATTGAGGATTGAGGAATGAGAATCGAGGATTGAGGATTGAGGATTGAAGATTGAGGACTGGGCACTGAGGATTGAAGAATGAGGATTGAGGATTGAGGATTGAGGATTGAGGATTGCAGATTGAGTATTGAGGATTGAAGATTGAGGGTTGAGGATTGAGGATTGAGGATTGAGGATTGAGGTTTGAGGACTGAGGATTGAGGATTGAGTATTGAGGAATGAAGATTGAGTATTGGGGATTGAAGATTGAGGATTGAGGATTGAGGATTGAGGATTGAGGACTGAAGATTGAATATCGATGATTGAAGATTGAGGATTGGGTATTGATGGTTGTGGATTGAGGACGAGGACTGAGGGTTGAGTATTGCTGTTTGAGGTCTGAGGATTGAGGATTGAGTATTGAGAATTGAGGGTTGAGGATTGAGGATTGAAGATTGTGGATTGGGTATTGAGGATTGACGAATGAGGATTGAGGATTGAGGATTGAGGATTGTGTATTGAATACTGAGTATTGAGGATTGAAGATTGAGGATTGAGGATTGAGGATTGAGGATCGAGGATTGAGGATTGTGGATTGAGGATTGAGGATTGAGGAATGAAGATTGAGTATTGAGGATTGAAGATTGAGGATTGAGGATTGAGGATTGAGGATTGAGGATTGAAGATTGAGGATTGGGGATTGAGTATTGACGATTGAGGATTGAGTATTAAGGATTGAGTATTGAGGATTGATTATTGAAGATTGAGTATTGAGGATTGAAGATTGAGGATTGATAATTGAAGATTGAAGATTGAGTATTGATGATTGAAGGTTGAGGATTGAGGATTCATGTTTGAGGATTGAGGACGGGGACTGACGGTTGAGGATTGAGGTTTGAGGATTGAGGATTGTGGATTTAGGACTGAGGATTGAGGATTGAGGGTTGTGGATTGAGGACGAGGGCTGAGGGTTGAGTATTGATTTTTGAGGTCTGAGGATTGAGGATTGAGGATTGAGAATTGAGGATTGAGGATTGACGATTGAATATTGAGGATTGAGGATTGAGGATTGAGGATTGAGGATTGAAGACTGAGGATTGGGTATTGAGGATTCAACATTGAGGATTGAGGGTTGAGGATTGAGGATTGAGGATTGACGATTGAGGATTGAGGAATGAGAATCGAGGATTGAGGATTGAGGATTGAAGATTGAGGACTGGGCACTGAGGATTGAAGAATGAGGATTGAGGATTGAGGATTGAGGATTGAGGATTGCAGACTGAGTATTCAGGATTGAAGATTGAGTGTTGAGGATTGAGGATTGAGGATTGAGCATCGAGGATTGATGATTGAGGATTGAGGATTGAAGATTGAGTATTGAGGATTGAAAATTGAGGATTGAGGATTGAGGATTGAGGATTGAGGATTGAAGATTGAGGATTGGGGACGGAGTGTTGAGTGTTGAGAGATGAGAATTGATGTTTGTGGATAGAGATTTGAAGATTGCAGATTGAGTATTGAGTATTGAAAACTGTGAATTGATGATATACCATTGAGGATTGGGGATTGACAACTGATTGTTGAGGACTGAGGGCTGAAGATTGAGGATTCAGGATTGAGGATTCAGGATTAAGGTTTGAGGACTGAGGATTGAGGATTGAGGATTCAGGATTGAGGATTGAGGATTGAAGATTGAGGATTGGGTATTGCGGATTGAACATTGAGGATTGAGGATTGAGGATTGAGGATTGAGGATTGAGAATTGAGGGTTGTGGATTGAGGACGAGGACTGAGGGTTGAGTATTGGTGTTTGAAGTCTGAGGATTGAGGATTGAGGATTGAGAATTGAGGATTGAGGATTGAGGATTGAAAATTGAGGATTCGGTATTGAGGATTGAAGAATGAGGATTGAGGAGTGAGGACTGAGGATTGAGAATTGAGGATTGAGGATTGAGGATTGAAGATTGAGGATTCGGTATTGACGATTGAAGAATGAGGATTGAGGAGTGAGGACTGAGGATTGAGGATTGCAGTTTGAGTATTGAGGATTGAAGATTGAGGATTGAGGATTGAGGATTGAGGATTGAGTATTGAATACTGAGTATTGAGGATTGAAGATTGAGGATTGGGGATTGAGGATTGAGGATCGAGGATTGAGGATTGAGGATTGAGGATTGAGGATTGAGGAATGAAGATTGAGTATTGAGGATTGAAGATTGAGGATTGAGGATTGAGGATTGAGGATCGAGGATTGAGGATTGAGAATTGAGGATTGAGGATTGAGGATTGAAGATTGAGGATTGAGGATTGAGGATTGAGGATTGAGGTTTGAGGACTGAGGATTGAGGATTCAGTATTGAGGATTGAAGATTGAGGATTGAGGATTGAGGATTGAAGATTGAAGATTGAGTATTGAGGATTGAAGATTGAGGATTGAGGACTGAGAATTGAGGATTGAGGATTGAGGATTGAGGATTGAGGATTGAAGACTGAGGATTGGGTATTGAGGATTGAGCATTGGGGATTGAGGGTTGAGGATTGAGGATTGAGGATTGTGGATTGAAGATTGAGGATTGTGTATTGCGGATTGAACGTTGAGGATTGAAGACTGAGGATTGAAGATTCAGTATTGAGGATTGAAGATTGAGGATTGAGGATTGAGGATTGAAGATTGAAGATTGAGTATTGAGGATTGAAGATTGAGGATTGAGGACTGAGGATTGAGGATTGAGAATTGAGGATTGAGGATTGAGGATTGAAGACTGAGGATTGGGTATTGAGGATTGAGCATTGGGGATTGAGGATTGAGGATTGAGGATTGATGATTGAGGATTCAACATTGCGGATTGAGGGTTGAGGATTGAGGATTGAGGATTGACGATTGAGGATTGAGGAATGAGAATCGAGGATTGAGGATTGAGGATTGAAGATTGAGGACTGGGCACTGAGGATTGAAGAATGAGGATTGAGGATTGAGGATTGAGGATTGAGGATTGCAGATTGAGTATTGAGGATTGAAGATTGAGGGTTGAGGATTGAGGATTGAGGATTGAGCATTGAGGATTGATGATTGAGGATTGAGGATTGAGTATTGAGGATTGAAGATTGAGGATTGAGGATTGAAGACTGAGGATTGAGGATTGAGGATTGAGGATTTAGGACTGAGGATTGTGGATTGAGGTTTGTGGATTGAGGACGAGGACTGAGGGTTGAGTATTGATGTTTGAGGTCTGAGGATTGACGATTGAGGATTGAGTATTGAGGATTGAGTATTGAGGATTGATTATTGAAGATTGAGTATTGAGGATTGAAGATTGAGGATTGATAATTGAGGATTGAAGATTGAGTATTGATGATTGAAGGTTGAGGATTGAGGATTCATGTTTGAGGATTGAGGACGGGGACTGACGGTTGAGGATTGAGGTTTGACGACTGGGGATTGAGGATTTAGGACTGAGGATTGTGGATTGAGGTTTGTGGATTGAGGACGAGGACTGAGGGTTGAGTATTGATGTTTGAGGTCTGAGGATTGAGGATTGAGAATTGAGAATTGAGGATTGAGGATTGAGGATTGAAGATTGAGGATTGAGGATTGAGGATTGAGGATTGAGGATTGAAGACTGAGGATTGGGTATTGAGGATTCAACATTGAGGATTGAGGGTTGAGGATTGAGGATTGAGGATTGACGATTGAGGATTGAGGAATGAGAATCGAGGATTGAGGATTGAGGATTGAAGATTGAGGACTGGGCACTGAGGATTGAAGAATGAGGATTGAGGATTGAGGATTGATGATTGAGGATTGAGGATTGAGTATTGAGGATTGAAGATTGAGGATTGAGGATTGAAGATTGAGGATTGAGGATTGAGGATTGAGGATTTAGGACTGAGGACTGTGGATTGAGGTTTGTGGATTGAGGACGAGGACTGAGGGTTGAGTATTGATGTTTGAGGTCTGAGGATTGAGGATTGAGGATTGAGAATTGAGGATTGAGGATTGAGGATTGAAGATTGAGGATTGAGGATTGAGGATTGAGGATTGAGGATTGAAGACTGAGGATTGGGTATTGAGGATTCAACATTGAGGAATGAGGGTTGAGGACTGAGGATTGAGGATTGAGGATTGAGGATTGAGGATTGAGGATTGAAGATTGAGGATTGGGTATTGCGGATTGAACATTGAGGATTGAGGATTGAGGATTGAGGACTGAGGATCGAGGATTGAGGATTGAGGATTGAGGGTTGATGATTGAGGATTGGGGACTGAGGATTGAAGATTGAGGATTGAGGATTGAGGACTGAGGATTGAGGATTGAGGATTGAAAATTGAGGATTGAGGATTGAGGATTGAGGATTGAGGATTGAAGATTGAGGATTGAGGATTGAGGATTGAGGATTGAAGACTGAGGATTGGGTATTGAGGATTCAACATTGAGGAATGAGGGTTGAGGACTGAGGATTGAGGATTGAGGATTGAGGATTGAGGATTGAGGATTGAAGATTGAGGATTGGGTATTGAGGATTGAGCATTGGGGATTGAGGATTGAGGATTGAGGATTGATGATTGAGGATTCAACATTGCGGATTGAGGGTTGAGGATTGAGGATTGAGGATTGACGATTGAGGATTGAGGAATGAGAATCGAGGATTGAGGATTGAGGATTGAAGATTGAGGACTGGGCACTGAGGATTGAAGAATGAGGATTGAGGATTGAGGATTGAGGATTGAGGATTGCAGATTGAGTATTGAGGATTGAAGATTGAGGGTTGAGGATTGAGGATTGAGGATTGAGCATTGAGGATTGATGATTGAGGATTGAGGATTGAGGATTGAGGATTGAGGACTGAGGATCGAGGATTGAGGATTGAGGATTAAGGGTTGAAGATTGAGGATTGGGGACTGATGATTGAAGATTGAGGATTGAGGATTGAGGATTGAGGCTTGAGGACTGAGGATTGAGGATTGAGGATTGAGGAATGAAGATTGAGTATTGAGGATTGAAGATTGAGTATTGAGTATTGAGGATTGAGCATTGAGGACTGAAGATTGAATATTGATGATTGAAGATTGAGGATTGGGTATTGATGGTTGTGGATTGAGGACGAGGACTGAGGGTTGAGTATTCCTGTTTGAGGTCTGAGGATTCAGTATTGGGTATTGAGAATTGAGGGTTGAGGATTGAGGATTGAAGATTGTGGATTGGGTATTGAGGATTGAAGAATGAGGATTGAGGATTGAGGATTGAGGATTGAGTATTGAATACTGAGTATTGAGGATTGAAGATTGAGGATTGAGGATTGAGGATTGAGGATCGAGGATTGAGGATTGAGGATTGAGGATTGAGGATTGAGGAATGAAGATGGAGTATTGAGGATTGAAGATTGAGGATTGAGGATTGAGAATTGAGGATTGAGGATTGAAGATTGAGGATTGAGGACTGAGGATCGAGGATTGAGGATTGAGGATTGAGGGTTGAAGATTGAGGATTGGGGACTGATGATTGAAGATTGAGGATTGAGGATTGAGGACTGAGGATTGAGGATTGAGAATAGAAGGTTCAGTATTGAGGATTGAAGATTGAGAATTGATGATTGAGGATTGAACATTGAGGACTGAGTGTTGAGGGTTGAGTGATGAGAATTGATGTTTGTGGATAGAGATTCGAAGATTGCAGATTGAGTATTGTGTATTGAAAACTGTGAATTGATGATATTCCATTGAGGATTGGGGATTGACATCTGATTGTTGAGGACTGAGAGCTGAAGATTGAGGGTTCAGGATTGAGGATTCAGAATTGATATTTGAGGATTCAGAATTGAGGTTTGAGGACTGAGGATTGAGGATTGAAGATTGAGTATTGAGGATTGAAGATTGAGTATTCAGGATTGGAGATTGGCGATTGAGGATTAAGGACCGAGGATTGAGGATTGAGGATTGAAGATTGAGTACGGATGATTGAAGATTGAGTATCCAGGATTGAAAATTGAGGATTGAGGATTGAGGATTGAGGATTGAGGATTGAAGATTGAGGATTGGGGACGGAGTGTTGAGTGTTGAGTGATGAGAATTGATGTTTGTGGATAGAGATTTGAAGATTGCAGATTGAGTATTGAGTATTGAAAACTGTGAATTGATGATATTCCATTGAGGATTGGGGATTGACAACTGATTGTTGTGGACTGAGGGCTGAAGATTGAGGATTCAGTATTGAGGATTCAGGATTAAGGTTTGAGGACTGAGGATTGAGGATTGAGGATTGAAGATTGAGTATTGAGGATTGAAGATTGAGGATTGAGGATTGAGGATTGAGGATTTAGGATTGAAGATTGAGGATTGGGTATTGAGGATTGACGATTGAGTATTGAGCATTGAGGATTGAGAATTGAGGATTGAGGATTGAAGATTGAGTATTGAGGATTGAAGATTGAGGATTGAGGATTGAGGATTGAAGATTGAGGACTGAGTGTTGAGGGATGCGTGATGAGAATTGATGTTAGTGGATTGAGATTTGAAGATTGAAGAATGGGGATTGAGTACTGAAAGCTGTGAATTGAGGATATTCTATTGAGGATTGAGGATTGACAATTGATTGTTGAGGACTTATGGCTGAAGATTGAGGATTGAGGATTGAGGATTGAGGATTGAGGATTGTGGATTTTAGATTGAGGATTGGGGACGGAGTGTTGAGTGTTGAGAGATGAGAATTGATGTTTGTGGATAGAGATTTGAAGATTGCAGATTGAGTATTGAGTATTGAAAACTGTGAATTGACGATATTCCATTGAGGATTGGGGATTGACAACTGATTGTTGAGGCTGAGGGCTGAAGATTGAGGATTCAGGATTGAGGATTCAGGATTAAGGTTTGAGGACTGAGGATTGAGGATTGAGGATTGAGGATTGAGGATTGAGGATTGAAGATTGAGGATTCGGTATTGAGGATTGAAGAATGAGGATTGAGGAGTGAGGACTGAGGATTGAGGATTGCAGTTTGAGTATTGAGGATTGAAGATTGAGGATTGAGGATTGAGGATTGAGGATTGAGGATTGAAGATTGAGGATTGGGGATTGAGTATTGACGATTGAGGATTGAGTATTGAGGATTGAGTATTGAGGATTGATTATTGAAGATTGAGTATTGAGGATTGAAGATTGAGGATTGATAATTGAAGATTGAAGATTGAGTATTGATGATTGAAGGTTGAGGATTGAGGATTCATGTTTGAGGATTGAGGACGGGGACTGACGGTTGAGGATTGAGGTTTGAGGATTGAGGATTGAGGATTGAGGATTAACGATTGAAGATTGAGGATTGAGGATTGAGGATTGAGGATTGAGGATTGAAGACTGAGGATTGGGTATTGAGGATTCAACATTGAGGAATGAAGATTGAGTATTGAGGATTGAAGATTGAGGATTGAGGATTGAGGATTGAGGATTGAGGATTGAAGATTGAGGATTGGGTATTGCGGATTGAACATTGAGGATTGAGGATTGCGGATTGAGGACTGAG
The DNA here is from genome assembly GCF_051401765.1 of Calliopsis andreniformis. Classification (NCBI taxonomy): domain Eukaryota; kingdom Metazoa; phylum Arthropoda; class Insecta; order Hymenoptera; family Andrenidae; genus Calliopsis; species Calliopsis andreniformis. The sequence goes on along the minus strand of NW_027480586.1, from coordinate 504,974 downwards.
GATCGAGGATTGTGGATTGAGGATTGAGGGTTGAAGATTGAGGATTGGGGACTGATGATTGAAGATTGAGGATTGAGGATTGAGGACTGAGGATTGAGGATTGAGGACAGAAGGTTCAGTATTGAGGATTGAAGATTGAGAATTGATGATTGAGGATTGAACATTGAGGACTGAGTGTTGAGGGTTGAGTGATGAGAATTGATGTTTGTGGATAGAGATTCGAAGATTGCAGATTGAGTATTGTGTATTGAAAACTGTGAATTGATGATATTCCATTGAGGATTGGGGATTGACATCTGATTGTTGAGGACTGAGAGCTGAAGATTGAGGATTCAGTATTGAGGATTCAGGATTAAGGTTTGAGGACTGAGGATTGAGGATTGAGGATTGAAGATTGAGTATTGAGGATTGAAGATTGAGGATTGAGGATTGAGGATTGAGGATTTAGGATTGAAGATTGAGGATTGGGTATTGAGGATTGACGATTGAGTATTGAGCATTGAGGATTGAGAATTGAGGATTGAGGATTGAAGATTGAGTATTGAGGATTGAAGATTGAGGATTGAGGATTGAGGATTGAAGATTGAGGACTGAGTGTTGAGGGATGCGTGATGAGAATTGATGTTATTGGATTGAGATTTGAAGATTGAAGAATGGGGATTGAGTACTGAAAGCTGTGAATTGAGGATATTCTATTGAGGATTGAGGATTGACAATTGATTGTTGAGGACTTATGGCTGAAGATTGAGGATTGAGGATTGAGGATTGAGGATTGAGGATTGTGGATTGAAGATTGAGGATTGGGGACGGAGTGTTGAGTGTTGAGAGATGAGAATTGATGTTTGTGGATAGAGATTTGAAGATTGCAGATTGAGTATTGAGTATTGAAAACTGTGAATTGACGATATTCCATTGAGGATTGGGGATTGACAACTGATTGTTGAGGCTGAGGGCTGAAGATTGAGGATTCAGGATTGAGGATTCAGGATTAAGGTTTGAGGACTGAGGATTGAGGATTGAGGATTGAGGATTGAGGATTGAGGATTGAAGATTGAGGATTCGGTATTGAGGATTGAAGAATGAGGATTGAGGAGTGAGGACTGAGGATTGAGGATTGCAGTTTGAGTATTGAGGATTGAAGATTGAGGATTGAGGATTGAGGATTGAGGATTGAGGATTGAAGATTGAGGATTGGGGATTGAGTATTGACGATTGAGGATTGAGTATTGAGGATTGAGTATTGAGGATTGATTATTGAAGATTGAGTATTGAGGATTGAAGATTGAGGATTGATAATTGAAGATTGAAGATTGAGTATTGATGATTGAAGGTTGAGGATTGAGGATTCATGTTTGAGGATTGAGGACGGGGACTGACGGTTGAGGATTGAGGTTTGAGGATTGAGGATTGAGGATTTAGGACTGAGGATTGAGGATTGAGGATTGAGGGTTGTGTATTGAGGACGAGGACTGAGGGTTGAGTATTGATTTTTGAGGTCAGAGGATTGAGGATTGAGGATTGAGATTTGAGGATTGAGGATTGACGATTGAAGATTGAGGATTGAGGATTGAGGATTGAGGATTGAGGATTGAAGACTGAGGATTGGGTATTGAGGATTCAACATTGAGGAATGAAGATTGAGTATTGAGGATTGAAGATTGAGGATTGAGGATTGAGGATTGAGGATTGAGGATTGAAGATTGAGGATTGGGGATTGAGTATTGACGATTGAGGATTGAGTATTGAGGATTGAGTTTTGAGGATTGATTATTGAAGATTGAGTATTGAGGATTGAAGATTGAGGATTGATAATTGAAGATTGAAGATTGAGTATTGATGATTGAAGGTTGAGGATTGAGGATTCATGTTTGAGGATTGAGGACGGGGACTGACGGTTGAGGATTGAGGTTTGAGGATTGAGGATTGAGGATTTAGGACTGAGGATTGAGGATTGAGGATTGAGGGTTGTGGATTGAGGACGAGGACTGAGGGTTGAGTATTGATTTTTGAGGTCAGAGGATTGAGGATTGAGGATTGAGAATTGAGTATTGAGGATTGAAGATTGAGGATTGAGGATTGAGGATTGAGGATTGAGGATTGAGGATTGAGGATTGAAGATTGAGTATTGAGGATTGAAGATTGAGGATTGAGGATTGAGGATTGAGGATTGAGGATTGAAGATTGAGTATTGGGGATTGAGGATTGACGATTGAGGATTGAGAATTGAGGATTGAGGATTGAGGATTGGGGACTGAGTGTTGAGGGTTGAGTGATGAGAATTGATGTTTGTGGATAGAGATTTGAAGATTGCAGGTTGAGTATTGAGTATTGAAACCTGTGAATTGAGGATATTCTATTGAGGATTGAGGATTGACAACTGATTGTTGAGGAGTGAGGGCTGAAGACAGGGGATTCAGGTTTGAGGATTCAGGATTGAGGTTTGAGGACTGAGGATTGAGGATTGAGGATTGAGGATTGAGCATTGAGGATTGAGGATTGAAGATTGAGGATCTGGTATTGAGGATTGAACATTGAGGATTGTGGATTGAGTATTGATGATTGAGGATCGAGGATTGAAGATTGAAAATTGATGATTGAAGATTGAGGATCCAGGATTGAGTGTTGTGGATTGAGGACGAGGACTGAGGGCTGAGTATTGATCTTTGAGGTCTGAGGATTGAGGATTGAGAATTGAGAATTGAGGACTGAGGATTGAGGATTGAAGATTGAGGATTGGGTATTGCGGATTGAACATTGAGGATTGAGGATTGAGGATTGAGGACTGAGGATCGAGGATTGAGGATTGAGGATTGAGGGCTGAAGATTGAGGATTGGAGACTGAGGATTGAAGACTGAGGATTGAGGATTGAGGACTGAGGATTGAGGATTGAGGATTGAAGGTTCAGTATTGAGGATTGAAGATTGAGAATTGATGATTGAGGATTGAACATTGAGGACTGAGTGTTGGGGGTTGAGTGATGAGAATTGATGATTGTGGGTAGAGATTTGAAGATTGCAGGTTGAGTATTGAGTATTGAAATCTGTGAATTGAGGATATCCTATTGAGGATTGAGGATTGACAGCTGATTGTTGAGGACTGAGGGCTGTAGACTGAGGATTCAGGTTTGAGGATTCAGGATTGAGGTTTGAGGACTGAGGATTGAGGATTGAGGGTTGAGGATTGAGGATTGAGGATTGAGGATTGAAGATTGAGGATTGGGTATTGAGGATTGAACATTGAGGATTGAGGATTGAGGATTGAGGATTGAGGATTGAGGATTGAGGATTGAAGATTGAATATTGATGATTGAAGATTGAGGATCGAGATTTGAGGTTTGTGGATTGAGGACGAGTACTTAGGGCTGAGTATTGATGTTTGAGGTCTGAGGATTCAGGATTGGGGATTGAGAATAGAGGACTGAGGATTGAGGATTGAAGTTTGAGGATTGGGTGTTGAGGATTGAAGAATGTGGATTGAGGATTGAGGATTGAGGACTGAGGGATGAGGATTGAGGACTGAGGATCGAGGATTGTGGATTGAGGATTGAGGATTGAAGATTGAGGATTGGGGACTGTGTGTTGAGAGCTGAATTATGAGAATTGATGTTTGTGGATAGAGATTCGAAGATTGCAGATTGAGTATTGAGTATTGAAAACTGTGAATTGATGATATTCTATTGAGGATTGTGAATTGACAACTGATTGTTGAGGACTGAGGTCTGAAGATGGAGGATTCAGGATTGAGGATTCAGGTTTGATGTTTGAGGACTGAGGATTGAGGATTGAGGGTTGAGGATTGAGGATCGAGGATTGAGGATTGAGGGTTGAGGATTGAGGATTGAGGATTGAGGACTGAAGATTGAATATTGATGATTGATGATAGAGGATTGAGTATTGATGGTTGTGGATTGAGGACGAGGACTGAGGGTTGAGTATTGCTGTTTGAGGTCTGAGGATTGAGGATTGAGGATTGAGAATTGAGGACTGAGGATTGAGGATTGAAGATTGAGGATTGGGTGTTGAGGATTGAAGAATGTGGATTGAGGATTGAGGATTGAGGATTGAGGATTGAAGGTTGAGTATTGAGGATTGAAGATTGAGGATTGAGGATTGAGGATTGAGGATTGAGGATTGAGTATTGAAGATTGAGGATTGGGTATTGCGGATTGAACATTGAGGATTGAAGATTGAGGATTGAAGATTCAGTATTGAGGATTGAAGATAGAGGACTGAGGATTGAGGATTGAGGATTGAGGATTGAGTAATGAGGATTGAAGATAGAGGATTGAGGATTGAGGATTGAGGATTGAGGATTGAAGACTGAGGATTGGGTATTGAGGATTGAGCATTGAGGATTGAGGGTTGAGGATTGAGGATTGAGGATTGAGGATTGAAGATTGAATATTAATGATTGAAGATTGAAGATTGAGGAGTGAGGGTTGGGTAATGGTGTTTGAAGTCTGAGGATTGAGGATTGAGGATTGAGGATTGAGGATTGAGGATTGAGGATTGAAGGTTGAGTATTGAGGATTGAAGATTGAGGATTGAGGATTGAGGATTGAGGATTGAGTATTGAAGATTGAGGATTGGGTATTGCGGATTGAACATTGAGGATTGAAGATTGAGTATTGAGGATTGAAGATTGAGGATTGAGGATTGAGGATTGAGGATTGAGGATTGAAGATTGAGGATTGGGTATTCCGGATTGAACGTTGAGGATTGAAGATTGAGGATTGGGTGTTGAGGATTGAAGAATGAGGATTGAGGATTGAGGATTGAGGATTGAGGATTGAAGATTCAGTATTGAGGACTGAAGATTGAGGATTGAGGATTGAGGATTGAGGATTGAAGATTGAGTATTGATGATTGAAGATTGAGGATTGAGGATTGAGGGTTGAGGTTTGAGGACCAGGACTGACGGTTGAGGATTGAGGTTTGAGGATTGAGGATTGAGGATTGAGGACTGAGGATTGAGGATTGAGGATTGAGCATTGAGGATTTAAGATTGAGGACTGAGGATGGAGGATTGAAGATTGAGTAAAGAGGATTGAATATTGAGGATTGAGGATTGAGGATTGAGGATTGAGGATGAGGGCTGAGGGTTGAGGATTGAGGATTGAGGACTGAGGACTGAGGATTGAGGATTGAGGATTGAGAATTGAGGATTGAGGATTGAGGATTGAAGATTGAGGATTCGGTATTGAGGATTGAAGAATGAGGATTGAGGAGTGAGGACTGAGGATTGAGGATTGCAGTTTGAGTATTGAGGATTGAAGATTGAGGATTCAGGATTGAGGATTGAGGATTGAATATTGAGGATTGAAGATTGAGTATTGAGGATTGAAGATTGACGATTGAGGATTGAGAATTGAGGATTGAGGATTGAGGATTGCAGTTTGAGTATTGAGGATTGAAGGTTGAGGATTGAGGATTGAGGATTGAGGATTGAGGATTGAGGATTGAGGATTGAAGATTGAGTATTGAGGATTGAAGATTGAGGATTGAGGATTGAGGATTGAGGATTGAGGATTGAAGATTGAGTATTGGGGATTGAGGATTGACGATTGAGGATTGAGAATTGAGGATTGAGGATTGAGGATTGAGGATTGAGGATTGAAGATTGAGTATTGAGGATTGAAGATTGAGGATTGAGGATTGAGGATTGAGGATTGAGGATTGAGGATTGAGGATTGAAGATTGAGTATTGAGGATTGAAGATTGAGGATTGAGGATTGAGGATTGAGGATTGAGGATTGAAGATTGAGTATTGGGGATTGAGGATTGACGATTGAGGATTGAGAATTGAGGATTGAGGATTGAGGATTGGGGACTGAGTGTTGAGGGTTGAGTGATGAGAATTGATGTTTGTGGATAGAGATTTGAAGATTGCAGGTTGAGTATTGAGTATTGAAACCTGTGAATTGAGGATATTCTATTGAGGATTGAGGATTGACAACTGATTGTTGAGGAGTGAGGGCTGAAGACAGGGGATTCAGGTTTGAGGATTCAGGATTGAGGTTTGAGGACTGAGGATTGAGGATTGAGGATTGAGGATTGAGCATTGAGGATTGAGGATTGAAGATTGAGGATCTGGTATTGAGGATTGAACATTGAGGATTGTGGATTGAGTATTGATGATTGAGGATCGAGGATTGAAGATTGAAAATTGATGATTGAAGATTGAGGATCCAGGATTGAGGGTTGTGGATTGAGGACGAGGACTGAGGGCTGAGTATTGATGTTTGAGGTCTGAGGATTGAGGATTGAGGATTGAGAATTGAGGACTGAGGATTGAGGATTGAAGATTGAGGATTGAATATTGATGATTGAAGATTGAGGATCGAGGATTGAGGTTTGTGGATTGAGGACGAGTACTGAGGGTTGAGTATTGATGTTTGAGGTCTGAGGATTCAGGATTGAGGATTGAGAATAGAGGACTGAGGATTGAGGATTGAAGTTTGAGGATTGGGTGTTGAGGATTGAAGAATGTGGATTGAGGATTGAGGATTGAGGATTGAGGATTCAGGATTGAGTATTGAGGATTGAAGATTGAGGATTGTGGATTGAGGATTGAGGATTGAGGATTGAGGATTGAGGATTGAAGATTGAGGATTGGGTATTCCGGATTGAACGTTGAGGATTGAAGATTGAGGATTGGGTGTTGAGGATTGAAGAATGAGGATTGAGGATTGAGGATTGAGGATTGAGGATTGAAGATTCAGTATTGAGGACTGAAGATTGAGGATTGAGGATTGAGGATTGAGGATTGAAGATTGAGTTTTAAGGATTGAAGATTGAGGAATGAGGACTGAGGATTGAGGATTGAGGATTGAGGATTGAGGATTGAGGATTGAAGACTGAGCATTGGGTATTGAGGATTGAGCATTGAGGATTGAGGGTTGAGGATTGAGGATTGAGGATTGAGGATTGAAGATTGAATATTAATGATTGAAGATTGAGGATTGAGTATTGAGGGTTGTGGATTGAGCACGAGGACTGAGGGTTGTGTATTGGTGTTTGAAGTCTGAGGATTGAGGATTGAGGATTGAGAATTGAGGATTGAGGATTGAGGATTGAAGATTGAGGATTCGGTATTGAGGATTGAAGAATGAGGATTGAGGAGTGAGGACTGAGGATTGAGGATTGCAGTTTGAGTATTGAGGATTGAAGATTGAGGATTGAGGATTGAGGATTGAGGATTGAGGATTGAGGATTGAGGATTGAAGATTGAGTATTGAGGATTGAAGATTGAGGATTGAGGATTGAGGATTGAGGATTTAGGATTGAAAATTGAGGATTGGGGATTGAGGATTGACGATTGAGTATTGAGCATTGAGGATTGAGAATTGAGGATTGAGGATTGAAGATTGAGGATTGAGGATTGAGGACAGAGGATTGACGATCCAGTATTGAAGATTGAGGATTGATTACTGAGGATTGAGGACTGAGGATTGAGGATTGACGCTTGACGATTGAGGATTGAGGATGGAGGATTGTAGAGAGAGGACTGAGTGTTGAGGATTGCGTGTTGAGAATTGATGTTTGAGGATTGAGATTTGATTATTGAATATTGTGTATTGAGTATTGAACCATGAGAATTCAGGATATTCTTTTGCGTATTGAGAATTGAGGATTGATGGTTGAGTATTGAGGATTGACGGATGAGGGTTGTGCGTTGAATATTGTGGATTGAGGATTGAGGATTGAGGATTGAGGATTGAGGATTGAGGATTGAAGATTGAGTATTGATGATTGAGGACTGAGGATTGAGGATTGAGGGTTGAGGTTATGAGAACGAGGACTGACGGTTGAGTATTGAGGTTTGAGGATTGAGGATTGAGGATTGAGGACTGAAGATTGAATATTGATGATTGAAGGTTGAGGATTCAGTATTGATGGTTGTGGATTGAGGACGAGGACTGAGGGTTGAGTATTGCTGTTTGAGGTCTGAGGATTGAGGATTGAGGATTGAGAATTGAGGATTGAGGATAGAGGATTGAAGATTGAGGATTGGGTATTGAGGAATCAAGAATGAGGATTGAGGATTGAGGATTGAGGATTGAGGATTGAGGATTGAAGACTGAGGATTGAGGATTGAGGATTGAGGACTGAATATTGAGTATTGAGGATTGAAGATTGAGGATTGAGGATTGAGGGTTGAGGATTGAGGACGAGGACCGACGGTTGAGGATTGAGGTTTGAGGACTGAGGATTGAGGATTGAGGACTGAGGATCGAGGATTGTGGATTGAGGATTGAGGATTGAAGATTGAGGATTGGGGACTGAGTGTTGAGAGCTGAATTATGAGAATTGATGTTTGTGGATAGAGATTCGAAGATTGCAGATTGAGTATTGAGTATTGAAAACTGTGAATTGATGATATTCTATTGAGGATTGTAAATTGACAACTGATTGTTGAGGACTGAGGTCTGAAGATGGAGGATTCAGGATTGAGGATTCAGGTTTGATGTTTGAGGACTGAGGATTGAGGATTGAGGGTTGAGGATTGAGGATCGAGGATTGAGGATTGAGGATTGAGGATTGAGTATTGAAGATTGAGTATTGGGTATTGCGGATTGAACATTGAGGATTGAAGATTGAGGATCGAAGATTGAGGATTGAGGATTGGGGGTTGAAGATTGAAGATTGAGTATTGAGGATTGAAGATTGAGGATTGAGGACTGAGAATTGAGGATTGAGGATTGAGGATTGAGGATTGAGGATTGAAGACTGAGGATTCGGTATTGAGGATTTAGAATTGGGGATTGAGGGTTGAGGATTGAGGATTGAGGATTGAGGATTGAAGATTCAATATTAATGATTGAAGATTGAGGATTGAGGATTGAGGGTTGTGGATTGAGGACGAGGACTGAGGGTTGAGTATTGGTGTTTGAAGTCTGAGGATTGAGGATTGAGGATTGAGAATTGAGGATTGAGGATTGAGGATTGAAGATTGAGGATTCGGTATTGAGGATTGAAGAACGAGGATTGAGGAGTGAGGATTGAGGATTGAGGCTTGAGGACTGAGGATTGAGGATTGAGGATTGAGGAATGAAGATTGAGTATTGAGGATTGAAGATTGAGGATTGAGGATTGAGGATTGAGGATTGAGGACTGAAGATTGAATATTGATGATTGAATATTGAGGATTGAGTATTGATGGTTGTGGATTGAGGACGAGGACTGAGGGTTGAGTATTGCTGTTTGAGGTCTGAGGATTGAGGATTGAGTATTGATAATTGAGGGTTGAGGATTGAGGATTGAAGATTGTGGATTGGGTATTGAGGATTGAAGAATGAGGATTGAGGATTGAGGATTGAGGATTGAGTATTGAATATTGAGTATTGAGGATTGAAGATTGAGGATTGAGGATTGAGGATTGAGGCTCGAGTATTGAGGATTGAGGATTGAGGATTGAGGATTGAGGAATGAAGATTGAGTATTGAGGATTGAAGATTGAGGATTGAGGATTGAGGATTGAGGATTGAGGATTAAAGATTGAGGATTGGGGATTGAGTATTGATGATTGAGGATTGAGGATTGAAGATTGAATATTGATGATTGAAGATTGAGGATCGAGGATTGAGTGTTGTGAATTGAGGACTAGGACTGAGGGTTGAGTATTGATGTTTGAGGTCTGAGGATTGAGGTTTGAGGATTGAGAATTGAGGACTGAGGATTGAGGATTGAAGATTGAGGATTGGGTGTTGAGGATTGAAGATTGACGATTGGGGACGGAGTGTTGAGTGTTGAGAGATGAGAATTGATGTTTGTGGATAGAGATTCGAAGATTGCAGATTGAGTATTGTGGATTGAAAACTGTGAATTGAGTATATTCTATTGAGGATTGAGGATTGACAACTGATTGTTGAGGACTGAGAGCTGAAGATTGAGGGTTCAGGATTGAGGATTCAGAATTGAGATTTGAGGATTCAGAATTGAGGTTTGAGGACTGAGGATTGATGATTGAAGATTGAGTATTGAGGATTGAAGATTGAGTATTCAGGATTGGAGATTGGCGATTGAGGATTAAGGACCGAGGGTTGAGGATTGAGGATTGAAGATTGAGTATTGATGATTGAAGATTGAGTATTGAGGATTGAAAGTTGAGGATTGAGGATTGAGGATTGAGGATTGAGGATTGAAGATTGAGGATTGGGGACGGAGTGTTGAGTGTTGAGTGATGAGAATTGATGTTTGTGGATAGAGATTTGAAGATTGCAGATTGAGTATTGAGTATAGAAAACTGTGAATTGATGATATTCCATTGAGGATTGGGGATTGACAACTGATTGTTGCGGACTGAGGGCTGAAGATTGAGGATTCAGGATTGAGGATTCAGGATTAAGGTTTGAGGACTGAGGATTGAGGATTGAGGACTGAGGATTGAGGATTGACGCTTGACGATTGAGGATTGAGGATGGAGGATTGTAGAGAGAGGACTGAGTGTTGAGGATTGCGTGTTGAGAATTGATGTTTGAGGATTGAGATTTGATTATTGAATATTGTGTATTGAGTATTGAACCATGAGAATTCAGGATATTCTTTTGCGTATTGAGAATTGAGGATTGATGGTTGAGTATTGAGGATTGACGGATGAGGGTTGTGCGTTGAATATTGTGGATTGAGGATTGAGGATTGAGGATTGAGGATTGAGGATTGAGGATTGAAGATTGAGTATTGATGATTGAGGACTGAGGATTGAGGATTGAGGGTTGAGGTTTGAGAACGAGGACTGACGGTTGAGTATTGAGGTTTGAGGATTGAGGATTGAGGATTGAGGACTGAAGATTGAATATTGATGATTGAAGGTTGAGGATTCAGTATTGATGGTTGTGGATTGAGGACGAGGACTGAGGGTTGAGTATTGCTGTTTGAGGTCTGAGGATTGAGGATTGAGGATTGAGAATTGAGGATTGAGGATAGAGGATTGAAGATTGAGGATTGGGTATTGAGGAATCAAGAATGAGGATTGAGGATTGAGGATTGAGGATTGAGGATTGAGGATTGAAGACTGAGGATTGAGGATTGAGGATTGAGGACTGAATATTGAGTATTGAGGATTGAAGATTGAGGATTGAGGATTGAGGGTTGAGGATTGAGGACGAGGACCGACGGTTGAGGATTGAGGTTTGAGGACTGAGGATTGAGGATTGAGGACTGAGGATCGAGGATTGTGGATTGAGGATTGAGGATTGAAGATTGAGGATTGGGGACTGAGTGTTGAGAGCTGAATTATGAGAATTGATGTTTGTGGATAGAGATTCGAAGATTGCAGATTGAGTATTGAGTATTGAAAACTGTGAATTGATGATATTCTATTGAGGATTGTAAATTGACAACTGATTGTTGAGGACTGAGGTCTGAAGATGGAGGATTCAGGATTGAGGATTCAGGTTTGATGTTTGAGGACTGAGGATTGAGGATTGAGGGTTGAGGATTGAGGATCGAGGATTGAGGATTGAGGATTGAGGATTGAGTATTGAAGATTGAGGATTGGGTATTGCGGATTGAACATTGAGGATTGAAGATTGAGGATTGAAGATTGAGGATTGAGGATTGGGGGTTGAAGATTGAAGATTGAGTATTGAGGATTGAAGATTGAGGATTGAGGACTGAGAATTGAGGATTGAGGATTGAGGATTGAGGATTGAGGATTGAAGACTGAGGATTCGGTATTGAGGATTTAGAATTGGGGATTGAGGGTTGAGGATTGAGGATTGAGGATTGAGGATTGAAGATTCAATATTAATGATTGAAGATTGAGGATTGAGGATTGAGGGTTGTGGATTGAGGACGAGGACTGAGGGTTGAGTATTGGTGTTTGAAGTCTGAGGATTGAGGATTGAGGATTGAGAATTGAGGATTGAGGATTGAGGATTGAAGATTGAGGATTCGGTATTGAGGATTGAAGAACGAGGATTGAGGAGTGAGGATTGAGGATTGAGGCTTGAGGACTGAGGATTGAGGATTGAGGATTGAGGAATGAAGATTGAGTATTGAGGATTGAAGATTGAGGATTGAGGATTGAGGATTGAGGATTGAGGACTGAAGATTGAATATTGATGATTGAATATTGAGGATTGAGTATTGATGGTTGTGGATTGAGGACGAGGACTGAGGGTTGAGTATTGCTGTTTGAGGTCTGAGGATTGAGGATTGAGTATTGATAATTGAGGGTTGAGGATTGAGGATTGAAGATTGTGGATTGGGTATTGAGGATTGAAGAATGAGGATTGAGGATTGAGGATTGAGGATTGAGTATTGAATATTGAGTATTGAGGATTGAAGATTGAGGATTGAGGATTGAGGATTGAGGCTCGAGTATTGAGGATTGAGGATTGAGGATTGAGGATTGAGGAATGAAGATTGAGTATTGAGGATTGAAGATTGAGGATTGAGGATTGAGGATTGAGGATTGAGGATTAAAGATTGAGGATTGGGGATTGAGTATTGATGATTGAGGATTGAGGATTGAAGATTGAATATTGATGATTGAAGATTGAGGATCGAGGATTGAGTGTTGTGAATTGAGGACGAGGACTGAGGGTTGAGTATTGATGTTTGAGGTCTGAGGATTGAGGTTTGAGGATTGAGAATTGAGGACTGAGGATTGAGGATTGAAGATTGAGGATTGGGTGTTGAGGATTGAAGATTGACGATTGGGGACGGAGTGTTGAGTGTTGAGAGATGAGAATTGATGTTTGTGGATAGAGATTCGAAGATTGCAGATTGAGTATTGTGGATTGAAAACTGTGAATTGAGTATATTCTATTGAGGATTGAGGATTGACAACTGATTGTTGAGGACTGAGAGCTGAAGATTGAGGGTTCAGGATTGAGGATTCAGAATTGAGATTTGAGGATTCAGAATTGAGGTTTGAGGACTGAGGATTGAGGATTGAAGATTGAGTATTGAGGATTGAAGATTGAGTATTCAGGATTGGAGATTGGCGATTGAGGATTAAGGACCGAGGGTTGAGGATTGAGGATTGAAGATTGAGTATTGATGATTGAAGATTGAGTATTGAGGATTGAAAGTTGAGGATTGAGGATTGAGGATTGAGGATTGAGGATTGAAGATTGAGGATTGGGGACGGAGTGTTGAGTGTTGAGTGATGAGAATTGATGTTTGTGGATAGAGATTTGAAGATTGCAGATTGAGTATTGAGTATAGAAAACTGTGAATTGATGATATTCCATTGAGGATTGGGGATTGACAACTGATTGTTGCGGACTGAGGGCTGAAGATTGAGGATTCAGGATTGAGGATTCAGGATTAAGGTTTGAGGACTGAGGATTGAGGATTGAGGACTGAGGATTGAGGATTGACGCTTGACGATTGAGGATTGAGGATGGAGGATTGTAGAGAGAGGACTGAGTGTTGAGGATTGCGTGTTGAGAATTGATGTTTGAGGATTGAGATTTGATTATTGAATATTGTGTATTGAGTATTGAACCATGAGAATTCAGGATATTCTTTTGCGTATTGAGAATTGAGGATTGATGGTTGAGTATTGAGGATTGACGGATGAGGGTTGTGCGTTGAATATTGTGGATTGAGGATTGAGGATTGAGGATTGAGGATTGAGGATTGAGGATTGAAGATTGAGTATTGATGATTGAGGACTGAGGATTGAGGATTGAGGGTTGAGGTCTGAGAACGAGGACTGACGGTTGAGTATTGAGGTTTGAGGATTGAGGATTGAGGATTGAGGACTGAAGATTGAATATTGATGATTGAAGGTTGAGGATTCAGTATTGATGGTTGTGGATTGAGGACGAGGACTGAGGGTTGAGTATTGCTGTTTGAGGTCTGAGGATTGAGGATTGAGGATTGAGAATTGAGGATTGAGAATAGAGGATTGAAGATTGAGGATTGGGTATTGAGGAATCAAGAATGAGGATTGGGGATTGAGGATTGAGGATTGAGGATTGAGGATTGAAGACTGAGGATTGAGGATTGAGGATTGAGGACTGAATATTGAGTATTGAGGATTGAAGATTGAGGATTGAGGATTGAGGGTTGAGGATTGAGGACGAGGACCGACGGTTGAGGATTGAGGTTTGAGGACTGAGGATTGAGGATTGAGGACTGAGGATCGAGGATTGTGGATTGAGGATTGAGGATTGAAGATTGAGGATTGGGGACTGAGTGTTGAGAGCTGAATTATGAGAATTGATGTTTGTGGATAGAGATTCGAAGATTGCAGATTGAGTATTGAGTATTGAAAACTGTGAATTGATGATATTCTATTGAGGATTGTAAATTGACAACTGATTGTTGAGGACTGAGGTCTGAAGATGGAGGATTCAGGATTGAGGATTCAGGTTTGATGTTTGAGGACTGAGGATTGAGGATTGAGGGTTGAGGATTGAGGATCGAGGATTGAGGATTGAGGATTGAGGATTGAGTATTGAAGATTGAGGATTGGGTATTGCGGATTGAACATTGAGGATTGAAGATTGAGGATTGAAGATTGAGGATTGAGGATTGGGGGTTGAAGATTGAAGATTGAGTATTGAGGTTTGAAGATTGAGGATTGAGGACTGAGAATTGAGGATTGAGGATTGAGGATTGAGGATTGAGGATTGAAGACTGAGGATTCGGTATTGAGGATTTAGAATTGGGGATTGAGGGTTGAGGATTGAGGATTGAGGATTGAGGATTGAAGATTCAATATTAATGATTGAAGATTGAGGATTGAGGATTGAGGGTTGTGGATTGAGGACGAGGACTGAGGGTTGAGTATTGGTGTTTGAAGTCTGAGGATTGAGGATTGAGGATTGAGAATTGAGGATTGAGGATTGAGGATTGAAGATTGAGGATTCGGTATTGAGGATTGAAGAACGAGGATTGAGGAGTGAGGATTGAGGATTGAGGCTTGAGGACTGAGGATTGAGGATTGAGGATTGAGGAATGAAGATTGAGTATTGAGGATTGAAGATTGAGGATTGAGGATTGAGGATTGAGGATTGAGTACTGAAGATTGAATATTGATGATTGAATATTGAGGATTGAGTATTGATGGTTGTGGATTGAGGACGAGGACTGAGGGTTGAGTATTGCTGTTTGAGGTCCGAGGATTGAGGATTGAGTATTGATAATTGAGGGTTGAGGATTGAGGATTGAAGATTGTGGATTGGGTATTGAGGATTGAAGAATGAGGATTGAGGATTGAGGATTGAGGATTGAGTATTGAATATTGAGTATTGAGGATTGAAGATTGAGGATTGAGGATTGAGGATTGAGGCTCGAGTATTGAGGATTGAGTATTGAGGATTGAGGATTGAGGAATGAAGATTGAGTATTGAGGATTGAAGATTGAGGATTGAGGATTGAGGATTGAGGATTGAGGATTAAAGATTGAGGATTGGGGATTGAGTATTGATGATTGAGGATTGAGGATTGAAGATTGAATATTGATGATTGAAGATTGAGGATCGAGGATTGAGTGTTGTGAATTGAGGACGAGGACTGAGGGTTGAGTATTGATGTTTGAGGTCTGAGGATTGAGGTTTGAGGATTGAGAATTGAGGACTGAGGATTGAGGATTGAAGATTGAGGATTGGGTGTTGAGGATTGAAGATTGACGATTGGGGACGGAGTGTTGAGTGTTGAGAGATGAGAATTGATGTTTGTGGATAGAGATTCGAAGATTGCAGATTGAGTATTGTGGATTGAAAACTGTGAATTGAGTATATTCTATTGAGGATTGAGGATTGACAACTGATTGTTGAGGACTGAGAGCTGAAGATTGAGGGTTCAGGATTGAGGATTCAGAATTGAGATTTGAGGATTCAGAATCGAGGTTTGAGGACTGAGGATTGAGGATTGAAGATTGAGTATTGAGGATTGAAGATTGAGTATTCAGGATTGGAGATTGGCGATTGAGGATTAAGGACCGAGGGTTGAGGATTGAGGATTGAAGATTGAGTATTGATGATTGAAGATTGAGTATTGAGGATTGAAAGTTGAGGATTGAGGATTGAGGATTGAGGATTGAGGATTGAAGATTGAGGATTGGGGACGGAGTGTTGAGTGTTGAGTGATGAGAATTGATGTTTGTTGATAGAGATTTGAAGATTGCAGATTGAGTATTGAGTATAGAAAACTGTGAATTGATGATATTCCATTGAGGATTGGGGATTGACAACTGATTGTTGCGGACTGAGGGCTGAAGATTGAGGATTCAGGATTGAGGATTCAGGATTAAGGTTTGAGGACTGAGGATTGAGGATTGAGGATTGAGGATTGAGGATTGAGGATTGAGGATTGAGGATTGAGGATTGAAGATTGAGGATTGGGTATTGCGGTTTGAACATTGAGGATTGAAGATTGTGAATTGAAGATTCAGTATTGAGGATTGAAGATTGAGGACAGAGGATTGAGGATTGAAGATTGAAGATTGAGGATTGGGTATTGCGGTTTGAACATTGAGGATTGAAGATTGTGAATTGAAGATTCAGTATTGAGGATTGAAGATTGAGGATTGAGGATTGAGGATTGAAGATTGAAGATTGAGGATTGAGGATAGAAGATTGAGGATTGGGTATTGCGGATTCAACATTGAGGATTGAGGGTTGAGGATTGTGGATTGAGGATTGACGATTGAGGATTGAGGAATGAGAATCGAGGATTGAGGATTGAGGATTGAAGATTGAGGACTGGGCACTGAGGATTGAAGAATGAGGATTGAGGATTGAGGATTGAGGATTGAGGATTGAGGATTGCAGATTGAGTATTGAGGATTGAAGATTGAGGGTTGAGGATTGAGGATTGAGGATTGAGCATTGAGGATTGATGATTGAGGATTGAGGATTGAAGATTGAGTATTGAGGATTGAAGATTGAGGATTGAGGATTGAGGATTGAGGATTGAGGATTGAAGATTGAGGATTGGGGATTGAGGATTGACAATTGAGGTTTGAGTATTGAGAACTGAGAATTGAGGATTGAGGATTGAAAGTTGAGGATTGAGGATTGAGGAATGAGGATTGAGGATTGAAGATTGAGGATTGGGGACGGAGTGTTGAGTGTTGAGAGATGAGAAGTGATGTTTGTGGATAGAGATTTGAAGATTGCAGATTGAGTATTGAGTATTGAAAACTGTGAATTGATGATATTCCATTGAGGATTGGGGATTGACAACTGATTGTTGAGGACTGAGGGCTGAAGATTGAGGATTCAGGATTGAGGATTCAGGATTAAGGTTTGAGGACTGAGGATTGAGGATTGAGGATTGAGGATTGAGGATTGAGGATTGAAGATTGAGGATTGGGTATTGCGGATTGAACATTGAGGATTGAGGATTGAGGATTGAGGACTGAGGATCGAGGCTTGAGGATTGAGGATTGAGGGTTGAAGATTGAGGATTGGGGACTGGGGATTGAAGATTAAGTATTGAGGATTGAAAATTGAGGATTGAGGATTGAGGATTGAGGATTGAGGATTGAAGATTGAGGATTGGGGACGGAGTGTTGAGTGTTGAGTGATGAGAATTGATGTTTGTGGATAGAGATTTGAAGATTGCAGATTGAGTATTGAGTATTGAAAACTGTGACTTGATGATATTCCATTGAGGATTGGGGATTGACAACTGATTGTTGAGGACTGAGGGCTGAAGATTGAGGATTCAGTATTGAGGATTCAGGATTAAGGTTTGAGGACTGAGGATTGAGGATTGGGGATTGAAGATTGAGTATTGAGGATTGAAGATTGAGGATTGAGGATTGAGGATTGAGGATTTAGGATTGAAGATTGAGGATTGGGGATTGAGGATTGACGATTGAGTATTGAGCATTGAAGATTGAGGATTGGGGACGGAGTGTTGAGTGTTGAGTGATGAGAATTGATGTTTGTGGATAGAGATTTGAAGATTGCAGATTGAGTATTGAGTATTGAAAACTGTGAATTGATGATATTCCATTGAGGATTGGGGATTGACAACTGATTGTTGAGGACAGAGGGCTGAAGATTGGGGATTCAGTATTGAGGATTCAGGATTAAGGTTTGAGGACTGAGGATTGAGGATTGAGGATTGAAGATTGAGTATTGAGGATTGAAGATTGAGGATTGAGGATAGAGGATTGAGGATTTATGATTGAAGATTGAGGATTGGGTATTGAGGATTGAGCATTGAGGATTGAGGGTTGAGGATCGAGGATTGAGGATTGAAGATTGAAGATTGAATATTAATGATTGAAGATTGAAGATTGAGGATTGAGGGTTGTGGATTGAGCACGAGGACTGAGGGTTGAGTATTGGTGTTTGAAGTCTGAGGATTGAGGATTGAGGATTGAGAATTGAGGATTGAGGATTGAGGATTGAAGATTGATTATTCGGAATTGAGGAATGAAGAATGAGGATTGAGGAGTGAGGACTGAGGATTGAGGATTGCAGTTAGAGTATTGAGGATTGAAGATTGAGGATTGAGGATTGAGGATTGAGGATTGAGGATTGAGGATTGAGGATTGAAGATTGAGTATTGAGGATTGAAGATTGAGGATTGAGGATTGAGGATTGAGGATTTAGGATTGAAGATTGAGGATTGGGGATTGAGGATTGACGATTGAGTATTGAGCATTGAGGATTGAGAATTGAGGATTGAGGATCGAAGATTGAGTATTGAGGATTGAAGATTGAGGATTGAGGATTGAGGATTGAAGATTGAGGACTGAGTGTTGAGGGATGCGTGATGAGAATTGATGTTAGTGGATTGAGATTTGAAGATTGAAGAATGGGGATTGAGTATTGAAAGCTGTGAATTGAGGATATTCTATTGAGGATTGAGGAATGACAATTGATTGTTGAGGACTTATGGCTGAAGATTGAGGATTCGGGATTGAGGATTCGGGGTGGAGGTTTGAGGACTGAGGATTGAGGGTTGAGGATTGAGGATTGAGGATTGACGCTTGAGGATTGAGGATTGAGGATGGAGGATTGAAGAGAGAGGACTGAGTGTTGAGGATTGAGTGTTGAGAATTGATGTTTGAGGACTGAGATTTGATTATTGAATATTGTGGATTGAGTATTGAACCATGAGAATTCAGGATATTCTATTGAGTATTGAGAATTGAGGATTGATGGTTGAGTATTGAGGATTGATGGTTGAGGGTTGTGCGTTGAATATTGAGGATTGAGGATTGAGGATTGAGGATTGAAGTTTGAGTATTGATGATTGAAGATTGAGGATTGAGGATTGAGGGTTGAGGTTTGAGGACCAGGACTGACGGTTGAGGATTGAGGTTTGAGGATTGAGGATTGAGGATTGAGGACTGAGGATTGAGGATTGAGGATTGAGCATTGAGGATTTAAGATTGAGGACTGAGGATGGAGGATTGAAGATTGAGTATTGAGGATTGAATATTGAGGATTGAGGATTGAGGATTGAGGATTGAGGATGAGGGCTGAGGGTTGAGGATTGAGGTTTGAGGACTGAGGACTGAGAATTGAGGATTGAGGATTGAGAATTGAGGATTGAGGATTGAGGATTGAAGATTGAGGATTCGGTATTGAGGATTGAAGAGTGAGGATTGAGGAGTGAGGACTGAGGATTGAGGATTGCAGTTTGAGTATTGAGGATTGAAGATTGAGGATTCAGGATTGAGGATTGAGGATTGAATATTGAGGATTGAAGATTGAGTATTGAGGATTGAAGATTGACGATTGAGGATTGAGAATTGAGGATTGAGGACGAGTACTGAGGGTTGAGTATTGATGTTTGAGGTCTGAGGATTCAGGATTGAGGGTTGAGAATAGAGGACTGAGGATTTAGGATTGAGGATTGAAGATTGAGGATTGGGTATTGCGGATTGAACGTTGAGGATTGAAGATTGAGGATTGGGTGTTGAGGATTGAAGAATGAGGATTGAGGATTGAGGATTGAGGATTGAGGATTGAAGATTCAGTATTGAGGACTGAAGACTGAGGATTGAGGATTGAGGATTGAGGATTGAAGATTGAGTTTTAAGGATTGAAGATTGAGGAATGAGGACTGAGGATTGAGGATTGAGGATTGAGGATTGAGGATTGAGGATTGAAGACTGAGCATTGGGTATTGAGGATTGAGCATTGAGGATTGAGGGTTGAGGATTGAGGATTGAGGATTGAGGATTGAAGATTGAATATTAATGATTGAAGATTGAGGATTGAGTATTGAGGGTTGTGGATTGAGCACGAGGACTGAGGGTTGTGTATTGGTGTTTGAAGTCTGAGGATTGAGGATTGAGGATTGAGAATTGAGGATTGAGGATTGAGGATTGAAGATTGAGGATTCGGTATTGAGGATTGAAGAATGAGGATTGAGGAGTGAGGACTGAGGGTTGAGGATTGCAGTTTGAGTATTGAGGATTGAAGATTGAGGATTGAGGATTGAGGATTGAGGATTGAGGATTGAGGATTGAGGATTGAAGATTGAGTATTGAGGATTGAAGACTGAGGAATGAGGATTGAGGATTGAGGATTTAGGATTGAAGATTGAGGATTGGGGATTGAGGATTGACGATTGAGTATTGAGCATTGGGGATTGAGAATTGAGGATTGAGGATTGAAGATTGAGGATTGAGGATTGAGGACAGAGGATTGACGATCCAGTATTGAAGATTGAGGATTGATTACTGAGGATTGAGGACTGAGGATTGAGGATTGACGCTTGATGATTGAGGATTGAGGATGGAGGATTGTAGAGAGAGGACTGAGTGTTGAGGATTGCGTGTTGAGAATTGATGTTTGAGGATTGAGATTTGATTATTGAATATTGTGTATTGAGTATTGAACCATGAGAATTCAGGATATTCTTTTGAGTATTGAGAATTGAGGATTGATGGTTGAGTATTGAGGATTGACGGATGAGGGTTGTGCGTTGAATATTGTGGATTGAGGATTGAGGATTGAGGATTGAGGATTGAGGATTGAAGATTGAGTATTGATGATTGAGGATTGAGGATTGAGGACTGAAGATTGAATATTGATGATTGAATATTGAGGATTGAGTATTGATGGTTGTGGATTGAGGACGAGGACTGAGGGTTGAGTATTGCTGTTTGAGGTCTGAGGATTGAGGATTGAGGATTGAGGATTGAGGATTGAAGACTGAGGATTGAGGATTGAGGATTGAGGACTGAATATTGAGTATTGAGGATTGAAGATTGAGGATTGAGGATTGAGGGTTGAGGATTGAGGATTGAGTACTGAATATTGAGTATTGAGGATTGAAGATTGAGGTTTGAGGATTGAGGATTGAGGCTCGAGGATTGAGGATTGGGGATTGAGGATTGAGGATTGAGGATTGAGGAATGAAGATTGAGTATTGAGGATTGAAGATTGAGGATTGAGGATTGAGGATTGAGGATTGAGGATTAAAGATTGAGGATTGGGGATTGAGTATTGATGATTGAGGATTGAGGATTGAAGATCGAATATTGATGATTGAAGATTGAGGATCGAGGATTGAGTGTTGTGAATTGAGGACGAGGACTGAGGGTTGAGTATTGATGTTTGAGGTCTGAGGATTGAGGTTTGAGGATTGAGAATTGAGGACTGAGGATTGAGGATTGAAGATTGAGGATTGGGTGTTGAGGATTGAAGATTGACGATTGGGGACGGAGTGTTGAGTGTTGAGAGATGAGAATTGATGTTTGTGGATAGAGATTCGAAGATTGCAGATTGAGTATTGTGTATTGAAAACTGTGAATTGAGTATATTCTATTGAGGATTGAGGATTGACAACTGATTGTTGAGGACTGAGAGCTGAAGATTGAGGGTTCAGGATTGAGGATTCAGAATTGAGATTTGAGGATTCAGAATTGAGGTTTGAGGACTGAGGATTGAGGATTGATGATTGAGTATTGAGGATTGAAGATTGAGTATTCAGGATTGGAGATTGGCGATTGAGGATTAAGGACCGAGGGTTGAGGATTGAGGATTGAAGATTGAGTATTGATGATTGAAGATTGAGTATTGAGGATTGAACGTTGAGGATTGAGGATTGAGGATTGAGGATTGAGGATTGAAGATTGAGGATTGGGGACGGAGTGTTGAGTGTTGAGTGATGAGAATTGATGTTTGTGGATAGAGATTTGAAGATTGCAGATTGAGTATTGAGTATTGAAAACTGTGAATTGATGATATTCCATTGAGGATTGGGGATTGACAACTGATTGTTGCGGACTGAGGGCTGAAGATTGAGGATTCAGGATTGAGAATTCAGGATTAAGGTTTGAGGACTGAGGATTGAGGATTGAGGATTGAGGATTGAGGATTGAGGATTGAGGATTGAGGATTGAGGATTGAAGATTGATGATTGGGTATTGCGGTTTGAACATTGAGGATTGAAGATTGTGAATTGAAGATTCAGTATTGAGGATTGAAGATTGAGGACAGAGGATTGAGGATTGAAGATTGAAGATTGAGGATTGGGTATTGCGGTTTGAACATTGAGGATTGAAGATTGTGAATTGAAGATTCAGTATTGAGGATTGAAGATTGAGGATTGAGGATTGAGGATTGAAGATTGAAGATTGAGGATTGAGGGTTGAGGATTGAGGATTGAGGATTGACGATTGAGGATTGAGGAATGAGAATCGAGGATTGAGGATTGAGGATTGAAGATTGAGGACTGGGCACTGAGGATTGAAGAATGAGGATTGAGGATTGAAGATTGAGGATTGAGGATTGCAGATTGAGTATTGAGGATTGAAGATTGAGGGTTGAGGATTGAGGATTGAGGATTGAGCATTGAGGATTGATGATTGAGGATTGAGGATTGAAGATTGAGTATTGAGGATTGAAGATTGAGGGTTGAGGATTGAGGATTGAGGATTGAGGATTGAAGATTGAGGATTGGGGATTGAGGATTGACAATTGAGGTTTGAGTATTGAGGACTGAGAATTGAGGATTGAGTATTGAAGATTGAGGATTGCGGATTGAAGATTGAGTATTGATGATTGAAGATTGAGTATTGAGGATTGAAAGTTGAGGATTGAGGATTGAGGAATGAGGATTGAGGATTGAAGATTGAGGATTGGGGACGGAGTGTTGAGTGTTGAGAGATGAGAATTGATGTTTGTGGATAGAGATTTGAAGATTGCAGATTGAGTATTGAGTATTGAAAACTGTGAATTGATGATATTCCATTGAGGATTGGGGATTGACAACTGATTGTTGAGGACTGAGGGCTGAAGATTGAGGATTCAGGATTGAGGATTCAGGATTAAGGTTTGAGGACTGAGGATTGAGGATTGAGGATTGAGCATTGAGGATTGAGGATTCAAGATTGAGGATTGGGTATTGCGGATTGAACATTGAGGATTGAGGATTGAGGATTGAGGACTGAGGATCGAGGCTTGAGGATTGAGGATTGAGGGTTGAAGATTGAGGATTGGGGACTGGGGATTGAAGATTAAGTATTGAGGATTGAAAATTGAGGATTGAGGATTGAGGATTGAGGATTGAGGATTGAAGATTGAGGATTGGGGACGGAGTGTTGAGTGTTGAGTGATGAGAATTGATGTTTGTGGATAGAGATTTGAAGATTGCAGATTGAGTATTGAGTATTGAAAACTGTGAATTGATGATATTCCATTGAGGATTGGGGATTGACAACTGATTGTTGAGGACTGAGGGCTGAAGATTGAGGATTCAGTGTTGAGGATTCAGGATTAAGGTTTGAGGACTGAGGATTGAGGATTGGGGATTGAAGATTGAGTATTGAGGATTGAAGATTGAGGATTGAGGATTGAGGATTGAGGATTTAGGATTGAAGATTGAGGATTGGGGATTGAGGATTGACGATTGAGTATTGAGCATTGAAGATTGAGGATTGGGGACGGAGTGTTGAGTGTTGAGTGATGAGAATTGATGTTTGTGGATACAGATTTGAAGATTGCAGATTGAGTATTGAGTATTGAAAACTGTGAATTGATGATATTCCATTGAGGATTGGGGATTGACAACTGATTGTTGAGGACAGAGGGCTGAAGATTGGGGATTCAGTATTGTGGATTCAGGATTAAGGTTTGAGGACTGAGGATTGAGGATTGAGGATTGAAGATTGAGTATTGAGGATTGAAGATTGAGGATTGAGGATAGAGGATTGAGGATTTATGATTGAAGATTGAGGATTGGGTATTGAGGATTGAGCATTGAGGATTGAGGGTTGAGGATCGAGGATTGAGGATTGAGGATTGAAGATTGAATATTAATGATTGAAGATTGAAGATTGAGGATTGAGGGTTGTGGATTGAACACGAGGACTGAGGGTTGAGTATTGGTGTTTGAAGTCTGAGGATTGAGGATTGAGGATTGAGGATTGAAGATTGAGGATTCGGAATTGAGGACTGAAGAATGAGGATTGAGGAGTGAGGACTGAGGATTGAGGATTGCAGTTAGAGTATTGAGGATTGAAGATTGAGGATTGAGGATTGAGGATTGAGGATTGAGGATTGAGGATTGAGGATTGAAGATTGAGTATTGAGGATTGAAGATTGAGGATTGAGGATTGAGGATTGAGGATTTAGGATTGAAGATTGAGGATTGGGGATTGAGGATTGACGATTGAGTATTGAGCATTGAGGATTGAGAATTGAGGATTGAGGATTGAAGATTGAGTATTGAGGATTGAAGATTGAGGATTGAGGATTGAGGATTGAAGATTGGGGACTGAGTGTTGAGGGATGCGTGATGAGAATTGATGTTAGTGGATTGAGATTTGAAGATTGAAGAATGGGGATTGAGTATTGAAAGCTGTGAATTGAGGATATTCTATTGAGGATTGAGGATTGACAATTGATTGTTGAGGACTTATGGCTGAAGATTCAGGATTCGGGATTGAGGATTCGGGGTGGAGGTTTGAGGACTGAGGATTGAGGGTTGAGGATTGAGGATTGAGGATTGACGCTTGAGGATTGAGGATTGAGGATGGAGGATTGAAGAGAGAGGACTGAGTGTTGAGGATTGAGTGTTGAGAATTGATGTTTGAGGACTGAGATTTGATTATTGAATATTGTGGATTGAGTATTGAACCATGAGAATTCAGGATATTCTATTGAGTATTGAGAATTGAGGATTGATGGTTGAGTATTGAGGATTGATGGTTGAGGGTTGTGCGTTGAATATTGAGGATTGAGGATTGAGGATTGAGGATTGAAGTTTGAGTATTGATGATTGAAGATTGAGGATTGAGGATTGAGGGTTGAGGTTTGAGGACCAGGACTGACGGTTGAGGATTGAGGTTTGAGGATTGAGGATTGAGGATTGAGGACTGAGGATTGAGGATTGAGGATTGAGCATTGAGGATTTAAGATTGAGGACTGAGGATGGAGGATTGAAGATTGAGTATTGAGGATTGAATATTGAGGATTGAGGATTGAGGATTGAGGATTGAGGATGAGGGCTGAGGGTTGAGGATTGAGGTTTGAGGACTGAGGACTGAGAATTGACGATTGAGGATTGAGAATTGAGGATTGAGGATTGAGGATTGAAGATTGAGGATTCGGTATTGAGGATTGAAGAATGAGGATTGAGGAGTGAGGACTGAGGATTGAGGATTGCAGTTTGAGTATTGAGGATTGAAGATTGAGGATTCAGGATTGAGGATTGAGGATTGAATATTGAGGATTGAAGATTGAGTATTGAGGATTGAAGATTGACGATTGATGATTGAGAATTGAGGATTGAGGACGAGTACTGAGGGTTGAGTATTGATGTTTGAGGTCTGGGGATTCAGGATTGAGGGTTGAGAATAGAGGACTGAGGATTGAGGATTGAAGTTTGAGGATTGGGTGTTGAGGATTGAAGAATGTGGATTGAGGATTGAGGATTGAGGATTGAGGATTCAGGTTTGAGTATTGAGGATTGAAGATTGAGGATTGTGGATTGAGGATTGAGGATTGAGGATTGAGGATTGAGGATTGAAGACTGAGGATTGGGTATTGCGGATTGAACGTTGAGGATTGAAGATTGAGGATTGGGTGTTGAGGATTGAAGAATGAGGATTGAGGATTGAGGATTGAGGATTGAGGATTGAAGATTCAGTATTGAGGACTGAAGATTGAGGATTGAGGATTGAGGATTGAGGATTGAAGATTGAGTTTTAAGGATTGAAGATTGAGGAATGAGGACTGAGGATTGAGGATTGAGGATTGAGGATTGAGGATTGAGGATTGAAGACTGAGCATTGGGTATTGAGGATTGAGCATTGAGGATTGAGGGTTGAGGATTGAGGATTGAGGATTGAGGATTGAAGATTGAATATTAATGATTGAAGATTGAGGATTGAGTATTGAGGATTGTGGATTGAGCACGAGGACTGAGGGTTGTGTATTGGTGTTTGAAGTCTGAGGATTGAGGATTGAGGATTGAGAATTGAGGATTGAGGATTGAGGATTGAAGATTGAGGATTCGGTATTGAGGATTGAAGAATGAGGATTGAGGAGTGAGGACTGAGGATTGAGGATTGCAGTTTGAGTATTGAGGATTGAAGATTGAGGATTGAGGATTGAGGATTGAGAATTGAGGATTGAGCATTGAGGATTGAAGATTGAGTATTGAGGATTGAAGATTGAGGATTGAGGATTGAGGATTGAGGATTTAGGATTGAAGATTGAGGATTGCGGATTGAGGATTGACGATTGAGTATTGAGCATTGAGGATTGAGAATTGAGGATTGAGGATTGAAGATTGAGGATTGAGGATTGAGGACAGAGGATTGACGATCCAGTATTGAAGATTGAGGATTGATTACTGAGGATTGAGGACTGAGGATTGAGGATTGACGCTTGAGGATTGAGGATTGAGGATGGAGGATTGTAGAGAGAGGACTGAGTGTTGAGGATTGCGTGTTGAGAATTGATGTTTGAGGATTGAGATTTGATTATTCAATATTGTGTATTGAGTATTGAACCATGAGAATTCAGGATATTCTTTTGAGTATTGAGAATTGAGGATTGATGGTTGAGTATTGAGGATTGACGGATGAGGGTTGTGCGTTGAATATTGTGGATTGAGGATTGAGGATTGAGAATTGAGGATTGAGGATTGAAGATTGAGTATTGATGATTGAGGATTGAGGATTGAGGACTGAAGATTGAATATTGATGATTGAATATTGAGGATTGAGTATTGATGGTTGTGGATTGAGGACGAGGACTGAGGGTTGAGTATTGCTGTTTGAGGTCTGAGGATTGAGGATTGAGGATTGAGGATTGAGGATTGAAGACTGAGGATTGAGGATTGAGGATTGAGGACTGAATATTGAGTATTGAGGATTGAAGATTGAGGATTGAGGATTGAGGGTTGAGGATTGAGGATTGAGTATTGAATATTGAGTATTGAGGATTGAAGATTGAGGATTGAGGATTGAGGATTGAGGCTCGAGGATTGAGGATTGAGGATTGAGGATTGAGGATTGAGGAATGAAGATTGAGTATTGAGGATTGAAGATTGAGGATTGAGGATTGAGGATTGAGGATTGAGGATTAAAGATTGAGGATTGGGGATTGAGTATTGATGATTGAGGATTGAGGATTGAGGATTGAATATTGATGATTGAAGATTGAGGATCGAGGATTGAGTGTTGTGAATTGAGGACGAGGACTGAGGGTTGAGTATTGATGTTTGAGGTCTGAGGATTGAGGTTTGAGGATTGAGAATTGAGGACTGAGGATTGAGGATTGAAGATTGAGGATTGGGTGTTGAGGATTGAAGATTGACGATTGGGGACGGAGTGTTGAGTGTTGAGAGATGAGAATTGATGTTTGTGGATAGAGATTCGAAGATTGCAGATTGAGTATTGTGTATTGAAAACTGTGAATTGAGTATATTCTATTGAGGATTGAGGATTGACAACTGATTGTTGAGGACTGAGGGCTGAAGATTGAGGATTCAGGATTGAGGATTCAGGATTAAGGTTTGAGGACTGAGGATTGAGGATTGAGGATTGAGGATTGAGGATTGAGGATTGAAGATTGAGGATTGGGTATTGCGGATTGAACATTGAGGATTGAGGATTGAGGATTGAGGACTGAGGATCGAGGCTTGAGGATTGAGGATTGAGGGTTGAAGATTGAGGATTGGGGACTGGGGATTGAAGATTAAGTATTGAGGATTGAAAATTGAGGATTGAGGATTGAGGATTGAGGATTGAGGATTGAAGATTGAGGATTGGGGACGGAGTGTTGAGTGTTGAGTGATGAGAATTGATGTTTGTGGATAGAGATTTGAAGATTGCAGATTGAGTATTGAGTATTGAAAACTGTGAATTGATGATATTCCATTGAGGATTGGGGATTGACAACTGATTGTTGAGGACTGAGGGCTGAAGATTGAGGATTCAGTATTGAGGATTCAGGATTAAGGTTTGAGGACTGAGGATTGAGGATTGGGGATTGAAGATTGAGTATTGAGGATTGAAGATTGAGGATTGAGGATTGAGGATTGAGGATTTAGGATTGAAGATTGAGGATTGGGGATTGAGGATTGACGATAGAGTATTGAGCATTGAAGATTGAGGATTGGGGACGGAGTGTTGAGTGTTGAGTGATGAGAATTGATGTTTGTGGATAGAGATTTGAAGATTGCAGATTGAGTATTGAGTATTGAAAACTGTGAATTGATGATATTCCATTGAGGATTGGGGATTGACAACTGATTGTTGAGGACAGAGGGCTGAAGATTGGGGATTCAGTATTGAGGATTCAGGATTAAGGTTTGAGGACTGAGGATTGAGGATTGAGGATTGAAGATTGAGTATTGAGGATTGAAGATTGAGGATTGAGGATAGAGGATTGAGGATTTATGATTGAAGATTGAGGATTGGGTATTGAGGATTGAGCATTGAGGATTGAGGGTTGAGGATCGAGGATTGAGGATTGAGGATTGAAGATTGAATATTAATGATTGAAGATTGAAGATTGAGGATTGAGGGTTGTGGATTGAGCACGAGGACTGAGGGTTGCGTATTGGTGTTTGAAGTCTGAGGATTGAGGATTGAGGATTGAGAATTGAGGATTGAGGATTGAGGATTGAAGATTGAGGATTCAGAATTGAGGACTGAAGAATGAGGATTGAGGAGTGAGGACTGAGGATTGAGGATTGCAGTTAGAGTATTGAGGATTGAAGATTGAGGATTGAGGATTGAGGATTGAGGATTGAGGATTGAGGATTGAGGATTGAAGATTGAGTATTGAGGATTGAAGATTGAGGATTGAGGATTGAGGATTGAGGATTTAGGATTGAAGATTGAGGATTGGGGATTGAGGATTGACGATTGAGTATTGAGCATTGAGGATTGAGAATTGAGGATTGAGGATTGAAGATTGAGTATTGAGGATTGAAGATTGAGGATTGAGGATTGAGGATTGAAGATTGGGGACTGAGTGTTGAGGGATGCGTGATGAGAATTGATGTTAGTGGATTGAGATTTGAAGATTGAAGAATGGGGATTGAGTATTGAAAGCTGTGAATTGAGGATATTCTATTGAGGATTGAGGATTGACAATTGATTGTTGAGGACTTATGGCTGAAGATTCAGGATTCGGGATTGAGGATTCGGGGTGGAGGTTTGAGGACTGAGGATTGAGGGTTGAGGATTGAGGATTGAGGATTGACGCTTGAGGATTGAGGATTGAGGATGGAGGATTGAAGAGAGAGGACTGAGTGTTGAGGATTGAGTGTTGAGAATTGATGTTTGAGGACTGAGATTTGATTATTGAATATTGTGGATTGAGTATTGAACCATGAGAATTCAGGATATTCTATTGAGTATTGAGAATTGAGGATTGATGGTTGAGTATTGAGGATTGATGGTTGAGGGTTGTGCGTTGAATATTGAGGATTGAGGATTGAGGATTGAGGATTGAAGTTTGAGTATTGATGATTGAAGATTGAGGATTGAGGATTGAGGGTTGAGGTTTGAGGACCAGGACTGACGGTTGAGGATTGAGGTTTGAGGATTGAGGATTGAGGATTGAGGACTGAGGATTGAGGATTGAGGATTGAGCATTGAGGATTTAAGATTGAGGACTGAGGATGGAGGATTGAAGATTGAGTATTGAGGATTGAATATTGAGGATTGAGGATTGAGGATTGAGGATTGAGGATGAGGGCTGAGGGTTGAGGATTGAGGTTTGAGGACTGAGGACTGAGAATTGACGATTGAGGATTGAGAATTGAGGATTGAGGATTGAGGATTGAAGATTGAGGATTCGGTATTGAGGATTGAAGAATGAGGATTGAGGAGTGAGGACTGAGGATTGAGGATTGCAGTTTGAGTATTGAGGATTGAAGATTGAGGATTCAGGATTGAGGATTGAGGATTGAATATTGAGGATTGAAGATTGAGTATTGAGGATTGAAGATTGACGATTGATGATTGAGAATTGAGGATTGAGGACGAGTACTGAGGGTTGAGTATTGATGTTTGAGGTCTGGGGATTCAGGATTGAGGGTTGAGAATAGAGGACTGAGGATTGAGGATTGAAGTTTGAGGATTGGGTGTTGAGGATTGAAGAATGTGGATTGAGGATTGAGGATTGAGGATTGAGGATTCAGGTTTGAGTATTGAGGATTGAAGATTGAGGATTGTGGATTGAGGATTGAGGATTGAGGATTGAGGATTGAGGATTGAAGACTGAGGATTGGGTATTGCGGATTGAACGTTGAGGATTGAAGATTGAGGATTGGGTGTTGAGGATTGAAGAATGAGGATTGAGGATTGAGGATTGAGGATTGAGGATTGAAGATTCAGTATTGAGGACTGAAGATTGAGGATTGAGGATTGAGGATTGAGGATTGAAGATTGAGTTTTAAGGATTGAAGATTGAGGAATGAGGACTGAGGATTGAGGATTGAGGATTGAGGATTGAGGATTGAGGATTGAAGACTGAGCATTGGGTATTGAGGATTGAGCATTGAGGATTGAGGGTTGAGGATTGAGGATTGAGGATTGAGGATTGAAGATTGAATATTAATGATTGAAGATTGAGGATTGAGTATTGAGGGTTGTGGATTGAGCACGAGGACTGAGGGTTGTGTATTGGTGTTTGAAGTCTGAGGATTGAGGATTGAGGATTGAGAATTGAGGATTGAGGATTGAGGATTGAAGATTGAGGATTCGGTATTGAGGATTGAAGAATGAGGATTGAGGAGTGAGGACTGAGGATTGAGGATTGCAGTTTGAGTATTGAGGATTGAAGATTGAGGATTGAGGATTGAGGATTGAGAATTGAGGATTGAGCATTGAGGATTGAAGATTGAGTATTGAGGATTGAAGATTGAGGATTGAGGATTGAGGATTGAGGATTTAGGATTGAAGATTGAGGATTGGGGATTGAGGATTGACGATTGAGTATTGAGCATTGAGGATTGAGAATTGAGGATTGAGGATTGAAGATTGAGGATTGAGGATTGAGGACAGAGGATTGACGATCCAGTATTGAAGATTGAGGATTGATTACTGAGGATTGAGGACTGAGGATTGAGGATTGACGCTTGAGGATTGAGGATTGAGGATGGAGGATTGTAGAGAGAGGACTGAGTGTTGAGGATTGCGTGTTGAGAATTGATGTTTGAGGATTGAGATTTGATTATTCAATATTGTGTATTGAGTATTGAACCATGAGAATTCAGGATATTCTTTTGAGTATTGAGAATTGAGGATTGATGGTTGAGTATTGAGGATTGACGGATGAGGGTTGTGCGTTGAATATTGTGGATTGAGGATTGAGGATTGAGAATTGAGGATTGAGGATTGAAGATTGAGTATTGATGATTGAGGATTGAGGATTGAGGACTGAAGATTGAATATTGATGATTGAATATTGAGGATTGAGTATTGATGGTTGTGGATTGAGGACGAGGACTGAGGGTTGAGTATTGCTGTTTGAGGTCTGAGGATTGAGGATTGAGGATTGAGGATTGAGGATTGAAGACTGAGGATTGAGGATTGAGGATTGAGGACTGAATATTGAGTATTGAGGATTGAAGATTGAGGATTGAGGATTGAGGGTTGAGGATTGAGGATTGAGTATTGAATATTGAGTATTGAGGATTGAAGATTGAGGATTGAGGATTGAGGATTGAGGCTCGAGGATTGAGGATTGAGGATTGAGGATTGAGGATTGAGGAATGAAGATTGAGTATTGAGGATTGAAGATTGAGGATTGAGGATTGAGGATTGAGGATTGAGGATTAAAGATTGAGGATTGGGGATTGAGTATTGATGATTGAGGATTGAGGATTGAGGATTGAATATTGATGATTGAAGATTGAGGATCGAGGATTGAGTGGTGTGAATTGAGGACGAGGACTGAGGGTTGAGTATTGATGTTTGAGGTCTGAGGATTGAGGTTTGAGGATTGAGAATTGAGGACTGAGGATTGAGGATTGAAGATTGAGGATTGGGTGTTGAGGATTGAAGATTGACGATTGGGGACGGAGTGTTGAGTGTTGAGAGATGAGAATTGATGTTTGTGGATAGAGATTCGAAGATTGCAGATTGAGTATTGTGTATTGAAAACTGTGAATTGAGTATATTCTATTGAGGATTGAGGATTGACAACTGATTGTTGAGGACTGAGGGCTGAAGATTGAGGATTCAGGATTGAGGATTCAGGATTAAGGTTTGAGGACTGAGGATTGAGGATTGAGGATTGAGGATTGAGGATTGAGGATTGAAGATTGAGGATTGGGTATTGCGGATTGAACATTGAGGATTGAGGATTGAGGATTGAGGACTGAGGATCGAGGCTTGAGGATTGAGGATTGAGGGTTGAAGATTGAGGATTGGGGACTGGGGATTGAAGATTAAGTATTGAGGATTGAAAATTGAGGATTGAGGATTGAGGATTGAGGATTGAGGATTGAAGATTGAGGATTGGGGACGGAGTGTTGAGTGTTGAGTGATGAGAATTGATGTTTGTGGATAGAGATTTGAAGATTGCAGATTGAGTATTGAGTATTGAAAACTGTGAATTGATGATATTCCATTGAGGATTGGGGATTGACAACTGATTGTTGAGGACTGAGGGCTGAAGATTGAGGATTCAGTATTGAGGATTCAGGATTAAGGTTTGAGGACTGAGGATTGAGGATTGGGGATTGAAGATTGAGTATTGAGGATTGAAGATTGAGGATTGAGGATTGAGGATTGAGGATTTAGGATTGAAGATTGAGGATTGGGGATTGAGGATTGACGATAGAGTATTGAGCATTGAAGATTGAGGATTGGGGACGGAGTGTTGAGTGTTGAGTGATGAGAATTGATGTTTGTGGATAGAGATTTGAAGATTGCAGATTGAGTATTGAGTATTGAAAACTGTGAATTGATGATATTCCATTGAGGATTGGGGATTGACAACTGATTGTTGAGGACAGAGGGCTGAAGATTGGGGATTCAGTATTGAGGATTCAGGATTAAGGTTTGAGGACTGAGGATTGAGGATTGAGGATTGAAGATTGAGTATTGAGGATTGAAGATTGAGGATTGAGGATAGAGGATTGAGGATTTATGATTGAAGATTGAGGATTGGGTATTGAGGATTGAGCATTGAGGATTGAGGGTTGAGGATCGAGGATTGAGGATTGAGGATTGAAGATTGAATATTAATGATTGAAGATTGAAGATTGAGGATTGAGGGTTGTGGATTGAGCACGAGGACTGAGGGTTGAGTATTGGTGTTTGAAGTCTGAGGATTGAGGATTGAGGATTGAGAATTGAGGATTGAGGATTGAGGATTGAAGATTGAGGATTCAGAATTGAGGACTGAAGAATGAGGATTGAGGAGTGAGGACTGAGGATTGAGGATTGCAGTTAGAGTATTGAGGATTGAAGATTGAGGATTGAGGATTGAGGATTGAGGATTGAGGATTGAGGATTGAGGATTGAAGATTGAGTATTGAGGATTGAAGATTGAGGATTGAGGATTGAGGATTGAGGATTTAGGATTGAAGATTGAGGATTGGGGATTGAGGATTGACGATTGAGTATTGAGCATTGAGGATTGAGAATTGAGGATTGAGGATTGAAGATTGAGTATTGAGGATTGAAGATTGAGGATTGAGGATTGAGGATTGAAGATTGAGGACTGAGTGTTGAGGGATGCGTGATGAGAATTGATGTTAGTGGATTGAGATTTGAAGATTGAAGAATGGGGATTGAGTATTGAAAGCTGTGAATTGAGGATATTCTATTGAGGATTGAGGATTGACAATTGATTGTTGAGGACTTATGGCTGAAGATTGAGGATTCGGGATTGAGGATTCGGGGTGGAGGTTTGAGGACTGAGGATTGAGGGTTGAGGATTGAGGATTGAGGATTGACGCTTGAGGATTGAGGATTGAGGATGGAGGATTGAAGAGAGAGGACTGAGTGTTGAGGATTGAGTGTTGAGAATTGATGTTTGAGGACTGAGATTTGATTATTGAATATTGTGGATTGAGTATTGAACCATGAGAATTCAGGATATTCTATTGAGTATTGAGAATTGAGGATTGATGGTTGAGTATTGAGGATTGATGGTTGAGGGTTGTGCGTTGAATATTGAGGATTGAGGATTGAGGATTGAGGATTGAAGTTTGAGTATTGATGATTGAAGATTGAGGATTGAGGATTGAGGGTTGAGGTTTGAGGACCAGGACTGACGGTTGAGGATTGAGGTGTGAGGATTGAGGATTGAGGATTGAGGACTGAGGATTGAGGATTGAGGATTGAGCATTGAGGATTTAGGATTGAGGACTGAGGATGGAGGATTGAAGATTGAGTATTGAGGATTGAATATTGAGGATTGAGGATTGAGGATTGAGGATTGAGGATGAGGGCTGAGGGTTGAGGATTGAGGTTTGAGGACTGAGGACTGAGAATTGAGGATTGAGAATTGAGAATTGAGGATTGAGGATTGAGGATTGAAGATTGAGGATTCGGTATTGAGGATTGAAGAATGAGGATTGAGGAGTGAGGACTGAGGATTGAGGATTGCAGTTTGAGTATTGAGGATTGAAGATTGAGGATTCAGGATTGAGGATTGAGGATTGAATATTGAGGATTGAAGATTGAGTATTGAGGATTGAAGATTGACGATTGAGGATTGAGAATTGAGGATTGAGGACGAGTACTGAGGGTTGAGTATTGATGTTTGAGGTCTGAGGATTCAGGATTGAGGGTTGAGAATAGAGGACTGAGGATTGAGGATTGAAGTTTGAGGATTGGGTGTTGAGGATTGAAGAATGTGGATTGAGGATTGAGGATTGAGGATTGAGGATTCAGGATTGAGTATTGAGGATTGAAGATTGAGGATTGTGGATTGAGGATTGAGGATTGAGGATTGAGGATTGAGGATTGAAGATTGAGGATTGGGTATTGCGGATTGAACGTTGAGGATTGAAGATTGAGTATTGGGTGTTGAGGGTTGAAGAATGAGGATTGAGGATTGACAATTGAGGATTGAGGATTGAAGATTCAGTATTGAGGACTGAAGATTGAGGATTGAGGATTGAGGATTGAGGATTGAAGATTGAGTTTTAAGGATTGAAGATTGAGGAATGAGGACTGAGGATTGAGGATTGAGGATTGAGGATTGAGGATTGAGGATTGAAGACTGAGCATTGGGTATTGAGGATTGAGGGTTGAGGATTGAGGATTGAGGATTGAGGATTGAAGATTGAATATTAATGATTGAAGATTGAGTATTGAGTATTGAGGGTTGTGGATTGAGCACGAGGACTGAGGGTTGTGTATTGGTGTTTGAAGTCTGAGGATTGAGGATTGAGGATTGAGAATTGAGGATTGAGGATTGAGGATTGAAGATTGAGGATTCGGTATTGAGGATTGAAGAATGAGGATTGAGGAGTGAGGACTGAGGACTGAGGATTGCAGTTTGAGTATTGAGGATTGAAGATTGAGGATTGAGGATTGAGGATTGAGGATTGAGGATTGAGGATTGAGGATTGAAGATTGAGTATTGAGGATTGAAGATTGAGGATTGAGGATTGAGGATTGAGGATTTAGGATTGAAGATTGAGGATTGGGGATTGAGGTTTGAGTATTGAGGACTGAGAATTGAGGATTGAGGATTGAAGATTGAGGATTGCGGATTGAAGATTGAGTATTGGTGATTGAAGATTGAGTATTGAGGATTGAAAGTTGAGGATTGAGGATTGAGGAATGAGGATTGAGGATTGAAGATTGAGGATTGGGGACGGAGTGTTGAGTGTTGAGAGATGAGAATTGATGTTTGTGGATAGAGATTTGAAGATTGCAGATTGAGTATTGAGTATTGAAAACTGTGAATTGATGATATTCCATTGAGGATTGGGGATTGACAACTGATTGTTGAGGACTGAGGGCTGAAGATTGAGGATTCAGGATTGAGGATTCAGGATTAAGGTTTGAGGACTGAGGATTGAGGATTGAGGATTGAGGATTGAGGATTGAGGATTGAAGATTGAGGATTGGGTATTGCGGATTGAACATTGAGGATTGAGGATTGAGGATTGAGGACTGAGGATCGAGGCTTGAGGATTGAGGATTGAGGGTTGAAGATTGAGGATTGGGGACTGGGGATTGAAGATTAAGTATTGAGGATTGAAAATTGAGGATTGAGGATTGAGGATTGAGGATTGAGGATTGAAGATTGAGGATTGGGGACGGAGTGTTGAGTGTTGAGTGATGAGAATTGATGTTTGTGGATAGAGATTTGAAGATTGCAGATTGAGTATTGAGTATTGAAAACTGTGAATTGATGATATTCCATTGAGGATTGGGGATTGACAACTGATTGTTGAGGACTGAGGGCTGAAGATTGAGGATTCAGTATTGAGGATTCAGGATTAAGGTTTGAGGACTGAGGATTGAGGATTGGGTATTGAAGATTGAGTATTGAGGATTGAAGATTGAGGATTGAGGATTGAGGATTGAGGATTTAGGATTGAAGATTGAGGATTGGGGATTGAGGATTGACGATTGAGTATTGAGCATTGAAGATTGAGGATTGGGGACGGAGTGTTGAGTGTTGAGTGATGAGAATTGATGTTTGTGGATAGAGATTTGAAGATTGCAGATTGAGTATTGAGTATTGAAAACTGTGAATTGATGATATTCCATTGAGGATTGGGGATTGACAACTGATTGTTGAGGACAGAGGGCTGAAGATTGGGGATTCAGTATTGAGGATTCAGGATTAAGGTTTGAGGACTGAGGATTGAGGATTGAGGATTGAAGATTGAGTATTGAGGATTGAAGATTGAGGATTGAGGATAGAGGATTGAGGATTTACGATTGAAGATTGAGGATTGGGTATTGAGGATTGAGCATTGAGGATTGAGGGTTGAGGATCGAGGATTGAGGATTGAGGATTGAAGATTGAATATTAATGATTGAAGATTGAAGATTGAGGATTGAGGGTTGTGGATTGAGCACGAGGACTGAGGGTTGAGTATTGGTGTTTGAAGTCTGAGGATTGAGGATTGAGGATTGAGAATTGAGGATTGAGGATTGAGGATTGAAGATTGAGGATTCGGAATTGAGGACTGAAGAATGAGGATTGAGGAGTGAGGACTGAGGATTGAGGATTGCAGTTAGAGTATTGAGGATTGAAGATTGAGGATTGAGGATTGAGGATTGAGGATTGAGGATTGAGGATTGAGGATTGAAGATTGAGTATTGAGGATTGAAGATTGAGGATTGAGGATTGAGGATTGAGGATTTAGGATTGAAGATTGAGGATTGGGGATTGAGGATTGACGATTGAGTATTGAGCATTGAGGATTGAGAATTGAGGATTGAGGATTGAAGACTGAGTATTGAGGATTGAAGATTGAGGATTGAGGATTGAGGATTGAAGATTGAGGACTGAGTGTTGAGGGATGCGTGATGAGAATTGATGTTAGTGGATTGAGATTTGAAGATTGAAGAATGGGGATTGAGTATTGAAAGCTGTGAATTGAGGATATTCTATTGAGGATTGAGGATTGACAATTGATTGTTGAGGACTTATGGCTGAAGATTGAGGATTCGGGATTGAGGATTCGGGGTGGAGGTTTGAGGACTGAGGATTGAGGGTTGAGGATTGAGGATTGAGGATTGACGCTTGAGGATTGAGGATTGAGGATGGAGGATTGAAGAGAGAGGACTGAGTGTTGAGGATTGAGTGTTGAGAATTGATGTTTGAGGACTGAGATTTGATTATTGAATATTGTGGATTGAGTATTGAACCATGAGAATTCAGGATATTCTATTGAGTATTGAGAATTGAGGATTGATGGTTGAGTATTGAGGATTGATGGTTGAGGGTTGTGCGTTGAATATTGAGGATTGAGGATTGAGGATTGAGGATTGAAGTTTGAGTATTGATGATTGAAGATTGAGGATTGAGGATTGAGGGTTGAGGTTTGAGGACCAGGACTGACGGTTGAGGATTGAGGTTTGAGGATTGAGGATTGAGGATTGAGGACTGAGGATTGAGGATTGAGGATTGAGCATTGACGATTTAAGATTGAGGACTGAGGATGGAGGATTGAAGATTGAGTATTGAGGATTGAATATTGAGGATTGAGGATTGAGGATTGAGGATTGAGGATGAGGGCTGAGGGTTGAGGATTGAGGTTTAAGGACTGAGGACTGAGAATTGAGGATTGAGGATTGAGAATTGAGGATTGAGGATTGAGGATTGAAGATTGAGGATTCGGTATTGAGGATTGAAGAATGAGGATTGAGGAGTGAGGACTGAGGATTGAGGATTGCAGTTTGAGTATTGAGGATTGAAGATTGAGGATTCAGGATTGAGGATTGAGGATTGAATATTGAGGATTGAAGATTGAGTATTGAGGATTGAAGATTGACGATTGAGGATTGAGAATTGAGGATTGAGGACGAGTTCTGAGGGTTGAGTATTGATGTTTGAGGTCTGAGGATTCAGGATTGAGGGTTGAGAATAGAGGACTGAGGATTGAGGATTGAAGTTTGAGGATTGGGTGTTGAGGATTGAAGAATGTGGATTGAGGATTGAGGATTGAGGATTGAGGATTCAGGATTGAGTATTGAGGATTGAAGATTGAGGATTGTGGATTGAGGATTGAGGATTGAGGATTGAGGATTGAGGATTGAAGATTGAGGATTGGGTATTGCGGATTGAACGTTGAGGATTGAAGATTGAGTATTGGGTGTTGAGGATTGAAGAATGAGGATTGAGGATTGACAATTGAGGATTGAGGATTGAAGATTCAGTATTGAGGACTGAAGATTGAGGATTGAGGATTGAGGATTGAGGATTGAAGATTGAGTTTTAAGGATTGAAGATTGAGGAATGAGGACTGAGGATTGAGGATTGAGGATTGAGGATTGAGGATTGAGGATTGAAGACTGAGCATTGGGTATTGAGGATTGAGCATTGAGGATTGAGGGTTGAGGATTGAGGATTGAGGATTGAGGATTGAAGATTGAATATTAATGATTGAAGATTGAGTATTGAGTATTGAGGGTTGTGGATTGAGCACGAGGACTGAGGGTTGTGTATTGGTGTTTGAAGTCTGAGGATTGAGGATTGAGGATTGAGAATTGAGGATTGAGGATTGAGGATTGAAGATTGAGGATTCGGTATTGAGGATTGAAGAATGAGGATTGAGGAGTGAGGACTGAGGACTGAGGATTGCAGTTTGAGTATTGAGGATTGAAGGTTGAGGATTGAGGATTGAGTACTGAGGATTGAAAGTTGAGGATTGAGGATTGAAGATTGAGTATTGAGGATTGAAGATTGAGGATTGAGGATTGAGGATTGAGGATTTAGGATTGAAGATTGAGGATTGGGGATTGAGGATTGACGATTGAGTATTGAGCATTGAGGATTGAGAATTGAGGATTGAGGATTGAAGATTGAGGATTGAGGATTGAGGACAGAGGATTGACGATCCAGTATTGAAGATTGAGGATTGATTATCCAGTATTGAAGATTGAGGATTGATTACTGAGGATTGAGGACTGAGGATTGAGGATTGACGCTTGAGGATTGAGGATTGAGGATGGAGGATTGTAGAGAGAGGACTGAGTGTTGAGGATTGCGTGTTGAGAATTGATGTTTGAGGATTGAGATTTGATTATTGAATATTGTGTATTGAGTATTGAACCATGAGAATTCAGTATATTCTTTTGAGTATTGAGAATTGAGGATTGATGGTTGAGTATTGAGGATTGACGGATGAGGGTTGTGCGTTGAATATTGTGGATTGAGGATTGAGGATTGAGGATTGAGGATTGAGGATTGAAGATTGAGTATTGATGATTGAGGACTGAGGATTGAGGATTGAGGGTTGAGGTTTGAGAACGAGGACTGACGGTTGAGGATTGAGGTTTGATGATTGAGGATTGAGGATTGAGGACTGAAGATTGAATATTGATGATTGAAGGTTGAGGATTCAGTATTGATGGTTGTGGATTGAGGACGAGGACAGAGGGTTGAGTATTGCTGTTTGAGGTCTGAGGATTGAGGACTGAGGATTGAGAATTGAGGATTGAGGATAGAGGATTGAAGATTGAGGATTGGGTATTGAGGAATCAAGAATGAGGACTGAGGATTGAGGATTGAGGATTGAGGATTGAGGATTGAAGACTGAGGATTGAGGATTGAGGATTGAGGACTGAATATTGAGTATTGAGGATTGAAGATTGAGGATTGAGGATTGAGGGTTGAGGATTGAGGACGAGGACCGACGGTTGAGGATTGAGGTTTGAGGACTGAGGATTGAGGATTGAGGACTGAGGATCGAGGATTGTGGATTGAGGATTGAGGATTGAAGATTGAGGATTGGGGACTGAGTGTTGAGAGCTGAATTATGAGAATTGATGTTTGTGGATAGAGATTCAAAGATTGCAGATTGAGTATTGAGTATTGAAAACTGTGAATTGATGATATTCTATTGAGGATTGTAAATTGACAACTGATTGTTGAGGACTGAGGTCTGAAGATGGAGGATTCAGGATTGAGGATTCAGGTTTGATGTTTGAGGACTGAGGATTGAGGATTGAGGGTTGAGGATTGAGGATCGAGGATTGAGGATTGAGGGTTGAGGATTGAGGATTGAGGATTGAGGACTGAAGATTGAATATTGATGATTGATGATAGAGGATTGAGTATTGATGGTTGTGGATTGAGGACGAGGACTGAGGGTTGAGTATTGCTGTTTGAGGTCTGAGGATTGAGGATTGAGGATTGAGAATTGAGGACTGAGGATTGAGGATTGAAGATTGAGAATTGGGTGTTGAGGATTGAAGAATGTGGATTGAGGATTGAGGATTGAGGATTGAGGATTGAAGGTTGAGTATTGAGGATTGAAGATTGAGGATTGAGGATTGAGGATTGAGGATTGAGTATTGAAGATTGAGGATTGGGTATTGCGGATTGAACATTGAGGATTGAAGATTGAGGATTGAAGATTGAGGATTGAGGATTGGGGGTTGAAGATTGAAGATTGAGTATTGAGGATTGAAGATTGAGGATTGAGGACTGAGAATTGAGGATTGAGGATTGAGGATTGAGGATTGAGGATTGAAGACTGAGGATTGGGTATTGAGGATTTAGAATTGGGGATTGAGGGTTGAGGATTGAGGATTGAGGATTGAGGATTGAAGATTCAATATTAATGATTGAAGATTGAGGATTGAGGATTGAGGGTTGTGGATTGAGGACGAGGACTGAGGGTTGAGTATTGGTGTTTGAAGTCTGAGGATTGAGGATTGAGGATTGAGAATTGAGGATTGAGGATTGAGGATTGAAGATTGAGGATTCGGTATTGAGGATTGAAGAACGAGGATTGAGGAGTGAGGATTGAGGATTGAGGATTGAGGACTGAGGATTGAGGATTGAGGATTGAGGAATGAAGATTGAGTATTGAGGATTGAAGATTGAGGATTGAGGATTGAGGATTGAGGATTGAGGATTAAAGATTGAGGATTGGGGATTGAGTATTGATGATTGAGGATTGAGGATTGAAGATTGAATATTGATGATTGAAGATTGAGGATCGAGGATTGAGTGTTGTGAATTGAGGACGAGGACTGAGGGTTGAGTATTGATGTTTGAGGTCTGAGGATTGAGGTTTGAGGATTGAGAATTGAGGACTGAGGATTGAGGATTGAAGATTGAGGATTGGGTGTTGAGGATTGAAGATTGACGATTGGGGACGGAGTGTTGAGTGTTGAGAGATGAGAATTGATGTTTGTGGATAGAGATTCGAAGATTGCAGATTGAGTATTGTGTATTGAAAACTGTGAATTGAGTATATTCTATTGAGGATTGAGGATTGACAACTGATTGTTGAGGACTGAGAGCTGAAGATTGAGGGTTCAGGATTGAGGATTCAGAATTGAGATTTGAGGATTCAGAATTGAGGTTTGAGGACTGAGGATTGAGGATTGAGGATTGAAGATTGAGTATTGAGGATTGAAGATTGAGTATTCAGGATTGGAGATTGGCGATTGAGGATTAAGGACCGAGGGTTGAGGATTGAGGATTGAAGATTGAGTATTGATGATTGAAGATTGAGTATTGAGGATTGAAAGTTGAGGATTGAGGATTGAGGATTGAGGATTGAGGATTGAAGATTGAGGATTGGGGACGGAGTGTTGAGTGTTGAGTGATGAGAATTGATGTTTGTGGATAGAGATTTGAAGATTGCAGATTGAGTATTGAGTATTGAAAACTGTGAATTGATGATATTCCATTGAGGATTGGGGATTGACAACTGATTGTTGCGGACTGAGGGCTGAAGATTGAGGATTCAGGATTGAGGATTCAGGATTAAGGTTTGAGGACTGAGGATTGAGGATTGAGGATTGAGGATTGAGAATTGAGGATTGAGGATTGAGGATTGAGGATTGAAGATTGAGGATTGGGTATTGAGGATGGAACATTGAGGATTGTGGATTGAGTATTGATGATTGAGGATTGAGGATTGAAGATTGAATATTTATGATTGAAGATTGAGGATAGAGGATTGAGTGTTGTGAATTGAGGACGAGGACTGAGGGTTGAGTATTGATGTTTGAGGTCTGAGGATTGAGGTTTGAGGATTGAGAATTGAGGACTGAGGATTGAGGATTGAAGATTGAGGATTGGGTGTTGAGGATTGAAGAATGTGGATTGAGGATTGAGGATTGAGTATTGAAGATTGAGGATTGGGTATTGCGGTTTGAACATTGAGGATTGAAGATTGTGAATTGAAGATTCAGTATTGAGGATTGAAGATTGAGGATTGAGGATTGAGGATTGAAGATTGAAGATTGAGGATTGAGGATTGAAGATTGAGGATTGGGTATTGAGGATTCAACATTGAGGATTGAGGGTTGAGGATTGAGGATTGAGGATTGACGATTGAGGATTGAGGAATGAGAATCGAGGATTGAGGATTGAGGATTGAAGATTGAGGACTGGGCACTGAGGATTGAAGAATGAGGATTGAGGATTGAGGATTGAGGATTGAGGATTGCAGATTGAGTATTGAGGATTGAAGATTGAGGGTTGAGGATTGAGGATTGAGGATTGAGCATTGAGGATAGATGATTGAGGATTGAGGATTGAAGATTGAGTATTGAGGATTGAAGATTGAGGATTGAGGATTGAGGATTGAGGATTGAGGATTGAAGATTGAGGATTGAGGATTGAGGATTGAGGATTGAGGATTGAAGATTGAATATTGATGATTGAAGATTGAGGATCGAGGATTGAGGTTTGTGGATTGAGGACGAGTACTGAGGGTTGAGTATTGATGTTTGAGGTCTGAGGATTCAGGATTGAGGATTGAGAATAGAGGACTGAGGATTGAGGATTGAAGTTTGAGGATTGGGTGTTGAGGATTGAAGAATGTGGATTGAGGATTGAGGATTGAGGATTGAGGATTGAGTATTGAGGATTGAAGATTGAGGATTGAGGATTGAGGATTGAGGATTGACGATTGAGAATTGAAGATTGAAGATTGAGGATTGAGGATTGAGGATTGAAGATTGAGGACTGAGTGTTGAGGGATGCGTGATGAGAATTGATGTTTGAGGATTGAGATTTGATTATTGAATATTGTGGATTGAGTATTGAACCATGAGAATTCAGGATATTCTATTGAGTATTGAGAATTGAGGATTGATGGTTGAGTATTGAGGATTGATGGTTAAGGGTTGTGCGTTGAATATTGTGGAATGAGGATTGAGGATTGAGGGTTGAAGTTTGAGTATTGATGATTGAAGATTGAGGATTGAGGATTGAGGGTTGAGGTTTGAGGACCAGGACTGACGGTTGAGGATTGAGGTTTGAGGATTGAGGATTGAGGATTGAGGACTGAGGATTGAGGATTGAGGATTGAGCATTGAGGATTGAAGATTGAGGACTGAGGATGGAGGATTGAAGATTGACTTTTGAGGATTGAAGATTGAGGATTGAGGATTGAGGATTGAGGATTGACGATGAGGGCTGAGGGTTGAGGATTGAGGTTTGAGGACTGAGGACTGAG
This sequence comes from Calliopsis andreniformis, assembly GCF_051401765.1. NCBI lineage: Eukaryota > Metazoa > Arthropoda > Insecta > Hymenoptera > Andrenidae > Calliopsis > Calliopsis andreniformis. The sequence continues at coordinate 460,490 of NW_027480586.1, read as the reverse complement.
GATTGAGGATTGAGAATTGAGGACTGAGGGATGAGGATTGAAGATTGAGGATTGGGTGTTGAGGATTGAAGAATGTGGATTGAGGATTGAGGATTGAGTATTGAGTATTGAGTGTTGAAGATTAAGATTGAGGTATGAGGATTGAGGATTGAAGATTGAGGATTGGGGATTGAGTATTGACGATTGAGGATTGAGTATTGAGGATTGAGAATTGAGGATTGAGTATTGAGGATTGAAGATTGAGGATTGAGGATTGAGAATTGAGGATTGAGGATTGAAGATTGAGGATTGGGGATTGAGGATTGACAATTGAGGATTGAGTATTGAGGACTGAGAATTGAGGATTGAGGATTGAAGATTGAGGATTGCGGATTGAAGATTGAGTATTGATGATTGAAGATTGAGTATTGAGGATTGAGGATTGAGGATTTAGGATTGAAGATTGAGGATTGGGGATTGAGGATTGACGATTGAGTATTGAGCATTGAGGATTGAGAATTGAGGATTGAGGATTGAAGATTGAGTATTGAGGATTGAAGATTGAGGATTGAGGATTGAGGATTGAAGATTGAGGACTGAGTGTTGAGGGATGCGTGATGAGAATTGATGTTAGTGGATTGAGATTTGAAGATTGAAGAATGGGGATTGAGTATTGAATGCTGTGAATTGAGGATATCCTATTGAGGATTGAGGATTGACAATTGATTGTTGAGGACTTATGGCTGAAGATTGAGGATTGAGGATTGAGGATTGAGGATTGAGGATTGAGGATTGAAGATTGAGGATTGGGGACGGAGTGTTGAGTGTTGAGAGATGAGAATTGATGTTTGTCGATAGAGATTTGAAGATTGCAGATTGAGTATTGAGTATTGAAAACTGAGAATTGATGATATTCCATTGAGGATTGGGGATTGACAACTGATTGTTGAGGACTGAGGGCTGAAGATTGAGGATTCAGGATTGAGGATTCAGGATTAAGGTTTGAGGACTGAGGATTGAGGATTGAGGATTCAGGATTTAGGATTGAGGATTGAAGATTGAGGATTGGGTATTGCGGATTGAACTTTGAGGATTGAGGATTGAGGATCGAGGACTGAGGATCGAGGATTGAGGATTGAGGATTGAGGGTTGAAGATTGAGGATTGGGGACTGAGGATTGAAGATTGAGGATTGAGGATTGAGGACTGAGGATTGAGGATTGAGGATTGAAAATTGAGGATTGAGGATTGAGGATTGAGGATTGAGGATTGAAGATTGAGGATTGGGGACGGAGTGTTGAGTGTTGAGTGATGAGAATTGATGTTTGTGGATAGAGATTTGAAGATTGCAGATTGAGTATTGAGTATTGAAAACTGTGAATTGATGATATTCCATTGAGGATTGGGGATTGACAACTGATTGTTGAGGACTGAGGGCTGAAGATTGAGGATTCAGTATTGAGGATTCAGGATTAGGGTTTGAGGACTGAGGATTGAGGGTTGAGGATTGAAGATTGAGTATTGAGGATTGAAGATTGAGGATTGAGGATAGAGGATTGAGGATTTATGATTGAAGATTGAGGATTGGGTATTGAGGATTGAGCATTGAGGATTGAGGGTTGAGGATCGAGGATTGAAGATTGAGGATTGAAGATTGAATATTAATGATTGAAGATTGAAGATTGAGGATTGAGGGTTGTGGATTGAGCACGAGGACTGAGGGTTGAGTATTGGTGTTTGAAGTCTGAGGATTGAGGATTGAGGATTGAGAATTGAGGATTGAGGATTGAGGATTGAAGATTGAGGATTCGGAATTGAGGACTGAAGAATGAGGATTGAGGAGTGAGGACTGAGGATTGAGGATTGCAGTTAGAGTATTGAGGATTGAAGATTGAGGATTGAGGATTGAGGATTGAGGATTGAGGATTGAGGATTGAGGATTGGAGATTGAGTATTGAGGATTGAAGATTGAGGATTGAGGATTGAGGATTGAGGATTTAGGATTGAAGATTGAGGATTGGGGATTGAGGATTGACGATTGAGTATTGAGCAATGAGGATTGAGAATTGAGGATTGAGGATTGAAGATTGAGTATTGAGGATTGAAGATTGAGGATTGAGGATTGAGGATTGAAGATTGAGGACTGAGTGTTGAGGGATGCGTGATGGGAATTGATGTTAGTGGATTGAGATTTGAAGATTGAAGAATGGGGATTGAGTATTGAAAGCTGTGAATTGAGGATATTCTATTGAGGATTGAGGATTGACAATTGATTGTTGATGACTTATGGCTGAAGATTGAGGATTCGGGATTGAGGATTCGGGGTGGAGGTTTGAGGACTGAGGATTGAGGGTTGAGGATTGAGGATTGAGGATTGACGCTTGAGGATTGAGGATTGAGGATGGAGGACTGAAGAGAGAGGACTGAGTGTTGAGGATTGAGTGTTGAGAATTGATGTTTGAGGACTGAGATTTGATTATTGAATATTGTGGATTGAGTATTGAACCATGAGAATTCAGGATATTCTATTGAGTATTGAGAATTGAGGATTGATGGTTGAGTATTGAGGATTGATGGTCGAGGGTTGTGCGTTGAATATTGAGGATTGAGGATTGAGGATTGAGGATTGAGGATTGAAGTTTGAGTATTGATGATTGAAGATTGAGGATTGAGGATTGAGGGTTGAGGTTTGAGGACCAGGACTGACGGTTGAGGATTGAGGTTTGAGGATTGAGGATTGAGGATTGAGGACTGAGGATTGAGGATTGAGGATTGAGCATTGAGGATTTAAGATTGAGGACTGAGGATGGAGGATTGAAGATTGAGTATTGAGGATTGAATATTGAGGATTGAGGATTGAGGATTGAGGATTGAGCATGAGGGCTGAGGGTTGAGGATTGAGGTTTGAGGACTGAGGACTGAGGATTGAGGATTGAGGATTGAGGATTGAGGATTGAAGATTGAGGATTCGGTATTGAGGATTGAAGAATGAGGATTGAGGATTGCAGTTTGAGAATTGAGGATTGAAGATTGAGGATTCAGGATTGAGGATTGAGGATTGAATATTGAGGATTGAAGATTGAGTATTGAGGATTGAAGATTGACGGTTGAGGATTGAGAATTGAGGATTGAGGATTGAGGATTGGGGACTGAGTGTTGAGGGTTGAGTGATGAGAATTGATGTTTGTGGATAGAGATTTGAAGATTACAGGTTGAGTATTGAGTATTGAAACCTGTGAATTGATGATATTCTATTGAGGATTGAGGACTGACAACTGATTGTTGAGGAGTGAGGGCTGAAGACTGAGGATTCAGGTTTGAGGATTCAGGATTGAGGTTTGAGGACTGAGGATTGAGGATTGAGGATTGAGGATTGAGCATTGAGGATTGAGGATTGAAGATTGAGGATTGGGTATTGAGGATTGAACATTGAGGATTGTGGATTGAGTATTGATGATTGAAGATTGAGGATCGAGGATTGAGGGTTGTGGATTGAGGACGAGGACTGAGGGTTGAGTATTGATGTTTGAGGTCTGATGATTGAGGATTGAGGATTGAGAATTGAGGACTGAGGATTGAGGATTGAAGATTGAGGATTGTGTGTTGCGGATTGAACATTGAGTATTGAGGATCGAGGATTGAGGACTGAGGATCGAGGATTGAGGATTGAGGATTGAGGGTTGAAGATTGAGGATTGGAGACTGAGGATTGAAGACTGAGGATTGAGGATTGAGGACCGAGGATTGAGGATTGAGGATTGAAGGTTCAGTATTGAGGATTGAAGATTGAGAGTTGATGATTGAGGATTGAACATTGAGGACTGAGTGTTGAGGGTTGAGTGATGAGAATTGATGTTTGTGGGTAGAGATTTGAAGATTGCAGGTTGAGTATTGAGTATTGAAACCTGTGAATTGAGGATATCCTATTGAGGATTGAGGATTGACAACTGATTGTTGAGGACTGAGGGCTGTAGACTGAGGATTCAGGTTTGAGGATTCAGGATTGAGGTTTGAGGACTGAGGATTGAGGATTGAGGGTTGAGGATTGAGGACTGAGGATTGAGGATTGAAGATTGAGGATTGGGTATTGAGGATTGAACATTGAGGATTGGGGATTGAGGATTGAGGATTGAGGATTGAGGATTGAGGATTGAAGATTGAATATTGATGATTGAAGATTGAGGATCGAGGATTGAGGTTTGTGGATTGAGGACGAGTACTGAGGGTTGAGTATTGATGTTTGAGGTCTGAGGATTCAGGATTGAGGACTGAGAATAGAGGACTGAGGATTGAGGATTGAAGTTTGAGGATTGGGTGTTGAGGATTGAAGAATGTGGATTGAGGATTGAGGATTGAGGATTGAGGATTGAGTATTGAGGATTGAAGATTGAGGATTGAGGATTGAGGATTGAGGATTGAGGATTGAAGATTGAAGATTGAGGATTGAGGATTGAGGATTGAAGATTGAGGACTGAGTGTTGAGGGATGCGTGATGAGAATTGATGTTAGTGGATTGAGATTTGAAGATTGAAGAATGGGGATTGAGTATTGAAAGCTGTGAATTGAGGATATTCTATTGAGGATTGAGGATTGACAATTGATTGTTGAGGACTTATGGATGAAGATTGAGGGTGAGGATGATTCGGGGTGGAGGTTTGAGGACTGAGGATTGAGGGTTGAGGATTGAGGATTGAGGATTGACGCTTGAGGATTGAGGATTGAGGATGGAGGATTGAAGAGAGAGGACTGAGTGTTGAGGATTGCGTGTTGAGGATTGATGTTTGAGGATTGAGATTTGATTATTGAATATTGTGGATTGAGTATTGAACCATGAGAATTCAGGATATTCTATTGAGTATTGAGAATTGAGGATTGATGGTTGAGTATTGAGGATTGATGGTTGAGGGTTGTGCGTTGAATATTGTGGAATGAAGATTGAGGATTGAGGATTGAAGTTTGAGTATTGATGATTGAAGATTGAGGATTGAGGATTGAGGGTTGAGGTTTGATGACCAGGACTGACGGTTGAGGATTGAGGTTTGAGGATTGAGGATTGAGGATTGAGGACTGAGGATTGAGGATTGAGGATTGAGCATTGAGGATTGAAGATTGAGGACTGAGGATGGAGGATTGAAGATTGACATTTGAGGATTGAAGATTGAGGATTGAGGATTGAGGATTGAGGATTGAGGATGAGGGCTGAGGGTTGAGGATTGAGGTTTGAGGACTGAGGACTGAGGATTGAGGATTGAGAATTGAGGACTGAGGGATGAGGATTGAAGATTGAGGATTGGGTGTTGAGGATTGAAGAATGTGGATTGAGGATTGAGGATTGAGTATTGAGGATTGAGAATTGAGGATTGAGTATTGAGGATTGAAGATTGAGGATTGAGGATTGAGGGTTGAGGATTGAGGACGAGGACTGACGGTTGAGGATTGAGGTTTGAGGACTGAGGATTGAGGATTGAGGACTGAGGATCGAGGATTGTGGATTGAGTATTGAGGATTGAAGACTGAGGATTGAGGATTGAGGATTGAGGATTGAGGATTGAGGATTGAAGATTGAGTATTGAGGATTGAAGATTGAGGATTGACGATTGAGGATTGAGGATTGAAGATTGAGCATTGAGGATTGAGGATTGAGGATTGAGGATTGAGGATTGAGGATTGAGGATTGAGGATTGAGGATTGAAGATTGAGTATTGAGTGTTGAAGATTAAGATTGAGGTTTGAGGATTGAGGATTGAAGATTGAGGATTGGGGATTGAGTATTGACGATTGAGGATTGAGTATTGAGGATTGAGAATTGAGGATTGAGTATTGAGGATTGAAGATTGAGGATTGAGGATTGAGGGTTGAGGATTGAGGACGAGGACTGACGGTTGAGGATTGAGGTTTGAGGACTGAGGATTGAGGATTGAGGACTGAGGATCGAGGATTGTGAATTGAGGATTGAGGATTGAAGATTGAGGATTGGGGACTGAGTGTTGAGAGCTGAAATATGAGAATTGATGTTTGTGGATAGAGATTCGAAGATTGCAGATTGAGTATTGAGTATTGAAAACTGTGAATTGATGATATTCTATTGAGGATTGTTAATTGACAACTGATTGTGGAGGACTGTGGTCTGAAGATGGAGGATTCAGGATTGAGGATTCAGGTTTGATGTTTGAGGACTGAGGATTGAGGATTGAGGGTTGTGGATTGAGGACGAGGGCTGAGGGTTGAGTATTGCTGTTTGAGGTCTGAGGATTGAGGATTGAGGATTGAGAATTGAGGATTGAGGATAGAGGATTGAAGATTGAGGATTGGGTATTGAGGATTCAAGAATGAGGATTGAGGATTGAGGATTGAGGATTGAGGATTGAGGATTGAAGACTGAGAATTGAGGATTGAGGTTTGAGGACTGAATATTGTGTATTGAGTATTGAAGATTGAGGATTGAGGATTGAGGGTTGAGGATTGAGGACGAGGACTGACGGTTGAGGAATGAGGTTTGAGGACTGAGGATTGAGGGTTGAGGATTGAGGATTGAGGATTGACGCTTGAGGATTGAGGATTGAGGATGGAGGATTGAAGAGAGAGGACTGAGTGTTGAGGATTGCGTGTTGAGAATTGATGTTTGAGGATTGAGATTTGATTATTGAATATTGTGGATTGAGTATTGAACCATGAGAATTCAGGATATTCTATTGAGTATTGAGAATTGAGGATTGATGGTTGAGTATTGAGAATTGAGGATTGATGGTTGAGTATTGAGGATTGATGGTTGAGGGTTGTGCGTTGAATATTGTGGAATGAGGATTGAGGATTGAGGATTGAAGTTTGAGTATTGATGATTGAAGATTGAGGATTGAGGATTGAGGGTTGAGGTTTGATGACCAGGACTGACGGTTGAGGATTGAGGTTTGAGGATTGAGGATTGAGGATTGAGGACTGAGGATTGAGGATTGAGGATTGAGCATTGAGGATTGAAGATTGAGGACTGACGATGGAGGATTGAAGATTGACATTTGAGGATTGAAGATTGAGGATTGAGGATTGAGGATTGAGGATTGAGGATGAGGGCTGAGGGTTGAGGATTGAGGTTTGAGGACTGAGGACTGAGGATTGAGGATTGAGAATTGAGGACTGAGGGATGAGGATTGAAGATTGAGGATTGGGTGTTGAGGATTGAAGAATGTGGATTGAGGATTGAGGATTGAGTATTGAGGATTGAGAATTGAGGATTGAGTATTGAGGATTGAAGATTGAGGATTGAGGATTGAGGGTTGAGGATTGACGACGAGGACTGACGGTTGAGGATTGAGGTTTGAGGACTGAGGATTGAGGATTGAGGACGAGGGCTGAGGGTTGAGTATTGCTGTTTGAGGTCTGAGGATTGAGGATTGAGGATTGAGAATTGAGGATTGAGGATAGAGGATTGAAGATTGAGGATTGGGTATTGAGGATTCAAGAATGAGGATTGAGGATTGAGGATTGAGGATTGAGGATTGAGGATTGAAGACTGAGGATTGAGGATTGAGGTTTGAGGACTGAATATTGTGTATTGAGGATTGAAGATTGAGGATTGAGGATTGAGGGTTGAGGATTGAGGACGAGGACTGACGGTTGAGGAATGAGGTTTGAGGACTGAGGATTGAGGATTGAGGACTGAGGATCGAGGATTGTGGATTGAGGATTGAGGATTGAGGATTGAGGATTGAGGATTGAGGATTGAGGACTGAGGATTGTGGATTGAAGATTGAGGATTGGGTACTGCGCATTGAACATTGAGGATTGAAGATTGAGGATTGGGGACGGAGTGTTGAGTGTTGAGTGATGAGAATTGATGTTTGTGGATAGAGATTTGAAGATTGCAGATTGAGTATTGAGTATTGAAAACTATGAATTGATGATATTCCATTGAGGATTGGGGATTGACAACTGATTGTTGAGGACTGAGGGCTGAAGATTGAGGATTCAGGACTGAGGATTCAGGATTAAGGTTTGAGGACTGAGGATTGAGGATTGAGGATTGAGGATTGAGGATTGAGGATTGAGGATTGTGGATTGAGGATTGAGGATTGAGGATTCAGGATTGAGGATTGCGGATTGAGGATTGAGGATTGAAAATTAAGGATTGAGGATTGACAACTGATTGTTGAGGACTGACGGCTGAGGATTGAGGATTCAGGATTGAAGATTCCGGATTGAGGTTTGAGGACTGAGGATTGAGGGTTGAGGATTGATGGTTGAGGATTGAGGATTGAGGATTGAGTATTGACGCTTGAGTATTGAGGATTGAGGATGGAGGATTGAAGAGAGAGGACAGAGTATTGAGGATTGAGTGCTGAGTGTTGATGTTTGACGATTGCGATTTGATTATTGAATATTGAGGATTGAGTACTGAATCATGAGAATTCAGGATATTCTATTGAGTATTGAGAATTGAGGATTGATGGTTGAGTATTGAGGATTGATGGTTGAGGGTTCTGTATTGAATATTGAGGATTGAGGATTGAGGATTGAGGATTGAGGATTGAGGATTGAGGATTGAAGATTGAGTATTGATGATTGAAGGTTGAGGATTGAGGATTCATGTTTGAGGATTGAGGACGGGGACTGACGGTTGAGGATTGAGGTTTGAGGATTGAGGATTGAGGATTGAGGACTGAGGATTGAGGATTGAGGATTGAGGGTTGTGGATTGAGGTCGAGGACTGAGGGTTGAGTATTGATGTTTGAGGTCTGAGGATTGAGGATTGAGGATTGAGAATTGAGGATTGAGGATTGAGGATTGAAGATTGAGGATTGAGGATTCAGGATTAAGGATTGAGGATTGAAGACTGAGGATTGGGTATTGAGGATTCAACATTGAGGATTGATTGTTGAGGATTGAGGATTGAGGATTGACGATTGAGGATTGGGGAATGAGAATCGAGGATTGAGGTTTGAGGATTGAGGATTGAGGATTGAGGATTGAGGGTTGCAGATTGAGTATTGGGGATTGAAGATTGAGGTTTGAGGATTGAGGATTGAGGATTGAGCATTGAGGATTGATGATTGAGGATTGAGGATTGAAGATTGAGTATTGAGGATTGAAGATTGAGGATTGAGGATTGAGGATTGAGGATTGAGGATTGAAGATTGAGGATTGGGGATTGAAGATTGAGGATTGGGTATTGCGGATTGAACATTGAGGATTGAGGATTGAGGATTGAAGACTGAGGATTGGGTATTGAGGATTGAGCATTGGGGATTGAGGGTTGAGGATTGAGGATTGAGGATTGAGGATTGAAGATTGAATATTAATGATTGAAGATTGAGGATTGAGGATTGAGGGTTGTGGATTGAGGACGAGGACTGAGGGTTGAGTTTTGGTGTTTGAAGTCTGAGGATTGGGGATTGATGAATGAGAATTGAGGATTGAGGATTGAGGATTGAAGATTGAGGATTCGGTATTGAGGATTGAAGAATGAGGATTGAGGAGTGAGGACTGAGGATTGAGGATTGCAGTTTGAGTATTGAGGATTGAAGATTGAGGATTGAGGATTGATGATTGAGGATTGAAGATTGAGTATTGATGATTGAAGGTTGAGGATTGAGGATTCATGTTTGTGGATTGAGGACGGGGACTGACGGTTGAGGATTGAGGTTTGAGGATTGAGGATTGATGATTTAGGACTGAGGATTGAGGATTGAGGGTTGTGGATTGAGGACGAGGACTGAGGGTTGAGTATTGATGTTTGAGGTCTGAGGATTGAGGATTGAGGATTGAGAATTGAGGATTGAGGATTGAGGATTGAAGATTGAGGATTGAGTATTGAGGAATGAAGATTGAGTATTGAGGATTGAAGATTGAGGATTGAGGATTGAGGATTGAGGATTGAGGATTGAGGACTGAAGATTGAATATTGATGATTGAAGATTGAGGATTGGGTATTGATGGTTGTGGATTGAGGACGAGGACTGAGGGTTGAGTATTGCTGTTTGAGGTCTGAGGATTGAGGATTGAGTATTGAGAATTGAGGGTTGAGGATTGAGGATTGAAGATCGTGGATTGGGAATTGAGGATTGAAGAATGAGGATTGAGGATTGAGGATTGAAGGCTGAGGATTGAGGATTGAAGATTGAGTATTGTTGATTGAAGATTGAGTATTGAGGATTGAAGATTGAGGATTGATAATTGAGGATTGAAGATTGAGTATTGATGATTGAAGGTTGAGGATTGAGGATTCATGTTTGAGGATTGAGGACGGGGACTGACGGTTGAGGATTGAGGTTTGAGGATTGAGGATTGAGGATTTAGGACTGAGGATTGAGGATTGAGGGATGTGGATTGAGGACGAGGACTGAGGCTTGAGTATTGATGTTTGAGGTCTGAGGATGAGGGCTGAGGGTTGAGGATTGAGGTTTGAGGACTGAGGACTGAGGATTGAGGATTGAGAATTGAGGACTGAGGGATGAGGATTGAAGATTGAGGATTGGGTGTTGAGGATTGAAGAATGTGGATTGAGGATTGAGGATTGAGTATTGAGGATTGAGAATTGAGGATTGAGTATTGAGGATTGAAGATTGAGGATTGAGGATTGAGGGTTGAGGATTGAGGACGAGGACTGACGGTTGAGGATTGAGGTTTGAGTACTGAGGATTGAGGATTGAGGACTGAGGATCGAGGATTGTGGATTGAGGATTGAGGATTGAAGATTGAGGATTGAGGATTGAGGATTGAGGATTGAGGGTTGAGGATTGAGGACGAGGACTGACGGTTGAGGATTGAGGTTTGAGTACTGAGGATTGAGGATTGAGGACTGAGGATCGAGGATTGTGGATTGAGGATTGAGGATTGAAGATTGAGGATTGAGGATTGAGGATTGAGGATTGAGGATTGAGGATTGAAGATTGAGTATTGAGGATTGAAGATTGAGGATTGAGGATTGAGGATTGAGGATTGAAGATTGAGTATTGAGGATTGAGGATTGAGGATTGAGGATTGAGGATTGAGGATTGAGGATTGAGGATTGAGGATTGAAGATTGAGTATTGAGTGTTGAAGACTAAGATTGAGGTTTGAGGATTGAGGATTGAAGATTGAGGATTGGGGATTGAGTATTGACGATTGAGGATTGAGTATTGAGGATTGAGAATTGAGGATTGAGTATTGAGGATTGAAGATTGAGGATTGAGGATTGAGGGTTGAGGATTGAGGACGAGGACTGACGGTTGAGGATTGAGGTTTGAGGACTGAGGATTGAGGATTGAGGACTGAGGATCGAGGATTGTGGATTGAGGATTGAGGATTGAAGATTGAGGATTGGGGACTGAGTGTTGAGAGCTGAAATATGAGAATTGATATTTGTGGATAGAGATTCGAAGATTGCAGATTGAGTATTGAGTATTGAAAACTGTGAATTGATGATATTCTATTGAGGATTGTTAATTGACAACTGATTGTGGAGGACTGAGGTCTGAAGATGGAGGATTCAGGATTGAGGATTCAGGTTTGATGTTTGAGGACTGAGGATTGAGGATTGAGGGTAGTGGATTGAGGACGAGAACTGAGGGTTGAGTATTGCTGTTTGAGGTCTGAGGATTGAGGATTGAGGATTGAGAATTGAGGACTGAGGATTGAGGATTGAAGATTGAGGATTGGGTGTTGAGGATTGAAGAATGTGGATTGAGGATTGAGGATTGAGGATTGAGGATTGAAGGTTGAGTATTGAGGATTGAAGATTGAGGATTGAGGATTGAGGATTGAGGATTGAGTATTGAAGATTGAGGATTGGGTATTGCGGATTGAACATTGAGGATTGAAGATTGAGGATTGCAGATTCAGTATTGAGGAATGAAGATTGAGGATTGAGGATTGAGGATTGAAGATTGAAGATTGAGTATTGAGGATTGAAGATTGAGGATTGAGGACTGAGAATTGAGGATTGAGGACTGAGGATTCAGGATTGAGGATTGAAGACTGAGGATTGGGTATTGAGGATTTAGCATTGGGGATTGAGGGTTGCGGATTGAGGATTGAGGATTGAGGATTGAAGATTGAGGATTCGGTATTGAGGATTGAAGATTGAGGATTGAGGATTGAGGATTGAAGATTGAAGATTGAGTATTGAGGGTTGAAGATTGAGGATTGAGGACTGAGAATTGAGGATTGAGTATTGAGGATTGAGGATTGAAGACTGAGGATTGGGTATTGAGGATTTAGCATTGGGGATTGAGGGTTGAGGATTGAGGATTGAGGATTGAGGATTGAAGATTGAATATTAATGATTGAAGATAGAGGATTGAGGATTGAGGGTTGTGGATTGAGGACGAGGACTGAGGGTTGAGTATTGATGTTTGAGGTCTGAGGATTGAGGATGGAGGATTGAGAATTGACGACTGAGGATTGAGGATTGAAGATTGAGGATTGGGTGTTGAGGATTGAAGAATGTGGATTGAGGATTGAGGATTGAGCATTGAAGATTGAGGATTGGGTATTGCGGTTTGAACATTGAGGATTGAAGATTGTGGATTGAAGATTCAGTATTGAGGATTGAAGATTGAGGATTGAGGATTGAGGATTGAAGATTGAAGATTGAGGATTGAGGATTGAAGATTGAGTAATGATAATTAAAGATTGAGGATCGAGGATTGAGGGTTGTGAATTGAGGACGAGGACTGAGGGTTGAGTATTGATGTTTGAGGTCTGAGGATTGAGGATTGAGGATTGAGAATTGAGGACTGAGGATTGAGGATTGAAGATTGAGGATTGGGTGTTGAGGATTGAAGAATGTGGATTGAGGATTGAGGATTGAGTATTGAAGATTGAGGAATGGGTATTGCGGTTTGATCATTGAGGATTGAAGATTGTGGATTGAAGATTCAGTATTGAGGATTGAAGATTGAGGATTGAGGATTGAGGATTGAACATTGAAGATTGAGTATTGAGGATTGAAGATTGAGGATTGAGGACTGAGAATTGAGGATTGAGGATTGAGGATTGAGGATTGAGGATTGAGGATTGAGTATTGAGGATTGAGGATTGAGGATTGAGGGTTGAGGATTGAAGATTGAGTATTGATGATTGAAGATTGAGGATTGAGGATTGAGGGTTGAGGTTTGAGAACGAGGACTGACGGTTGAGGATTGAGGTTTGAGGATTGAGGATTGAGGATTGAGGACTGAAGATTGAATATTGATGATTGAAGGTTGAGGATTCAGTATTGATGGTTGTGGATTGAGGACGAGGGCTGAGGGTTGAGTATTGCTGTTTGAGGTCTGAGGATTGAGGATTGAGGATTGAGAATTGAGGATTGAGGATAGAGGATTGAGGATTGAGGATTGAGGACTGAGGATTGAGGATTGAGGATTGAGGACTGAATATTGAGTATTGAGGATTGAAGATTGAGGATTGAGGATTGAGGGTTGAGGATTGAGGACGAGGACTGACGGTTGAGGATTGAGGTTTGAGGACTGAGGATTGAGGATTGAGGACTGAGGATCGAGGATTGTGGATTGAGGATTGAGGATTGAGGATTGAGGATTGAGGATTGAGGATTGAGGATTGAGGACTGAGGATTGTGGATTGAAGATTGAGGATTGGGTACTGCGCATTGAACATTGAGGATTGAAGATTGAGGATTGGGGACGGAGTGTTGAGTGTTGAGTGATGAGAATTGATGTTTGTGGATAGAGATTTGAAGATTGCAGATTGAGTATTGAGTATTGAAAACTATGAATTGATGATATTCCATTGAGGATTGGGGATTGACAACTGATTGTTGAGGACTGAGGGCTGAAGATTGAGGATTCAGGACTGAGGATTCAGGATTAAGGTTTGAGGACTGAGGATTGAGGATTGAGGATTGAGGATTGAGGATTGAGGATTGAGGATTGTGGATTGAGGATTGAGGATTGAGGATTCAGGATTGAGGACTGATGATTGAATATTGATGATTGATGATAGAGGATTGAGCATTGATGGTTGTGGATTGAGGACGAGGACTGAGGGTTGAGTATTGCTGTTTGAGGTCTGAGGATTGAAGCTTGATGATTGAGGATTGAAGATTGAGGATTGAGGATTGAAGATTGAGGATTGAAGATTGAGTACTGAGGATTGAAGATTGAGGATTGAGGATTGCGGATTGAGGATTGAGGATTGAAAATTAAGGATTGAGGATTGACAACTGATTGTTGAGGACTGACGGCTGAAGATTGAGGATTCAGGATTGAAGATTCCGGATTGAGGTTTGAGGACTGAGGATTGAGGGTTGAGGATTGATGGTTGAGGATTGAGGATTGAGGATTGAGTATTGACGCTTGAGTATTGAGGATTGAGGATGGAGGATTGAAGAGAGAGGACAGAGTATTGAGGATTGAGTGCTGAGTGTTGATGTTTGACGATTGCGATTTGATTATTGAATATTGAGGATTGAGTACTGAATCATGAGAATTCAGGATATTCTATTGAGTATTGAGAATTGAGGATTGATGGTTGAGTATTGAGGATTGATGGTTGAGGGTTCTGTGTTGAATATTGAGGATTGAGGATTGAGGATTGAGGATTGAGGATTGAGGATTGAGGATTGAAGATTGAGTATTGATGATTGAAGGTTGAGGATTGAGGATTCATGTTTGAGGATTGAGGACGGGGACTGACGGTTGAGGATTGAGGTTTGAGGATTGAGGATTGAGGATTGAGGACTGAGGATTGAGGATTGAGGATTGAGGGTTGTGGATTGAGGTCGAGGACTGAGGGTTGAGTATTGATGTTTGAGGTCTGAGGATTGAGGATTGAGGATTGAGAATTGAGGATTGAGGATTGAGGATTGAAGATTGAGGATTGAGGATTCAGGATTAAGGATTGAGGATTGAAGACTGAGGATTGGGTATTGAGGATTCAACATTGAGGATTGATTGTTGAGGATTGAGGATTGAGGATTGACGATTGAGGATTGGGGAATGAGAATCGAGGATTGAGGTTTGAGGATTGAGGATTGAGGATTGAGGATTGAGGGTTGCAGATTGAGTATTGGGGATTGAAGATTGAGGTTTGAGGATTGAGGATTGAGGATTGAGCATTGAGGATTGATGATTGAGGATTGAGGATTGAAGATTGAGTATTGAGGATTGAAGACTGAGGATTGAGGATTGAGGATTGAGGATTGAGGATTGAAGATTGAGGATTGGGGATTGAAGATTGAGGATTGTGTATTGCGGATTGAACATTGAGGATTGAGGATTGAGGATTGAAGACTGAGGATTGGGTATTGAGGATTGAGCATTGGGGATTGAGGGTTGAGGATTGAGGATTGAGGATTGAGGATTGAAGATTGAATATTAATGATTGAAGATTGAGGATTGAGGATTGAGGGTTGTGGATTGAGGACGAGGACTGAGGGTTGAGTATTGGTGTTTGAAGTCTGAGGATTGGGGATTGATGAATGAGAATTGAGGATTGAGGATTGAGGATTGAAGATTGAGGATTCGGTATTGAGGATTGAAGAATGAGGATTGAGGAGTGAGGACTGAGGATTGAGGATTGCAGTTTGAGTATTGAGGATTGAAGATTGAGGATTGAGGATTGATGATTGAGGATTGAAGATTGAGTATTGATGATTGAAGGTTGAGGATTGAGGATTCATGTTTGTGGATTGAGGACGGGGACTGACGGTTGAGGATTGAGGTTTGAGGATTGAGGATTGATGATTTAGGACTGAGGATTGAGGATTGAGGGTTGTGGATTGAGGACGAGGACTGAGGGTTGAGTATTGATGTTTGAGGTCTGAGGATTGAGGATTGAGGATTGAGAATTGAGGATTGAGGATTGAGGATTGAAGATTGAGGATTGAGGATTGAGGAATGAAGATTGAGTATTGAGGATTGAAGATTGAGGATTGAGGATTGAGGATTGAGGATTGAGGATTGAGGACTGAAGATTGAATATTGATGATTGAAGATTGAGGATTGGGTATTGATGGTTGTGGATTGAGGACGAGGACTGAGGGTTGAGTATTGCTGTTTGAGGTCTGAGGATTGAGGATTGAGTATTGAGAATTGAGGGTTGAGGATTGAGGATTGAAGATCGTGGATTGGGAATTGAGGATTGAAGAATGAGGATTGAGGATTGAGGATTGAAGGCTGAGGATTGAGGATTGATAATTGAGGATTGAAGATTGAGTATTGATGATTGAAGGTTGAGGATTGAGGATTCATGTTTGAGGATTGAGGACGGGGACTGACGGTTGAGCATTGAGGTTTGAGGATTGAGGATTGAGGATTTAGGACTGAGGATTGAGGATTGAGGGTTGTGGATTGAGGACGAGGACTGAGGCTTGAGTATTGATGTTTGAGGTCTGAGGATGAGGGCTGAGGGTTGAGGATTGAGGTTTGAGGACTGAGGACTGAGGATTGAGGATTGAGAATTGAGGACTGAGGGATGAGGATTGAAGATTGAGGATTGGGTGTTGAGGATTGAAGAATGTGGATTGAGGATTGAGGATTGAGTATTGAGGATTGAGAATTGAGGATTGAGTATTGAGGATTGAAGATTGAGGATTGAGGATTGAGGGTTGAGGATTGAGGACGAGGACTGACGGTTGAGGATTGAGGTTTGAGTACTGAGGATTGAGGATTGAGGACTGAGGATCGAGGATTGTGGATTGAGGATTGAGGATTGAAGATTGAGGATTGAGGATTGAGGATTGAGGATTGAGGATTGAGGATTGAAGATTGAGTATTGAGGATTGAAGATTGAGGATTGAGGATTGAGGATTGAGGATTGAAGATTGAGTATTGAGGATTGAGGATTGAGGATTGAGGATTGAGGATTGAGGATTGAGGATTGAGGATTGAGGATTGAAGATTGAGTATTGAGTGTTGAAGATTAAGATTGAGGTTTGAGGATTGAGGATTGAAGATTGAGGATTGGGGATTGAGTATTGACGATTGAGGATTGAGTATTGAGGATTGAGAATTGAGGATTGAGTATTGAGGATTGAAGATTGAGGATTGAGGATTGAGGGTTGAGGATTGAGGACGAGGACTGACGGTTGAGGATTGAGGTTTGAGGACTGAGGATTGAGGATTGAGGACTGAGGATCGAGGATTGTGGATTGAGGATTGAGGATTGAAGATTGAGGATTGGGGACTGAGTGTTGAGAGCTGAAATATGAGAATTGATATTTGTGGATAGAGATTCGAAGATTGCAGATTGAGTATTGAGTATTGAAAACTGTGAATTGATGATATTCTATTGAGGATTGTTAATTGACAACTGATTGTGGAGGACTGAGGTCTGAAGATGGAGGATTCAGGATTGAGGATTCAGGTTTGATGTTTGAGGACTGAGCATTGAGGATTGAGGGTAGTGGATTGAGGACGAGAACTGAGGGTTGAGTATTGCTGTTTGAGGTCTGAGGATTGAGGATTGAGGATTGAGAATTGAGGACTGAGGATTGAGGATTGAAGATTGAGGATTGGGTGTTGAGGATTGAAGAATGTGGATTGAGGATTGAGGATTGAGGATTGAGGATTGAAGGTTGAGTATTGAGGATTGAAGATTGAGGATTGAGGATTGAGGATTGAGGATTGAGTATTGAAGATTGAGGATTGGGTATTGCGGATTGAACATTGAGGATTGAAGATTGAGGATTGCAGATTCAGTATTGAGGAATGAAGATTGAGGATTGAGGATTGAGGATTGAAGATTGAAGATTGAGTATTGAGGATTGAAGATTGAGGATTGAGGACTGAGAATTGAGGATTGAGGACTGAGGATTCAGGATTGAGGATTGAAGACTGAGGATTGGGTATTGAGGATTTAGCATTGGGGATAGAGGGTTGCGGATTGAGGATTGAGGATTGAGGATTGAAGATTGAGGATTCGGTATTGAGGATTGAAGATTGAGGATTGAGGATTGAGGATTGAAGATTGAAGATTGAGTATTGAGGGTTGAAGATTGAGGATTGAGGACTGAGAATTGAGGATTGAGTATTGAGGATTGAGGATTGAAGACTGAGGATTGGGTATTGAGGATTTAGCATTGGGGATTGAGGGTTGAGGATTGAGGATTGAGGATTGAGGATTGAAGATTGAATATTAATGATTGAAGATAGAGGATTGAGGATTGAGGGTCGTGGATTGAGGACGAGGACTGAGGGTTGAGTATTGATGTTTGAGGTCTGAGGATTGAGGATGGAGGATTGAGAATTGACGACTGAGGATTGAGGATTGAAGATTGAGGATTGGGTGTTGAGGATTGAAGAATGTGGATTGAGGATTGAGGATTGAGCATTGAAGATTGAGGATTGGGTATTGCGGTTTGAACATTGAGGATTGAAGATTGTGGATTGAAGATTCAGTATTGAGGATTGAAGATTGAGGATTGAGGATTGAGGATTGAAGATTGAAGATTGAGGATTGAGGATTGAAGATTGAGTAATGATAATTAAAGATTGAGGATCGAGGATTGAGGGTTGTGAATTGAGGACGAGGACTGAGGGTTGAGTATTGATGTTTGAGGTCTGAGGATTGAGGATTGAGGATTGAGAATTGAGGACTGAGGATTGAGGATTGAAGATTGAGGATTGGGTGTTGAGGATTGAAGAATGTGGATTGAGGATTGAGGATTGAGTATTGAAGATTGAGGAATGGGTATTGCGGTTTGATCATTGAGGATTGAAGATTGTGGATTGAAGATTCAGTATTGAGGATTGAAGATTGAGGATTGAGGATTGAGGATTGAACATTGAAGATTGAGTATTGAGGATTGAAGATTGAGGATTGAGGACTGAGAATTGAGGATTGAGGATTGAGGATTGAGGATTGAGGATTGAGGATTGAGTATTGAGGATTGAGGATTGAGGATTGAGGGTTGAGGATTGAAGATTGAGTATTGATGATTGAAGATTGAGGATTGAGGATTGAGGGTTGAGGTTTGAGAACGAGGACTGACGGTTGAGGATTGAGGTTTGAGGATTGAGGATTGAGGATTGAGGACTGAAGATTGAATATTGATGATTGAAGGTTGAGGATTCAGTATTGATGGTTGTGGATTGAGGACGAGGGCTGAGGGTTGAGTATTGCTGTTTGAGGTCTGAGGATTGAGGATTGAGGATTGAGAATTGAGGATTGAGGATAGAGGATTGAGGATTGAGGATTGAGGACTGAGGATTGAGGATTGAGGATTGAGGACTGAATATTGAGTATTGAGGATTGAAGATTGAGGATTGAGGATTGAGGGTTGAGGATTGAGGACGAGGACTGACGGTTGAGGATTGAGGTTTGAGGACTGAGGATTGAGGATTGAGGACTGAGGATCGAGGATTGTGGATTGAGGATTGAGGATTGAGGATTGAGGATTGAGGATTGAGGATTGAGGATTGAGGACTGAGGATTGTGGATTGAAGATTGAGGATTGGGTACTGCGCATTGAACATTGAGGATTGAAGATTGAGGATTGGGGACGGAGTGTTGAGTGTTGAGTGATGAGAATTGATGTTTGTGGATAGAGATTTGAAGATTGCAGATTGAGTATTGAGTATTGAAAACTATGAATTGATGATATTCCATTGAGGATTGGGGATTGACAACTGATTGTTGAGGACTGAGGGCTGAAGATTGAGGATTCAGGACAGAGGATTCAGGATTAAGGTCTGAGGACTGAGGATTGAGGATTGAGGATTGAGGATTGAGGATTGAGGATTGAGGATTGAGGATTGAGGATTGAGGATTGAGGATTCAGGATTGAGGACTGAAGATTGAATATTGATGATTGATGATAGAGGATTGAGCATTGATGGTTGTGGATTGAGGACGAGGACTGAGGGTTGAGTATTGCTGTTTGAGGTCTGAGGATTGAAGCTTGATGATTGAGGATTGAAGATTGAGGATTGAGGATTGAAGATTGAGGATTGAAGATTGAGTACTGAGGATTGAAGATTGAGGATTGAGGATTGCGGATTGAGGATTGAGGATTGAAAATTAAGGATTGAGGATTGACAATTGATTGTTGAGGACTGACGGCTGAAGATTGAGGATTCAGGATTGTAGATTCCGGATTGAGGTTTGAGGACTGAGGACAGAGTATTGAGGATTGAGTGCTGAGAGTTGATGTTTGACGATTGCGATTTGATTATTGAATATTGAGGATTGAGTACTGAATCATGAGAATTCAGGATATTCTATTGAGTATTGAGAATTGAGGATTGATGGTTGAGTATTGAGGATTGATGGTTGAGGGTTGTGTGTTGAATATTGAGGATTGAGGATTGAGGATTGAGGATTGAGGATTGAGGATTGAGGATTGAAGATTGAGTATTGATGATTGAAGGTTGAGGATTGAGGATTCATGTTTGAGGATTGAGGACGGGGACTGACGGTTGAGGATTGAGGTTTGAGGATTGAGGATTGAGGATTGAGGACTGAGGATTGAGGATTGAGGATTGAGGGTTGTGGATTGAGGTCGAGGACTGAGGGTTGAGTATTGATGTTTGAGGTCTGAGGATTGAGGATTGAGGATTGAGAATTGAGGATTGAGGATTGAGGATTGAAGATTGAGGATTGAGGATTCAGGATTGAGGATTGAGGATTGAAGACTGAGGACTGGGTATTGAGGATTCAACATTGAGGATTGATTGTTGAGGATTGAGGATTGAGGATTGACGATTGAGGATTGAGGAATGAGAATCGAGGATTGAGGTTTGAGGATTGAAGATTGAGGACTGGGTACTGAGGATTGAAGAATGAGGATTGAGGATTGAGGATTGAGGATTGAGGGTTGCAGATTGAGTATTGGGGATTGAAGATTGAGGTTTGAGGATTGAGGATTGAGGATTGAGCATTGAGGATTGATGATTGAGGATTGAGGATTGAAGATTGAGTATTGAGGATTGAAGATTGAGGATTGAGGATTGAGGATTGAGGATTGAGGATTGAAGATTGAGGATTGGGGATTGAAGATTGAGGATTGGGTATTGCGGATTGAACATTGAGGATTGAGGATTGAGGATTGAAGACTGAGGATTGGGTATTGAGGATTGAGCATTGGGGATTGAGGGTTGAGGATTGAGGATTGAGGATTGAGGATTGAAGATTGAATATTAATGATTGAAGATTGAGGATTGAGGATTGGGGGTTGTGGATTGAGGACGAGGACCGAGGGTTGAGTATTGGTGTTTGAAGTCTGGGGATTGAGGATTGAGGATTGAGAATTGAGGATTGAGGATTGAGGACTGAAGACTGAGGATTCGGTATTGACGACTGAAGAATGAGGGTTGAGGAGTGAGGACTGAGGATTGAGGATTGCAGTTTGAGTATTGAGCATTGAAGATTGAGGATTGAGGATTGAGCATTGAGGATTGAGGATTGAGGATTGAAGATTGAGTATTGAGGATTGAAGATTGACGATTGAGGATTGAGAATTGAGGATTGAAGACTGAGGATTGGGTATTGAGGATTGAGCATTGGGGATTGAGGGTTGAGGATTGAGGATTGAGGATTGAGGATTGAAGATTGAAGATTGAATATTAATGATTGAAGATTGAGGATTGAGGATTGAGGGTTGTGGATTGAGGACGAGGACTGAGGGTTGAGTATTGGTGTTTGAAGTCTGAGGATTGGGGATTGATGAATGAGAATTGAGGATTGAGGATTGAGGATTGAAGATTGAGGATTCGGTATTGAGGATTGAAGAATGAGGATTGAGGAGTGAGGACTGAGGATTGAGGATTGCAGTTTGAGTATTGAGGATTGAAGATTGAGGATTGAGGATTGAGGATTGAGGATTGAGGATTGAGGATTGAGGATTGAAGATTGAGTATTGAGGATTGAAGATTGAGGATTGAGGATTGAGGATTGAGGATTGAGGATTGAAGATTGAGTATTGGGGATTGAGGATTGACGATTGAGGATTGAGAATTGAGGATTGAGGATTGAGGATTGGGGACTGAGTGTTGAGGGTTGAGTGATGAGAATTCATGTTTGTGGATAGAGATTTGAAGATTGCAGGTTGAGTATTGAGTATTGAAGCCTGTGAATTGAGGATTTTCTATTGAGGATTGAGGATTGACAACTGATTGTTGAGGAGTGAGGGTCTGAAGACTGAGGATTCAGGTTTGATGATTCAGGATTGAGGTTTGTGGACTGAGGATTGAGGATTGAGGATTGAGGATTGAGGTTTGAGGATTGAGGATTGAAGATTGAGGATTGGGTATTGAGGATTGAACATTGAGGATTGTGGATTGAGTATTGATGATTGAGGATTGAGGATTGAAGATTGAATATTGATGATTGAAGATTGAGGATCGAGGATTGAGGGTTGTGGATTGAGGACGAGGACTGAGGGTTGAGTATTGATGTTTGAGGTCTGAGGATTGAGGATTGAGGATTGAGAATTGAAGACTTAGGATTGAGGATTGAAGATTGAGGATTGGGTGTTGAGGATTGAAGACTGTGGATTGAGGATTGAGGATTGAGGATTGAGGATTGAAGGTTGAGTATTGAGGATTGAAGATTGAGGATTGAGGATTGAGGATTGAGGATTGAGGATTGAGTATTGAAGATTGAGGATTGTGTATTGCGGATTGAACATTGAGGATTGAACATTGAGGATTGAAGATTCAGTATTGAGGGTTGAAGATTGAGGATTGAGGATTGAGGATTGAAGATTGAAGATTGAGTATTGAGGATCGAAGATTGAGGATCGAAGATTGAGGATTGAGGATTGAGAATTGAGGATTGAGGTTTGAGGATTGAGGATTGAGGATTGAAGACTGAGGATTGGGTATTGAGGATTTAGCATTGGGGATTGAGGGTTGAGGATTGAGGATTGAGGATTGAGGACTGAGGATTTAGGGTTGTGGATTGAGGACGAGGACTGAGGGTTGAGTATTGGTGTTTGAAGTCTGAGGATTGAGGATTGAGTATTGAGAATT
Source organism: Calliopsis andreniformis (assembly GCF_051401765.1). NCBI lineage: Eukaryota > Metazoa > Arthropoda > Insecta > Hymenoptera > Andrenidae > Calliopsis > Calliopsis andreniformis. Next base: position 437,607 of record NW_027480586.1, on the reverse strand, counting down.
GAGGGTTGAGGATTAAGGATTGAAGATTGTGGATTGGGAATTGAGGATTGAAGAATGAGGATTGAGGATTGAGGATTGAAGACTGAGGATTGAGGATTGAAGATTGAGTATTGTTGATTGAAGATTGAGTATTGAGGATTGAAGATTGAGGATTGATAATTGAGGATTGAAGATTGAGTATTGATGATTGAAGGTTGAGGATTGAGGATTCATGTTTGAGGATTGAGGACGGGGACTGACGGTTGAGGATTGAGGTTTGAGGATTGAGGATTGATGATTTAGGACTGAGGATTGAGGATTGAGGGTTGTGGATTGAGGACGAGGACTGAGGGTTGAGTATTGATGTTTGATGTCTGAGGATTGAGGATTGAGGATTGAGAATTGAGGATAGAGGATTGAGGATTGAAGATTGAGGATTGAGGATTGAGGAATGAAGATTGAGTATTGCGGATTGAAGATTGAGGATTGAGGATTGAGGATTGAGGATTGAGGATTGAGGACTGAAGATTGAATATTGATGATTGAAGATTGAGGATTGGGTATTGATGGTTGTGGATTGAGGACGAGGACTGAGGGTTGAGTATTGCTGTTTGAGGTCTGAGGATTGAGGATTGAGTATTGAGAATTGAGGGTTGAGGATTGAGGATTGAAGAGTGTGGATTGGGAATTGAGGATTGAAGAATGAGGATTGAGGATTGAGGATTGAAGACTGAGGATTGAGGATTGAAGATTGAGTATTGTTGATTGAAGATTGAGTATTGAGGATTGAAGATTGAGGATTGATAATTGAGGATTGAAGATTGAGTATTGATGATTGAAGGTTGAGGATTGAGGATTCATGTTTGAGGATTGAGGACGGGGACTGACGGTTGAGGATTGAGGTTTGAGGATTGAGGATTGAGTATTTAGGACTGAGGATTGAGGATTGAGGGTTGTGGATTGAGGACGAGGACTGAGGCTTGAGTATTGATGTTTGAGGTCTGAGGATTGAGGATTGAGGATTGAGAATTGAGGATTGAGGATTGAGGATTGAAGATTGAGGATTGAGGATTGAGGATTGGGGATTGACGATTGAAGACTGAGGATTGGGTATTGAGGATTCAACATTGAGGATTGAGGGTTGAGGATTGAGGATTGAGGATTGACGATTGAGGATTGAGGAATGAGAATCGAGGATTGAGGATTGAGGATTCAAGATTGAGGACTGGGCACTGAGGATTGAAGAATGAGGATTGCGGATTGAGGATTGAGGATTGAGGATTGCAGATTGAGTATTGAGGATTGAAGATTGAGGGTTGAAGATTGAGGATTGAGGATTGAGCATTGAGGATTGATGATTGAGGATTGAGGATTGAAGATTGAGTATTGAGGATTGAAGATTGAGGATTGAGGATTGAGGACTGAGGATTGAGGATTGAAGATTGAGGATTGGTGATTGAGGATTGACAATTGAGGATTGAGTATTGAGGACTGAGAATTGAGGATTGAGGATTGAATATTGAGGATTGCGGATTGAAGATTGAGTATTGATGATTGAAGATTGAGTATTGAGGATTGAAAATTGAGGATTGAGGATTGAGGATTGAGGATTGAGGATTGAAGATTGAGGATTGGGGACGGAGTGTTGAGTGTTGAGAGATGAGAATTGATGTTTGTGGATAGAGATTTGAAGATTGCAGATTGAGTATTGAGTATTGAAAAATGTGAATTGATGATATTCCATTGAGGATTGGGGATTGACAACTGATTGTTGAGGACTGAGGGCTGTAGATTGAGTATTCAGAATTGAGGATCCAGAATTAAGGTTTGAGGACTGAGGATTGAGGATTGAGGATTGAGGATTGAGGATTGAGGATTGAAGATTGAGGATTGGGTATTGCGGATTGAACATTGAGGATTGAGGATTGAGGATTGCAGATTGAGTATTGAGGATTGAAGATTGAGGGTTGAAGATTGAGGATTGAGGATTGAGCATTGAGGATTGATGATTGAGGATTGAGGATTGAGGATTGAGGATTGAAGATTGAGGATTGGGTATTGCGGATTGAACATTGAGGATTGAGGATTGAGGATTGAGGATTGAAGACTGAGGATTGAGGATTGAAGATTGAGTATTGTTGATTGAAGATTGAGTATTGAGGATTGAAAATTGAGGATTGAGGATTGAGGATTGAGGATTGGGGATTGAAGGTTGAGGATTGGGGACGGAGTGTTGAGTGTTGAGTGATGAGAATTGATGTTTGTGGATAGAGATTTGAAGATTGCAGATTGAGTATTGAGTATTGAAAACTGTGAATTGATGGTATTCCATTGAGGATTGGGGATTGACAACTGATTGTTGCGGACTGAGGGCTGAAGATTGAGGATTCAGGATTGAGGATTCAGGATTAAGGTTTGAGGACTGAGGATTGAGGATTGAGGATTGAGGATTGAGGATTTAGGATTGAGGATTGAAGATTGAGTATTGATGATTGAAGGTTGAGGATTGAGGATTCATGTTTGAGGATTGAGGACGGGGACTGACGGTTGAGGATTGAGGTTTGAGGATTGAGGATTGAGGATTGAGGACTGAGGATTGAGGATTGAGGATTGAGGGTTGTGGATTGAGGTCGAGGACTGAGGGTTGAGTATTGATGTTTGAGGTCTGAGGATTGAGGATTGAGGATTGAGAATTGAGGATTGAGGATTGAGGATTGAAGATTGAGGATTGAGGATTCAGGATTGAGGATTGAGGATTGAAGACTGAGGTTTGAGGATTGAGGATTGAGGATTGAGCATTGAGGATTGAGGATTGAGGGTTGCACATTGAGTATTGAGGATTGAAGATTGAGGTTTGAGGATTGAGGATTGAGGATTGAGCATTGAGGATTGATGATTGAGGATTGAGGATTGAAGATTGAGTATTGAGGATTGAAGATTGAGGATTGAGGATTGAGGATTGAGGATTGAGGATTGAAGATTGAGGATTGGGGATTGAAGATTGAGGATTGGTTATTGCGGATTGAACATTGAGGATTGAGGATTGAGGATTGAAGACTGAGGATTGGGTATTGAGGATTGAGCATTGGGGATAGAGGGTTGAGGATTGAGGATTGAGGATTGAGGATTGAAGATTGTATATTAATGATTGAAGATTGAGGATTGAGGATTGAGGGTTGTGGATTGAGGACGAAGACTGAGGGTTGAGTATTGGTGTTTGAAGTCTGAGGATTGAGGATTGAGGATTGAGAATTGAGGATTGAGGATTGAGGACTGAAGATTGAGGATTCGGTATTGAGGACTGAAGAATGAGGGTTGAGGAGTGAGGACTGAGGATTGAGGATTGCAGTTTGAGTATTGAGCATTGAAGATTGAGGATTGAGGATTGAGGATTGAGGATTGAGTATTGAGGATTGAAGATTGAGTATTGAGGATTGAAGATTGACGATTGAGGATTGAGAATTGAGGATTGAAGACTGAGGATTGGGTATTGAGGATTGAGCATTGGGGATTGAGGGATGAGGATTGAGGATTGAGGATTGAGGATTGAAGATTGAAGATTGAATATTAATGATTGAAGATTGAGGATTGAGGATTGAGGGTTGTGGATTGAGGACGAGGACTGAGGGTTGAGTATTGGTGTTTGAAGTCTGAGGATTGGGGATTGATGAATGAGAATTGAGGATTGAGGATTGAGGATTGAAGAGTTAGGATTCGGTATTGAGGATTGAAGACTGAGGATTGGGTATTGAGGATTTAGCATTGGGGATTGAGGGTTGAGGATTGGGGATTGAGGATTGAGGATTGAAGATTGAATATTAATGATTGAAGTTTGAGGATTGAGGATTGAGGGTTGTGGATTGAGGACGAGGACTGAGGGTTGAGTATTGGTGTTTGAAGTCTGAGGATTGAGGATTGAGGATTGAGAATTGAGGATTGAGGATTGATGACTGAAGATTGAGGATCGAGGATTGAGCATTGAAGATTGAGGATTTGGGACTGAGGATTGAAGATTGAGGATTGAGGATTGAAGATTGACGATTGAGGATTGAGAATTGAGGATTGAGGATTGAGGAATGAGCATTGAAGGTAGAGTATTGAGGATTGAAGGTTGAGGATTGTGGATTGAGTATTGAGGATTGAGGATTGAGGATTGAGGATTGAGGATTGAGTATTGAAGGTTGAGGATTGGGTATTGCGGATTGAACATTGAGGATTGAACATTGAGGATTGAAGATTCAGTATTGAGGATTGAAGATTGAGGATTGAGGATTGAGAATTGAAGATTGAAGATTGAGTATTGAGGATCGAAGATTGAGGATTGAGGATTGAGAATTGAGGATTGAGGATTGAGGATTGAGGATTGAGGATTGAAGACTGAGGATTGGGTATTGAGGACTTAGCATTGGGGATTGAGGGTTGAGGATTGAGGATTGAGGATTGAGGATTGAAGACTGAGGATTGAGGATTGAAGATTGAGTATTGTTGATTGAAGATTGAGTATTGAGGATTGAAAATTGAGGATTGAGGATTGAGGATTGAGGATTGGGGATTGAAGGTTGAGGATTGGGGACGGAGTGTTGAGTGTTGAGTGATGAGAATTGATGTTTGTGGATAGAGATTTGAAGATTGCAGATTGAGTATTGAGTATTGAAAACTGTGAATTGATGGTATTCCATTGAGGATTGGGGATTGACAACTGATTGTTGCGGACTGAGGGCTGAAGATTGAGGATTCAGGATTGAGGATTCAGGATTAAGGTTTGAGGACTGAGGATTGAGGATTGAGGATTGAGGATTGAGGATTTAGGATTGAGGATTGAAGATTGAGTATAGATGATTGAAGGTTGAGGATTGAGGATTCATGTTTGAGGATTGAGGACGGGGACTGACGGTTGAGGATTGAGGTTTGAGGATTGAGGATTGAGGATTGAGGACTGAGGATTGAGGATTGAGGATTGAGGGTTGCGGATTGAGGTCGAGGACTGAGGGTTGAGTATTGATGTTTGAGGTCTGAGGATTGAGGATTGAGGATTGAGAATTGAGGATTGAGGATTGAGGATTGAAGATTGAGGATTGAGGATTCAGGATTGAGGATTGAGGATTGAAGTCTGAGGATTGGGTGTTGAGGATTCAACATTGAGGATTGATTGTTGAGGATTGAGGATTGAGGATTGACGATTGAGGATTGAGGAATGAGAATCGAGTATTGAGGTTTGAGGATTGAAGATTGAGGATTGAGCATTGAGGATTGATGATTGAGGATTGAGGATTGAAGATTGAGTATTGAGGATTGAAGATTGAGGATTGAGGATTGAGGATTGAGGATTGAGGATTGAAGATTGAGGATTGGGGATTGAAGATTGAGGATTGGTTATTGCGGATTGAACATTGAGGATTGAGGATTGAGGATTGAAGACTGAGGATTGGGTATTGAGGATTGAGCATTGGGGATAGAGGGTTGAGGATTGAGGATTGAGGATTGAGGATTGAAGATTGTATATTAATGATTGAAGATTGAGGATTGAGGATTGAGGGTTGTGGATTGAGGACGAAGACTGAGGGTTGAGTATTGGTGTTTGAAGTCTGAGGATTGAGGATTGAGGATTGAGAATTGAGGATTGAGGATTGAGGACTGAAGATTGAGGATTCGGTATTGAGGACTGAAGAATGAGGGTTGAGGAGTGAGGACTGAGGATTGAGGATTGCAGTTTGAGTATTGAGCATTGAAGAATGAGGATTGAGGATTGAGGATTGAGGATTGAGGATTGAGGATTGAAGATTGAGTATTGAGGATTGAAGATTGACGATTGAGGATTGAGAATTGAGGATTGAAGACTGAGGATTGGGTATTGAGGATTGAGCATTGGGGATTGAGGGATGAGGATTGAGGATTGAGGATTGAGGATTGAAGATTGAAGATTGAATATTAATGATTGAAGATTGAGGATTGAGGATTGAGGGTTGTGGATTGAGGACGAGGACTGAGGGTTGAGTATTGGTGTTTGAAGTCTGAGGATTGGGGATTGATGAATGAGAATTGAGGATTGAGGATTGAGGATTGAAGAGTTAGGATTCGGTATTGAGGATTGAAGAATGAGGATTGGGTATTGAGGATTGAACATTGAGTATTGTGGATTGAGTATTGATGATTGAGGATTGAGGATTGAAGATTGAATATTGATGATTGAAGATTGAGGATCGAGGATTGAGGGTTGTGAATTGAGGACGAGGACTGAGGGTTGAGTATTGATGTTTGGGGTCTGAGGATTGAGGATTGAGGATTGAGAATTGAGGACTGAGGATTGAGGATTGAAGATTGAGGATTGGGTGTTGAGCATTGAAGAATGTGGATTGAGGATTGAGGATTGAGTATTGATGATTGAGGATTGGGTATTGCGGTTTGAACATTGAGGATTGAAGATTGTGGATTGAAGATTCAGTATTGAGGATTGAAGATTGAGGATTGAGGATTGAGGATTGAAGATTGAAGATTGAGTATTGAGGATTGAAGATTGAGGATTGAGGACTGAGAATTGAGGATTGAGGATTGAGGATTGAGGATTGAGGATTGAGGATTGAAGACTGAGGATTGGGTATTGAGGATTTAGCATTGGGGATTGAGGGTTGAGGATTGGGGATTGAGGATTGAGGATTGAAGATTGAATATTAATGATTGAAGTTTGAGGATTGAGGATTGAGGGTTGTGGATTGAGGACGAGGACTGAGGGTTGAGTATTGGTGTTTGAAGTCTGAGGATTGAGGATTGAGGATTGAGAATTGAGGATTGAGGATTGATGACTGAAGATTGAGGATCGAGTATTGAGCATTGAAGATTGAGGATTTGGGACTGAGGATTGAAGATTGAGGATTGAGGATTGAAGATTGACGATTGAGGATTGAGAATTGAGGATTGAGGATTGAGGAATGAGCATTGAAGGTAGAGTATTGAGGATTGAAGGTTGAGGATTGTGGATTGAGTATTGAGGATTGAGGATTGAGGATTGAGGATTGACGATTGAGGATTGAAGATTGAGGATTGGGGACTGAGTGTTGAGGGTTGAATTATGAGAATTGATGTTTGTGGATAGAGATTCGAAGATCGCAGATTGAGTATTGAGTATTGAAAACTGTGAATTGATGATATTCTATTGAGGATTGTGAATTGACAACTGATTGTTGAGGACTGAGGTCTGAAGATTGAGGATTCAGGATTGAGGATTCAGGTTTGATGTTTGAGGACTGAGGATTGAGGATTGAGGATTGAGGATTGAGGATTGAGGATTGAGGATTGAGGATTGAGGATTGAAGATTGAGGATTGAGGATTGAGGATGAGGGCTGAGGGTTGAGGATTGAGGTTTGAGGACTGCGGACTGAGGATTGAACATTGTGAGTTGATGATTGAGGATTGAGGATTCAAGATTGAGGATTGGGTATTGAGGATTGAAGAATGAGGATTGAGGAATGAGTATTGAGGATTGAGGATTGAAGATTGAGTACTGAGGATTGAAGCCTGACGATTGAGTATTGAGGATTGAGGATTGAGGATTGAGGATCGAGGATTGAAGATTGAGTATTGAGGATTGAAGACTGAGGATCGAGGATTGTGGATTGAGGATTGAGGATTGAAGATTGAGGATTGGGGACTGAGTGTTGATGGTTGAATGATGAGAATTGATGTTTGTGGATAGAGATTCGAAGATTGCAGATTGAGCATTGAGTATTGGAAACTGTGAATTGATGATATTCTATTGAGGATTGAGAATTGACAACTGATTGTTGAGGACTGAGGTCTGAAGATTGAGGATTCAGGATTGAGGATTCAGGTTTGATGTTTGAGGACTGAGGATTGAGGATTGAGGATTGAGGATTGAGGATTGAGGACTGAGGATTGTGGATTGAAGATTGAGGATTGGGTATTGCGCATTGAACATTGAGGATTGAAGATTGAGGATTGGGGACGGAGTATTGAGTGTTGAGTGATGCGAATTGATGTTTGTGGATAGAGATTTGAAGATTGCAGATTGAGTATTGAGTATTGAAAACTATGAATTGATGATATTCCATTGAGGATTGGGGATTGACAACTGATTGTTGAGGACTGAGGGCTGAAGATTGAGGATTCAGGACTGAGGATTCAGGATTAAGGTTTGAGGACTGAGGATTGAGGATTGAGGATTGAGGATTGAGGATTGAAGATTGAGGATTGAGGATTGCGGATTGAGGATTGAGGATTGACAATTAAGGATTGAGGATTGACAATTGATTGTTGAGGACTGACGGCTGAAGATTGAGGATTCAGGATTGAAGATTCCGGATTGAGGTTTGAGGACTGAGGATTGAGGGTTGAGGATTGATGATTGAGGATTGAGGATTGAGGATTGAGTATTGACGCTTGAGTATTGAGGATTGAGGATGGAGGATTGAAGAGAGAGGACAGAGTATTGAGGATTGAGTGCTGAGAGTTGATGTTTGACGATCGCGATTTGATTATTGAATATTGAGGATTGAGTACTGAATCATGAGAATTCAGGATATTCTATTGAGTATTGAGAATTCAGGATTGATGGTTGAGTATTGAGGATTGATGGTTGAGGGTTGTGTGTTGAATATTGAGGATTGAGGATTGAGGATTGAGGATTGAGGATTGAGGATTGAGGATTGAAGATTGAGTATTGATGATTGAAGGTTGAGGATTGAGGATTCATGTTTGAGGATTGAGGACGGGGACTGACGGTTCAGGATTGAGGTTTGAGGATTGAGGATTGAGGATTGAGGACTGAGGATTGAGGATTGAGGACTGAGGGTTGTGGATTGAGGTCGAGGACTGAGGGTTGAGTATTGATGTTTGAGGTCTGAGGATTGAGGGTTGAGGATTGAGAATTGAGGATTCAGGATTGAGGATTGAAGATTGAGAATTGGGGATTCAGGATTGAGGATTGAGGATTGAAGACTGAGGATTGGGTATTGAGGATTCAACATTGAGGATTGATTGTTGAGGATTGAGGATTGAGGATTAACGATTGAGGATTGAGGAAATAGAATCGAGGATTGAGGTTTGAGGATTGAAGATTGAGGACTGGGCACTGAGGATTGAAGAATGAGGATTGAGGATTGAGGATTGAGGATTGAGGGTTGCACATTGAGTATTGAGGATTGAAGATTGAGGTTTGAGGATTGAGGATTGAAGATTGAGTATTGAGGATTGAAGATTGAGGATTGAGGATTGAGGATTGAGGATTGAGGATTGAAGATTGAGGATTGGGGATTGAAGATTGAGGATTGGGTATTGCGGATTGAACATTGAGGATTGAGGATTGAGGATTGAAGACTGAGGATTGGGTATTGAGGATTGAGCATTGGGGATTGAGGGTTGACGATTGAGGATTGAGGATTGAGGATTGAAGATTGAATATTAATGATTGAAGATTGAGGATTGAGGATTGGGGGTTGTGGATTGAGGACGAAGACTGAGGGTTGAGTATTGGTGTTTGAAGTCTGAGGATTGAGGATTGAGGATTGAGAATAGAGGATTGAGGATTGAGGACTGAAGATTGAGGATTCGGTATTGAGGACTGAAGAATGAGGATTGGGTATTGAGGATTGAAGAATGAGGATTGAGAATTGAGGACTGAGGATTGAGGATTGAGGATTGAGGATTGAGGATTGAAGGTTGAGTATTGAGGATTGAAGATTGAGGATTGAGGATTGAGGATTGAGGATTGAGTATTGAAGGTTGAGGATTGGGTATTGCGGATTGAACATTGAGGATTGAACATTGAGGATTGAAGATTCAGTATTGAGGATTGAAGATTGAGGATTGAGGATTGAGAATTGAAGATTGAAGATTGAGTATTGAGGATCGAAGATTGAGGATTGAGGATTGAGAATTGAGGATTGAGGATTGAGGATTGAGGATTGAGGATTGAAGACTGAGGATTGGGTATTGAGGATTTAGCATTGGGGATTGAGGGTTGAGGATTGAGGATTGAGGATTGAGGACTGAGGATTGAGGGTTGTGGATTGAGGACGAGGACTGAGGGTTGAGTATTGGTGTTTGAAGTCTGAGGATTGAGGATTGAGGATTGAGAATTGAGGATTGAGGATTGAGGATTGAAGATTGAGGACTCGGTATTGAGGATTGAAGAATGAGGATTGAGGAGTGAGGACTGAGGATTGAGGATTGCAGTTTGAGTATTGAGGATTGAAGATTGAGGATTGAGGATTGAGGATTGAGGATTGAGGATTGAGGATTGAGAATTGAGGATTGAGGATTGAGGATTGAAGATTGAGGATTGAGGATTGAGGATTGAGGATTGAGGCTTGAGGACTGAGGATTGAGGATTGAGGACTGAGGATTCAGGATTGCAGTTTGAGTATTGAGGATTGAAGATTGAGGATTGAGGATTGAGGATTGAGGATTGAGGATTGAGGATTGAGGATTGAAGATTGTGTATTGAGGATTGAAGATTGCGGATTGAGGATTGAGGATTGAGGATTTAGGATTGAAGATTGAGGATTGGGGATTGTGGATTGACGATTGAGTATTGAGCATTGAGGATTGAGAATTGAGGACTGAGGATTGAAGATTGAGTATTGAGGATTGAAGATTGAGGATTGAGGATTGAGTATTGACGATTGAGGATTGAGTATTGAGGATTGAGAATTGAGGATTGATTATTGAAGATTGAGTATTGAGGATTGAAGATTGAGGATTGAGGATTGAGTATTGAGGATTGAGGATGAGGGCTGAGGGTTGAGGATTGAGGTTTGAGGACTGAGGGCAGAGGATTGAGGATTGAGAATTGAGGATTGAGTATTGAGTATTGTAGATTGAGGATTCGGTATTGCGGATTGAAGAATGTGGGTTGAGGACTGAGGGTTGAGGATTGAGTATTGAAGATTGAAGATTGAGGATTGAGGATTGAGGATTGAATATTGAGTATTGATGATTGAAGGTTGAGGATTGAGGATTCATGTTTGTGGATTGAGGACGGGGACTGACGGTTGAGGATTGAGGTTTGAGGATTGAGGATTGATGATTTAGGACTGAGGATTGAGGATTGAGGGTTGTGGATTGAGGACGAGGACTGAGGGTTGAGTATTGATGTTTGAGGTCTGAGGATTGAGGATTGAGGATTGAGAATTGAGGATTGAGGATTGAGGATTGAAGATTGAGGATTGAGGATTGAGGAATGAAGATTGAGTATTGAGGATTGAAGATTGAGGATTGAGGATTGAGGATTGAGGATTGAGGATTGAGGACTGAAGATTGAATATTGATGATTGAAGATTGAGGATTGGGTATTGATGGTTGTGGATTGAGGACGAGGACTGAGGGTTGAGTATTGCTGTTTGAGGTCTGAGGATTGAGGATTGAGTATTGAGAATTGAGGGTTGAGGATTGAGGATTGAAGATTGTGGATTGGGAATTGAGGATTGAAGAATGAGGATTGAGGATTGAGGATTGAAGACTGAGGATTGAGGAGTGAAGATTGAGTATTGTTGATTGAAGATTGAGTATTGAGGATTGAAGATTGAGGATTGATAATTGAGGATTGAAGATTGAGTATTGATGATTGAAGGTTGAGGATTGAGGATTCATGTTTGAGGATTGAGGACGGGGACTGACGGTTGAGGATTGAGGTTTGAGGATTGAGGATTGAGGATTTAGGACTGAGGATTGAGGATTGAGGGTTGTGGATTGAGGACGAGGACTGAGGCTTGAGTATTGATGTTTGAGGTCTGAGGATGAGGGCTGAGGGTTGAGGATTGAGGTTTGAGGACTGAGGACTGAGGATTGAGGATTGAGAATTGAGGACTGAGGGATGAGGAATGAAGATTGAGGATTGGGTGTTGAGGATTGAAGAATGTGGATTGAGGATTGAGGATTGAGTATTGAGGATTGAGAATTGAGGATTGAGTATTGAGGATTGAAGATTGAGGATTGAGGATTGAGGGTTGAGGATTGAGGACGAGGACTGACGGTTGAGGATTGAGGTTTGAGTACTGAGGATTGAGGATTGAGGACTGAGGATCGAGGATTGTGGATTGAGGATTGAGGATTGAAGATTGAGGATTGAGGATTGAGGATTGAGGATTGAGGATTGAGGATTGAAGATTGAGTATTGAGGATTGAAGATTGAGGATTGAGGATTGAGGATTGAGGATTGAAGATTGAGTATTGAGGATTGAGGATTGAGGATTGAGGATTGAGGATTGAGGATTGAGGATTGAGGATTGAGGATTGAAGATTGAGTATTGAGTGTTGAAGATTAAGATTGAGGTTTGAGGATTGAGGATTGAAGATTGAGGATTGGGGATTGAGTATTGACGATTGAGGATTGAGTATTGAGGATTGAGAATTGAGGATTGAGTATTGAGGATTGAAGATTGAGGATTGAGGATTGAGGGTTGAGGATTGAGGACGAGGACTGACGGTTGAGGATTGAGGTTTGAGGACTGAGGATTGAGGATTGAGGACTGAGGATCGAGGATTGTGGATTGAGGATTGAGGATTGAAGATTGAGGATTGGGGACTGAGTGTTGAGAGCTGAAATATGAGAATTGATATTTGTGGATAGAGATTCGAAGATTGCAGATTGAGTATTGAGTATTGAAAACTGTGAATTGATGATATTCTATTGAGGATTGTTAATTGACAACTGATTGTGGAGGACTGAGGTCTGAAGATGGAGGATTCAGGATTGAGGATTCAGGTTTGATGTTTGAGGACTGAGGATTGAGGATTGAGGGTAGTGGATTGAGGACGAGAACTGAGGGTTGAGTATTGCTGTTTGAGGTCTGAGGATTGAGGATTGAGGATTGAGAATTGAGGACTGAGGATTGAGGATTGAAGATTGAGGATTGCGTGTTGAGGATTGAAGAATGTGGATTGAGGATTGAGGATTGAGGATTGAGGATTGAAGGTTGAGTATTGAGGATTGAAGATTGAGGATTGAGGATTGAGGATTGAGGATTGAGTATTGAAGATTGAGGATTGGGTATTGCGGATTGAACATTGAGGATTGAAGATTGAGGATTGCAGATTCAGTATTGAGGAATGAAGATTGAGGATTGAGGATTGAGGATTGAAGATTGAAGATTGAGTATTGAGGATTGAAGATTGAGGATTGAGGACTGAGAATTGAGGATTGAGGACTGAGGATTCAGGATTGAGGATTGAAGACTGAGGATTGGGTATTGAGGATTTAGCATTGGGGATTGAGGGTTGCGGATTGAGGATTGAGGATTGAGGATTGAAGATTGAATATTAATGATTGAAGATTGAGGATTGAGGATTGAGGGTTGTGGATTGAGGACGAGGACTGAGGGTTGAGTATTGGTGTTTGAAGTCTGAGGATTGAGGATTGAGGATTGAGAATTGAGGATTGAGGATTGAGGATTGAAGATTGAGGATTCGGTATTGAGGATTGAAGATTGAGGATTGAGGATTGAGGATTGAAGATTGAAGATTGAGTATTGAGGGTTGAAGATTGAGGATTGAGGACTGAGAATTGAGGATTGAGGATTGAGGATTGAGGATTGAAGACTGAGGATTGGGTATTGAGGATTTAGCATTGGGGATTGAGGGTTGAGGATTGAGGATTGAGGATTGAGGATTGAAGATTGAATATTAATGATTGAAGATAGAGGATTGAGGATTGAGGGTTGTGGATTGAGGACGAGGACTGAGGGTTGAGTATTGATGTTTGAGGTCTGAGGATTGAGGATGGAGGATTGAGAATTGACGACTGAGGATTGAGGATTGAAGATTGAGGATTGGGTGTTGAGGATTGAAGAATGTGGATTGAGGATTGAGGATTGAGCATTGAAGATTGAGGATTGGGTATTGCGGTTTGAACATTGAGGATTGAAGATTGTGGATTGAAGATTCAGTATTGAGGATTGAAGATTGAGGATTGAGGATTGAGGATTGAAGATTGAAGATTGAGGATTGAGGATTGAAGATTGAGTAATGATAATTAAAGATTGAGGATCGAGGATTGAGGGTTGTGAATTGAGGACGAGGACTGAGGGTTGAGTATTGATGTTTGAGGTCTGAGGATTGAGGATTGAGGATTGAGAATTGAGGACTGAGGATTGAGGATTGAAGATTGAGGATTGGGTGTTGAGGATTGAAGAATGTGGATTGAGGATTGAGGATTGAGTATTGAAGATTGAGGAATGGGTATTGCGGTTTGATCATTGAGGATTGAAGATTGTGGATTGAAGATTCAGTATTGAGGATTGAAGATTGAGGATTGAGGATTGAGGATTGAACATTGAAGATTGAGTATTGAGGATTGAAGATTGAGGATTGAGGACTGAGAATTGAGGATTGAGGATTGAGGATTGAGGATTGAGGATTGAGGATTGAGTATTGAGGATTGAGGATTGAGGATTGAGGATTGAGGATTGAAGATTGAGTATTGATGATTGAAGATTGAGGATTGAGGATTGAGGGTTGAGGTTTGAGAACGAGGACTGACGGTTGAGGATTGAGGTTTGAGGATTGAGGATTGAGGATTGAGGACTGAAGATTGAATATTGATGATTGAAGGTTGAGGATTCAGTATTGATGGTTGTGGATTGAGGACGAGGGCTGAGGGTTGAGTATTGCTGTTTGAGGTCTGAGGATTGAGGATTGAGGATTGAGAATTGAGGATTGAGGATAGAGGATTGAGGATTGAGGATTGAGGACTGAGGATTGAGGATTGAGGATTGAGGACTGAATATTGAGTATTGAGGATTGAAGAGTGAGGATTGAGGATTGAGGGTTGAGGATTGAGGACGAGGACTGACGGTTGAGGATTGAGGTTTGAGGACTGAGGATTGAGGATTGAGGACTGAGGATCGAGGATTGTGGATTGAGGATTGAGGATTGAGGATTGAGGATTGAGGATTGAGGATTGAGGATTGAGGACTGAGGATTGTGGATTGAAGATTGAGGATTGGGTACTGCGCATTGAACATTGAGGATTGAAGATTGAGGATTGGGGACGGAGTGTTGAGTGTTGAGTGATGAGAATTGATGTTTGTGGATAGAGATTTGAAGATTGCAGATTGAGTATTGAGTATTGAAAACTATGAATTGATGATATTCCATTGAGGATTGGGGATTGACAACTGATTGTTGAGGACTGAGGGCTGAAGATTGAGGATTCAGGACAGAGGATTCAGGATTAAGGTCTGAGGACTGAGGATTGAGGATTGAGGATTGAGGATTGAGGATTGAGGATTGAGGATTGAGGATTGAGGATTGAGGATTGAGGATTCAGGATTGAGGACTGAAGATTGAATATTGATGATTGATGATAGAGGATTGAGCATTGATGGTTGTGGTTTGAGGACGAGGACTGAGGGTTGGGTATTGCTGTTTGAGGTCTGAGGATTGAAGCTTGATGATTGAGGATTGAAGATTGAGGATTGAGGATTGAAGATTGAGGATTGAAGATTGAGTACTGAGGATTGAAGATTGAGGATTGAGGATTGCGGATTGAGGATTGAGGATTGAAAATTAAGGATTGAGGATTGACAATTGATTATTGAGGACTGACGGCTGAAGATTGAGGATTCAGGATTGAAGATTCCGGATTGAGGTTTGAGGACTGAGGATTGAGGGTTGAGGATTGATGATTGAGGATTGAGGATTGAGGATTGAGTATTGACGCTTCAGTATTGAGGATTGAGGATGGAGGATTGAAGAGAGAGGACAGAGTATTGAGGATTGAGTGCTGAGAGTTGATGTTTGACGATTGCGATTTGATTATTGAATATTGAGGATTGAGTACTGAATCATGAGAATTCAGGATATTCTATTGAGTATTGAGAATAGAGGATTGATGGTTGAGTATTGAGGATTGATGGTTGAGGGTTGTGTGTTGAATATTGAGGATTGAGGATTGAGGATTGAGGATTGAGGATTGAGGATTGAGGATTGAGGATTGAAGATTGAGTATTGATGATTGAAGGTTGAGGATTGAGGATTCATGTTTGAGGATTGAGGACGGGGACTGACGGTTGAGGATTGAGGTTTGAGGATTGAGGATTGAGGACTGAGGATTGAGGATTGAGGATTGAGGGTTGTGGATTGAGGTCGAGGACTGAGGGTTGAGTATTGATGTTTGAGGTCTGAGGATTGAGGATTGAGGATTGAGAATTGAGGATTGAGGATTGAGGATTGAAGATTGAGGATTGAGGATTCAGGATTGAGGATTGAGGATTGAAGACTGAGGACTGGGTATTGAGGATTCAACATTGAGGATTGATTGTTGAGGATTGAGGATTGAGGATTGACGATTGAGGATTGAGGAATGAGAATCGAGGATTGAGGTTTGAGGATTGAAGATTGAGGACTGGGCACTGAGGATTGAAGAATGAGGATTGAGGATTGAGGATTGAGGATTGAGGGTTGCAGATTGAGTATTGGGGATTGAAGATTGAGGTTTGAGGATTGAGGATTGAGGATTGAGCATTGAGGATTGATGATTGAGGATTGAGGATTGAAGATTGAGTATTGAGGATTGAAGATTGAGGATTGAGGATTGAGGATTGAGGATTGAGGATTGAAGATTGAGGATTGGGGATTGAAGATTGAGGATTGGGTATTGCGGATTGAACATTGAGGATTGAGGATTGAGGATTGAAGACTGAGGATTGGGTATTGAGGATTGAGCATTGGGGATTTAGGGTTGAGGATTGAGGATTGAGGATTGAGGATTGAAGATTGAATATTAATGATTGAAGATTGAGGATTGAGGATTGGGGGTTGTGGATTGAGGACGAGGACCGAGGGTTGAGTATTGGTGTTTGAAGTCTGAGGATTGAGGATTGAGGATTGAGAATTGAGGATTGAGGATTGAGGACTGAAGACTGAGGATTCGGTATTGAGGACTGAAGAATGAGGGTTGAGGAGTGAGGACTGAGGATTGAGGATTGCAGATTGAGTATTGAGCATTGAAGATTGAGGATTGAGGATTGAGCATTGAGGATTGAGGATTGAGGATTGAAGATTGAGTATTGAGGATTGAAGATTGACGCTTGAGGATTGAGAATTGAGGATTGAAGACTGAGGATTGGGTATTGAGGATTGAGCATTGGGGATTGAGGGTTGAGGATTGAGGATTGAGGATTGAGGATTGAAGATTGAAGATTGAATATTAATGATTGAAGATTGAGGATTGAGGATTGAGGGTTGTGGATTGAGGACGAGGACTGAGGGTTGAGTATTGGTGTTTGAAGTCTGAGGATTGGGGATTGATGAATGAGATTTGAGGATTGAGGATTGAGGATTGAAGATTGAGGATTCGGTATTGAGGATTGAAGAATGAGGATTGAGGAGTGAGGACTGAGGATTGAGGATTGCAGTTTGAGTATTGAGGATTGAAGATTGAGGATTGAGGATTGAGGATTGAGGATTGAGGATTGAGGATTGAGGATTGAAGATTGAGTATTGAGGATTGAAGATTGAGGATTGAGGATTGAGGATTGAGGATTGAGGATTGAAGATTGAGTATTGGGGATTGAGGATTGACGATTGAGGATTGAGAATTGAGGATTGAGGATTGAGGATTGGGGACTGAGTGTTGAGGGTTGAGTGATGAGAATTCATGTTTGTGGATAGAGATTTGAAGATTGCAGGTTGAGTATTGAGTATTGAAGCCTGTGAATTGAGGATTTTCTATTGAGGATTGAGGATTGACAACTGATTGTTGAGGAGTGAGGGCTGAAGACTGAGGATTCAGGTTTGATGATTCAGGATTGAGGTTTGTGGACTGAGGATTGAGGATTGAGGATTGAGGATTGAGGATTGAGGATTGAAGATTGAGGATTGGGTATTGAGGATTGAACATTGAGGATTGTGGATTGAGTATTGATGATTGAGGATTGAGGATTGAAGATTGAATATTGATGATTGAAGATTGAGGATCGAGGATTGAGGGTTGTGGATTGAGGACGAGGACTGAGGGTTGAGTATTGATGTTTGAGGTCTGAGGATTGAGGGTTGAGGATTGAGAATTGAGGACTTAGGATTGAGGATTGAAGATTGAGGATTGGGTGTTGAGGATTG
The DNA here is from genome assembly GCF_051401765.1 of Calliopsis andreniformis. Classification (NCBI taxonomy): domain Eukaryota; kingdom Metazoa; phylum Arthropoda; class Insecta; order Hymenoptera; family Andrenidae; genus Calliopsis; species Calliopsis andreniformis. The sequence goes on along the minus strand of NW_027480586.1, from coordinate 419,555 downwards.
AAGACTGTGGATTGAGGATTGAGGATTGAGGATTGAGGATTGAAGGTTGAGTATTGAGGATTGAAGATTGAGGATTGAGGATTGAGGATTGAGGATTGAGGATTGAGTATTGAAGATTGAGGATTGTGTATTGCGGATTGAACATTGAGGATTGAACATTGAGGATTGAAGATTCAGTATTGAGGGTTGAAGATTGAGGATTGAGGATTGAGGATTGAAGATTGAAGATTGAGTATTGAGGATCGAAGATTGAGGATCGAAGATTGAGGATTGAGGATTGAGAATTGAGGATTGAGGATTGAGGATTGAGGATTGAGGATTGAAGACTGAGGATTGGGTATTGAGGATTTAGCATTGGGGATTGAGGGTTGAGGATTGAGGATTGAGGATTGAGGACTGAGGATTTAGGGTTGTGGATTGAGGACGAGGACTGAGGGTTGAGTATTGGTGTTTGAAGTCTGAGGATTGAGGATTGAGTATTGAGAATTGAGGGTTGAGGATTGAGGATTGAAGATTGTGGATTGGGAATTGAGGATTGAAGAATGAGGATTGAGGATTGAGGATTGAAGACTGAGGATTGAGGATTGAAGATTGAGTATTGTTGATTGAAGATTGAGTATTGAGGATTGAAGATTGAGGATTGATAATTGAGGATTGAAGATTGAGTATTGATGATTGAAGGTTGAGGATTGAGGATTCATGTTTGAGGATTGAGGACGGGGACTGACGGTTGAGGATTGAGGTTTGAGGATTGAGGATTGATGATTTAGGACTGAGGATTGAGGATTGAGGGTTGTGGATTGAGGACGAGGACTGAGGGTTGAGTCTTGATGTTTGATGTCTGAGGATTGAGGATTGAGGATTGAGAATTGAGGATAGAGGATTGAGGATTGAAGATTGAGGATTGAGGATTGAGGAATGAAGATTGAGTATTGAGGATTGAAGATTGAGGATTGAGGATTGAGGATTGAGGATTGAGGATTGAGGACTGAAGATTGAATATTGATGATTGAAGATTGAGGATTGGGTATTGATGGTTGTGGATTAAGGACGAGGACTGAGGCTTGAGTATTGATGTTTGAGGTCTGAGGATTGAGGATTGAGGATTGAGAATTGAGGATTGAGGATTGAGGATTGACGATTGAGGATTGAGAAATGAGAATCGAGGATTGAGGATTGAGGATTCAAGATTGAGGACTGGGCACTGAGGATTGAAGAATGAGGATTGCGGATTGAGGATTGAGGATTGAGGATTGCAGATTGAGTATTGAGGATTGAAGATTGAGGGTTGAAGATTGAGGATTGAGGATTGAGCATTGAGGATTGATGATTGAGAATTGAGGGTTGAGGATTGAGGATTGAAGAGTGTGGATTGGGAATTGAGGATTGAAGAATGAGGATTGAGGATTGAGGATTGAAGACTGAGGATTGAGGATTGAAGATTGAGTATTGTTGATTGAAGATTGAGTATTGAGGATTGAAGATTGAGGATTGATAATTGAGGATTGAAGATTGAGTATTGATGATTGAAGGTTGAGGATTGAGGATTCATGTTTGAGGATTGAGGACGGGGACTGACGGTTGAGGATTGAGGTTTGAGGATTGAGGATTGAGGATTTAGGACTGAGGATTGAGGATTGAGGGTTGTGGATTGAGGACGAGGACTGAGGCTTGAGTATTGATGTTTGAGGTCTGAGGATTGAGGATTGAGGATTGAGAATTGAGGATTGAGGATTGAGGATTGACGATTGAGGATTGAGAAATGAGAATCGAGGATTGAGGATTGAGGATTCAAGATTGAGGACTGGGCACTGAGGATTGAAGAATGAGGATTGCGGATTGAGGATTGAGGATTGAGGATTGCAGATTGAGTATTGAGGATTGAAGATTGAGGGTTGAAGATTGAGGATTGAGGATTGAGCATTGAGGATTGATGATTGAGAATTGAGGGTTGAGGATTGAAGATTGAGGATTGAGGATTGAGGATTGAGGATTGAGGATTGAGGACTGAAGATTGAATATTGATGATTGAAGATTGAGGATTGGGTATTGATGGTTGTGGATTGAGGACGAGGACTGAGGCTTGAGTATTGATGTTTGAGGTCTGAGGATTGAGGATTGAGGATTGAGAATTGAGGATTGAGGATTGAGGATTGACGATTGAGGATTGAGTATTGAGAATTGAGGGTTGAGGATTGAGGATTGAAGAGTGTGGATTGGGAATTGAGGATTGAAGAATGAGGATTGAGGATTGAGGATTGAAGACTGAGGATTGAGGATTGAAGATTGAGTATTGTTGATTGAAGATTGAGTATTGAGGATTGAAGATTGAGGATTGATAATTGAGGATTGAAGATTGAGTATTGATGATTGAAGGTTGAGGATTGAGGATTCATGTTTGAGGATTGAGGACGGGGACTGACGGTTGAGGATTGAGGTTTGAGGATTGAGGATTGAGGATTTAGGACTGAGGATTGAGGATTGAGGGTTGTGGATTGAGGACGAGGACTGAGGCTTGAGTATTGATGTTTGAGGTCTGAGGATTGAGGATTGAGGATTGAGAATTGAGGATTGAGGATTGAGGATTGAAGATTGAGGATTGAGGATTGAGGATTGAGGATTGACGATTGAAGACTGAGGATTGGGTATTGAGGATTCAACATTGAGGATTGAGGGTTGAGGATTGAGGATTGAGGATTGACGATTGAGGATTGAGAAATGAGAATCGAGGATTGAGGATTGAGGATTCAAGATTGAGGACTGGGCACTGAGGATTGAAGAATGAGGATTGCGGATTGAGGATTGAGGATTGAGGATTGCAGATTGAGTATTGAGGATTGAAGATTGAGGGTTGAAGATTGAGGATTGAGGATTGAGCATTGAGGATTGATGATTGAGGATTGAGGATTGAAGATTGAGTATTGAGGATTGAAGATTGAGGATTGAGGATTGAGGACTGAGGATTGAGGATTGAAGATTGAGGATTGGTGATTGAGGATTGACAATTGAGGATTGAGTATTGAGGACTGAGAATTGAGGATTGAGGATTGAATATTGAGGATTGCGGATTGAAGATTGAGTATTGATGATTGAAGATTGAGTATTGAGGATTGAAAATTGAGGATTGAGGATTGAGGATTGAGGATTGAGGATTGAAGATTGAGGATTGGGGACGGAGTGTTGAGTGTTGAGAGATGAGAATTGATGTTTGTGGATAGAGATTTGAAGATTGCAGATTGAGTATTGAGTATTGAAAACTGTGAATTGATGGTATACCATTGAGGATTGGGGATTGACAACTGATTGTTGCGGACTGAGGGCTGAAGATTGAGGATTCAGGATTGAGGATCCAGGATTAAGGTTTGAGGACTGAGGATTGAGGATTGAGGATTGAGGATTGAGGATTGAGGATTGAGGATTGAGGATTGAGGATTGAAGATTGAGGATTGGGGACTGAGTGTTGATGGTTGAATGATGAGAATTGATGTTTGTGGATAGAGATTCGAAGATTGCAGATTGAGCATTGAGTATTGAAAACTGTGAATTGATGATATTCTATTGAGGATTGTGAATTGACAACTGATTGTTGAGGACTGAGGTCTGAAGATTGAGGATTCAGGATTGAGGATTCAGGTTTGATGTTTGAGGACTGAGGATTGAGGATTGAGGATTGAGGATTGAGGATTGAGGATTGAGGATTGAGGATTGAGGATTGAGGATTGAAGATTGAGGATTGAGGATTGAGGATGAGGGCTGAGGGTTGAGGATTGAGGTTTGAGGACTGAGGACTGAGGATTGAGGATTGTGAGTTGATGATTGAGGATTGAGGATTCAAGATTGAGGATTGGGTATTGAGGATTGAAGAATGAGGATTGAGGAATGAGTATTGAGGATTGAGGATTGAAGATTGAGTACTGAGGATTGAAGCCTGACGATTGAGTATTGAGGATTGAGGATTGAGGATTGAGGATCGAGGATTGAAGATTGAGTATTGAGGATTGAAGACTGAGGATCGAGGATTGTGGATTGAGGATTGAGGATTGAAGATTGAGGATTGGGGACTGAGTGTTGATGGTTGAATGATGAGAATTGATGTTTGTGGATAGAGATTCGAAGATTGCAGATTGAGCATTGAGAATTGAAAACTGTGAATTGATGATATTCTATTGAGGATTGAGAATTGACAACTGATTGTTGAGGACTGAGGTCTGAAGATTGAGGATTCAGGATTGAGGATTCAGGTGTGATGTTTGAGGACTGAGGATTGTGGATTGAGGATTGAGGATTGAGGATTGAGGACTGAGGATTGTGGATTGAAGATTGAGGATTGGGTATTGCGCATTGAACATTGAGGATTGAAGATTGAGGATTGGGGACGGAGTGTTGAGTGTTGAGTGATGCGAATTGATGTTTGTGGATAGAGATTTGAAGATTGCAGATTGAGTATTGAGTATTGAAAACTATGATTTGATGATATTCCATTGAGGATTGGGGATTGACAACTGATTGTTGAGGACTGACGGCTGAAGATTGAGGATTCAGGACTGAGGATTCAGGATTAAGGTTTGAGGACTGAGGATTGAGGATTGAGGATTGAGGATTGAGTATTGAAGATTGAGGATTGAGGATTGCGGATTGAGGATTGAGGATTGAAAATTAAGGATTGAGGATTGACAATTGATTGTTGAGGACTGACGGCTGAAGATTGAGGATTCAGGATTGAAGATTCCGGATTGAGGTTTGAGGACTGAGGATTGAGGGTTGAGGATTGATGATTGAGGATTGAGGATTCAGGATTGAGTATTGACGCTTGAGTATTGAGGATTGAGGATGGAGGATTGAAGAGAGAGGACAGAGCATTGAGGATTGAGTGCTGAGAGTTGATGTTTGACGATTGCGATTTGATTATTGAATATTGAGGATTGAGTACTGAATCATGAGAATTCAGGATATTCTATTGAGTATTGAGAATTGAGGATTGATGGTTGAGTATTGAGGATTGATGGTTGAGGGTTGTGTGTTGAATATTGAGGATTGAGGATTGAGGATTGAGGATTGAGGATTGAGGATTGAGGATTGAGGATTGAAGATTGAGTATTGATGATTGAAGGTTGAGGATTGAGGATTCATGTTTGAGGATTAAGGACGGGGACTGACGGTTCAGGATTGAGGTTTGAGGATTGAGGATTGAGGATTGAGGACTGAGGATTGAGGATTGAGGACTGAGGGTTGTGGATTGAGGTCGAGGACTGAGGGTTGAGTATTGATGTTTGAGGTCTGAGGATTGAGGATTGAGGATTGAGAATTGAGGATTGAGGATTGATGATTGAAGATTGAGGATTGAGGATTCAGGATTGAGGATTGAGGATTGAAGACTGAGGATTGGGTATTGAGGATTCAACATTGAGGATTGATTGTTGAGGATTGAGGATTGAGGATTGACGATTGAGGATTGAGGAATGAGAATCGAGAATTGAGGTTTGAGGATTGAAGATTGAGGACTGGGCACTGAGGATTGAAGAATGAGGATTGAGGATTGAGGATTGAGGATTGAGGGTTGCACATTGAGTATTGAGGATTGAAGATTGAGGTTTGAGGATTGAGGATTGAAGATTGAGTATTGAGTATTGAAGATTGAGGATTGAGGATTGAGGATTGAGGATTGAGGATTGAAGATTGAGGATTGGGGATTGAAGATTGAGGATTGGGTATTGCGGATTGAACATTGAGGATTGAGGATTGAGGATTGAAGACTGAGGATTGGGTATTGAGGATTGAGCATTGGGGATTGAGGGTTGACGATTGAGGATTGAGGATTGAGGATTGAAGATTGAATATTAATGATTGAAGATTGAGGATTGAGGATTGGGGGTTGTGGATTGAGGACGAAGACTGAGGGTTGAGTATTGGTGTTTGAAGTCTGAGGATTGAGGATTGAGGATTGATAATTGAGGATTGAGGATTGAGGACTGAAGATTGAGGATTCGGTATTGAGGACTGAAGAATGAGGGTTGAGGAGTGAGGACTGAGGATTGAGGATTGCAGTTTGAGTATTGAGCATTGAGGAGTGAGGATTGAGGATTGAGGATTGAGGATTGAGTATTGAGGATTGAAGATTGAATATTGAGGATTGAAGATTGACGATTGAGGATTGAGAATTGAGGATTGAAGACTGAGGATTGGGTATTGAGGATTGAGCATTGGGGATTGAGGGATGAGGATTGAGGATTGAGGGTTGTGGATTGAGGACGAGGACTGAGGGTTGAGTATTGGTGTTTGAAGTCTGAGGATTGGGGATTGATGAATGAGAATTGAGGATTGAGGATTGAGGATTGAAGATTGAGGATTCGGTATTGAGGATTGAAGAATGAGGATTGGGTATTGAGGATTGAAGAATGAGGATTGAGAATTGAGGACTGAGGATTGAGGATTGAGGATTGAGGATTGAGGATTGAAGGTTGAGTATTGAGGATTGAAGATTGAGGATTGAGGATTGAGAATTGGGGATTGAGTATTGAAGGTTGAGGATTGGGTATTGCGGATTGAACATTGAGGATTGAACATTGAGGATTGAAGATTCAGTATTGAGGATTGAAGATTGAGGATTGAGAATTGAGGATTGAAGATTGAAGATTGAGTATTGAGGATCGAAGATTGAGAATTGAGGATTGAGAATTGAGGATTGAGGATTGAGGATTGAGGATTGAGGATTGAAGACTGAGGATTGGGTATTGAGGATTTAGCATTGGGGATTGAGGGTTGAGGATTGAGGATTGAGGATTGAGGACTGAGGATTGAGGGTTGTGGATTGAGGACGAGGACTGAGGGTTGAGTATTGGTGTTTGAAGTCTGAGGATTGAGGATTGAGGATTGAGAATTGAGGATTGAGGATTGAGGATTGAAGATTGAGGATTCGGTATTGAGGATTGAAGAATGAGGATTGAGGAGTGAGGACTGAGGATTGAGGATTGCAGTTTGAGTATTGAGGATTGAAGATTGAGGATTGAGGATTGAGGATTGAGGATTGAGGATTGAGGATTGAGAATTGAGGATTGAGGATTGAGCGTTGAAGATTGAGGATTGAGGATTGAGGATTGAGGATTGAGGCTTGAGGACTGAGGATTGAGGATTGAGGATTGAGGAATGAAGATTGAGTATTGAGGATTGAAGATTGAGGATTGAGGATTGAGGATTGAGGATTGAGGATTGAGGACTGAAGATTGAATATTGATGATTGAAGATTGAGGATTGGGTATTGATGGTTGTGGATTGAGGACGAGGACTGAGGGTTGAGTATTGCTGCTTGAGGTCTGAGGATTGAGGATTGAGTATTGAGAATTGAGGGTTGAGGATTGAGGATTGAAGATTGTGGATTGGGAATTGAGGATTGAAGAATGAGGATTGAGGATTGAGGATTGAGGATTGAGTATTGAATACTGAGTATTGAGGATTGAAGATTGAGGATTGAGGATTGAGGATTGAGGACTCAGGGTCGAGGATTGAGGATTGAGGATTGAGGGTTGAAGATTGAGGATTGGGGACTGAGGATTGAAGATTGAGGATTGAGGATTGAGGACTGAGGATTGAGGATTGAGGATTGAAGGTTCAGTATTGAGGATTGAAGATTGAGAATTGATGATTGAGGATTGAACATTGAGGACTGAGTGTTGAGGGTTGAGTGATGAGAATTGATGTTTGTGGATAGAGATTCGAAGCTTGCAGATTGAGTATTGTGTATTGAAAACTGTGAATTGAGTATATTCTATTCAGGATTGAGGATTGACAACTGATTGTTGAGGACTGAGAGCTGAAGATTGAGGATTCAGGATTGAAGATTCCGGATTGAGGTTTGAGGACTGAGGATTGAGGGTTGAGGATTGATGATTGAGGATTGAGGATTGAGGATTGAGTATTGACGCTTGAGTATTGAGGATTGAGGATGGAGGATTGAAGAGAGAGGACAGAGTATTGAGGATTGAGTGCTGAGAGTTGATGTTTGACGATTGCGATTTGATTATTGAATATTGAGGATTGAGTACTGAATCATGAGAATTCAGGATATTCTATTGAGTATTGAGAATTGAGGATTGATGGTTGAGTATTGAGGATTGATGGTTGAGGGATGTGTGTTGAATACTGAGGATTGAGGATTGAGGATTGAGGATTGAGGATTGAGGATTGAGGATTGAAGATTGAGTATTGATGATTGAAGGTTGAGGATTGAGGATTCATGTTTGAGGATTGAGGACGGGGACTGACGGTTCAGGATTGAGGTTTGAGGATTGAGGATTGAGGATTGAGGACTGAGGATTGAGGATTGAGGACTGAGGGTTGTGGATTGAGGTCGAGGACTGAGGGTTGAGTATTGATGTTTGAGGTCTGAGGATTGAGGGTTGAGGATTGAGAATTGAGGATTGAGGATTGAGGATTGAAGATTGAGGATTGAGGATTCAGGATTGAGGATTGAGGATTGAAGACTGAGGATTGGGTATTGAGGATTCAACATTGAGGATTGATTGTTGAGGATTGAGGATTGAGGATTGACGATTGAGGATTGAGGAAATAGAATCGAGGATTGAGGTTTGAGGATTGAAGATTGAGGACTGGGCACTGAGGATTGAACAATGAGGATTGAGGATTGAGGATTGAGGATTGAGGGTTGCACATTGAGTATTGAGGATTGAAGATTGAGGTTTGAGGATTGAGGATTGAAGATTGAGTATTGAGGATTGAAGATTGAGGATTGAGGATTGAGGATTGAGGATTGAGGATTGAAGATTGAGGATTGGGGATTGAAGATTGAGGATTGGGTATTGCGGATTGAACATTGAGGATTGAGGATTGAGGATTGAAGACTGAGGATTGGGTATTGAGGATTGAGCATTGGGGATTGAGGGTTGACGATTGAGGATTGAGGATTGAGGATTGAAGATTGAATATTAATGATTGAAGATTGAGGATTGAGGATTGGGGGTTGTGGATTGAGGACGAAGACTGAGGGTTGAGTATTGGTGTTTGAAGTCTGAGGATTGAGGATTGAGGATTGAGAATTGAGGATTGAGGATTGAGGACTGAAGATTGAGGATTCGGTATTGAGGACTGAAGAATGAGGATTGGGTATTGAGGATTGAAGAATGAGGATTGAGTATTGAGGACTGAGGATTGAGGATTGAGGATTGAGGATTGAGGATTGAAGGTTGAGTATTGAGGATTGAAGATTGAGGATTGAGGATTGAGGATTGAGGATTGAGTATTGAAGGTTGAGGATTGGGTATTGCGGATTGAACATTGAGGATTGAACATTGAGGATTGAAAATTCAGTATTGAGGATTGAAGATTGAGGATTGAGGATTGAGAATTGAAGATTGAAGATTGAGTATTGAGGATCGAAGATTGAGGATTGAGGATTGAGAATTGAGGATTGAGGATTGAGGATTGAGGATTGAGGATTGAAGACTGAGGATTGGGTATTGAGGATTTAGCATTGGGGATTGAGGGTTGAGGATTGAGGATTGAGGATTGAGGACTGAGGATTGAGGGTTGTGGATTGAGGACGAGGACTGAGGGTTGAGTATTGGTGTTTGAAGTCTGAGGATTGAGGATTGAGGATTGAGAATTGAGGATTGAGGATTGAGGATTGAAGATTGAGGATTCGGTATTGAGGATTGAAGAATGAGGATTGAGGAGTGAGGACTGAGGATTGAGGATTGCAGTTTGAGTATTGAGGATTGAAGATTGAGGATTGAGGATTGAGGATTGAGGATTGAGGATTGAGGATTGAGAATTGAGGATTGAGGATTGAGGATTGAAGATTGAGGATTGAGGATTGAGGATTGAGGATTGAGGCTTGAGGACTGAGGATTGAGGATTGAGGACTGAGGATTCAGGATTGCAGTTTGAGCATTGAGGATTGAAGATTGAGGATTGAGGATTGAGGATTGAGGATTGAAGATTGAGTATTGAGGATTGAAGATTGCGGATTGAGGATTGAGGATTGAGGATTTAGGATTGAAGATTGAGGATTGGGGATTGAGGATTGACGATTGAGTATTGAGCATTGAGGATTGAGAATTGAGGACTGAGGATTGAAGATTGAGTATTGAGGATTGAAGATTGAGGATTGAGGATTGAGTATTGACGATTGAGGATTGAGTATTGAGGATTGAGAATTGAGGATTGATTATTGAAGATTGAGTATTGAGGATTGAAGATTGAGGATTGAGGATTGAGGATTGAGGATTGAGGATGAGGGCTGAGGGTTGAGGATTGAGGTTTGAGGACTGAGGGCAGAGGATTGAGGATTGAGAATTGAGGATTGAGTATTGAGTATTGTAGATTGAGGATTGGGTATTGCGGATTGAAGAATGTGGGTTGAGGACTGAGGGTTGAGGATTGAGTATTGAAGATTGAAGATTGAGGATTGAGGATTGAGGATTGAATATTGAGTATTGAGGATTGAAGATTGAGGATTGATGATTGAAGAATGAGGATTGAGGAGTGAGGACTGAGGATTGAGGATTGCAGTTTGAGTATCGAGGATTGAAGATTGAGGATTGAGGATTGAAGATTGAGGATTGGGTATTGAGGATTGAACATTGAGGATTGTGTATTGAGTATTGATGATTGAGGATTCAGGATTGAAGATTGAATATTGATGATGGAAGATTGAGGATCGAGGATTGAGGGTTGTGGAATGAGGACGAGGACAGAGGGTTGAGTATTGATGTTTGAGGTCTGAGGATTGAGGATTGAGGATTGAGAATTGAGGACTGAGGATTGAGGATTGAAGATTGAGGATTGGGTGTTGAGGATTGAAGACTGTGGATTGAGGATTGAAGATTGAGGATTGAGGATTGAAGGTTGAGTATTGAGGATTGAAGATTGAGGATTGAGGATTGAGGATTGAGGATTGAGTATTGAAGATTGAGGATTGGGTATTGCGGATTGAACATTGAGGATTGAACATTGAGGATTGAAGATTCAGTATTGAGGATTGAAGATTGAGGATTGAGGATTGAGGATTGAAGATTGAAGATTGAGTATTGAGGATCGAAGATTGAGGATTGAGGATTGAGAATTGAGGATTGAGGATTGAGGATTGAGGATTGAGGATTGAAGACTGAGGATTGGGTATTGAGGATTTAGCATTGGGGATTGAGGGTTGAGGATTGAGGATTGGGGATTGAGGACTGAGGATTGAGGGTTGTGGATTGAGGACGAGGACTGAGGGTTGAGTATTGGTGTTTGAAGTCTGAGGACTGAGGATTGAGGATTGAGAATTGAGGATTGAGGATTGAGGATTGAAGATTGAGGATTCGGTATTGAGGATTGATGAATGAGGATTGAGGAGTGAGGACTGAGGATTGAGGATTGAGGATTGAGGATTGGAGATTGAGTATTGAGGATTGAAGATTGAGGATTGAGGATTGAGGATTGAGGATTGAGTATTGAATTCTGAGTATTGAGGATTGAAGATTGAGGATTGAGGATTGAGGATTGAGGATCGAGGATTGAGGATTGAGGATTGAGGATTGAGGATTGAGGAATGAAGATTGAGTATTGAGGATTGAAGATTGAGGATTGAGGATTGAGGATTGAGGATTGAGGATTGAAGATTGAGGATTGGGGATTGAGTAATGACGATTGAAGATTGAGTATTGAGGATTGAGTATTGAGGATTGAGTATTGAGGATTGATTATTGAAGATTGAGTATTGAGGATTGAAGATTGAGGATTGATAATTGAGGATTGAAGATTGAGTATTGATGATTGAAGGTTGAGGATTGAGGATTCATGTTTGAGGATTGAGGACGGGGACTGACGGTTGAGGATTGAGGTTTGAGGATTGAGGATTGAGGATTTAGGACTGAGGATTGAGGATTGAGTGTTGTGGATTGTGGACGAGGACTGAGGGTTGAGTATTGATGCTTGAGGTCTGAGGATTGAGGATTGAGGATTGAGAATTGAGGATTGAGGATTGAGGATTGAAGATTGAGGATTGAGGATTGACGATTGAGGATTGAGGATTGAAGACTGAGGATTGGGTATTGAGGATTCAACATTGAGGATTGAGGGTTGGGGATTGAGGATTGATGATTGACGATTGAGGATTGAGGAATGAGAATCGAGGATTGAGGATTGAGGATTCAAGATTGAGGACTGGGCACTGAGGATTGAAGAATGAGGATTGAGGATTGAGGATTGAAGATTGAGTATTGATGATTGAAGATTGAGTATTGAGGATTGAAAATTGAGGATTGAGGATTGAGGATTGAGGATTGAGGATTGAGGATTGAGGATTGGGGACGGAGTGTTGAGTGTTGAGAGATGAGAATTGATGTTTCTGGATAGAGATTTGAAGATTGCAGATTGAGTATTGAGTATTGAAAACTGTGAATTGATGATATTCCATTGAGGACTGGGGACTGACAACTGATTGTTGAGGACTGAGGGCTGAAGATTGAGGATTGAGGATTGAGGACTGAATATTGAGTATTGAGGATTGAGGATTGAGGATTGAGTATTGAGGACTGAGGATTGAGGATTGACGATTGAGGATTGAGGGTTGAGGATTGAGGATTGAGGATTGACGATTGAGGATTGAGGAATGAGAATCGAGGATTGAGGATTGAGGATTCAAGATTGAGGACTGGGCACTGAGGATTGAAGAATGAGGATTGAGGATTGAGGATTGAGGATTGAGGATTGCAGATTGAGTATTGAGGATTGAAGATTGAGGGTTGAAGATTGAGGATTGAGGATTGAGCATTGAGGATTGATGATTGAGGATTGAGTATTGTTGATTGAAGATTGAGTATTGAGGATTGAAAATTGAGGATTGAGGATTGAGGATTGAGGATTGAAGATTGAGGATTGGGGACGGAGTGTTGAGTGTTGAGTGATGAGAATTGATGTTTGTGGATAGAGATTTGAAGATTGCAGATTGAGTATTGAGTATTGAAAACTGTGAATTGATGATATTCCATTGAGGACTGGGGACTGACAACTGATTGTTGAGGACTGAGGGCTGAAGATTGAGGATTCAGGATTGAGGATTCAGGATTAAGGTTTGAGGACTGAGGATTGAGGATTGAGGACTGAGGATTGAGGATTGAGGATTGAGGATTGAGGATTGAGGATTGAGGATTGAGGATTGAGGATTGAGGATTGAATATTGAGGATTGGGTATTGAGGATTGAACATTGAGGATTGTGGATTGAGTATTGATGATTGAGGATTGAGGATTAAAGATTGAATATTGATGATTGAAGATTGAGGATCGAGGATTGAGGGTTGTGAATTGAGGACGAGGACTGAGGGTTGAGTATTGATGTTTGGGGTCTGAGGATTGAGGATTGAGGATTGAGTATTGAGGACTGAGGATTGAGGATTGAAGATTGAGGATTGGGTGTTGAGGATTGAAGAATGTGGATTGAGGATTGAGGATTGAGTATTGAAGATTGAGGATTGGGTATTGCGGTTTGAACATTGAGGATTGAAGATTGTGGATTGAAGATTCAGTATTGAGGATTGAAGATTGAGGATTGAGGATTGAGGATTGAAGATTGAAGATTGAGTATTGAGGATTGAAGACTGAGGATTGAGGACTGAGAATTGAGGATTGAGGATTGAGGATTGAGGATTGAGGATTGAAGACTGAGGATTGGGTATTGAGGATTTAGCATTGGGGATTGAGGGTTGAGGATTGAGGATTGAGGATTGAGGATTGAAGATTGAATATTAATGATTGAAGATTGAGGATTGAGGATTGAGGGTTGTGGATTGAGGACGAGGACTGAGGGTTGAGTATTGGTGTTTGAAGTCTGAGGATAGAGGATTGAGGATTGAGAATTGAGGATTGAGGATTGATGATTGAAGATTGAGGATCGAGGATTGAGCATTGAAGATTGAGGATTTGGGACTGAGGATTGAAGATTGAGGATTGAGGATTGAAGATTGACGATTGAGGATTGAGAATTGAGGATTGAGGATTGAGGAATGAGCATTGAAGGTAGAGCATTGAGGATTGAAAACTGTGAATTGATGATATTCTATTGAGGATTGTGAATTGACAACTGATTGTTGAGGACTGAGGTCTGAAGATTGAGGATTCAGGATTGAGGATTCAGGATTGAGGATTCAGGTTTGATGTTTGAGGACTGAGGATTGAGGATTGAGGATTGAGGATTGAGGATTGAGGATTGAAGATTGAGGATTGAGGATTGAGGATGAGGGCTGAGGGTTGAGGATTGAGGTTTGAGGACTGAGGACTGAGGGTTGAGGATTGTGAGTTGATGATTGAGGATTGAGGATTCAAGATTGAGGATTGGGTATTGAGGATTGAAGAATGAGGATTGAGGAATGAGTATTGAGGATTGAGGATTGAAGATTGAGTACTGAGGATTGAAGCCTGACGATTGAGTATTGAGGATTGAGGATTGAGGATTGAGGATCGAGGATTGAAGATTGAGTATTGAGGATTGAAGACTGAGGATCGAGGATTGTGGATTGAGGATTGAGGATTGAAGATTGAGGATTGGGGACTGAGTGTTGAGGGTTGAATGATGAGAATTGATGTTTGTGGATAGAGATTCGAAGATTGCAGATTGAGCATTGAGTATTGAAAACTGTGAATTGATGATATTCTATTGAGGATTGAGAATTGACAACTGATTGTTGAGGACTGAGGTCTGAAGATTGAGGATTCAGGATTGAGGATTCAGGTTTGATGTTTGAGGACTGAGGATTGAGGATTGAGGATTGAGGATTGAGGATTGAGGACTGAGGATTGTGGATTGAAGATTGAGGATTGGGTATTGCGCATTGAACACTGAGGATTGAAGATTGAGGATTGGGGACGGAGTGTTGAGTGTTGAGTGATGAGAATTGATGTTTGTGGATAGAGATTTGAAGATTGCAGATTGAGTATTGAGTATTGAAAACTATGAATTGATGATATTCCATTGAGGATTGGGGATTGACAACTGATTGTTGAGGACTGAGGGCTGAAGATTGTGGATTCAGGACTGAGGATTCAGGATTAATGTTTGAGGACTGAGGATTGAGGATTGAGGATTGAGGATTGAGGATTGAGGATTGAGGATTGAGGATTGAGGATTCAGGATTGAGGACTGAAGATTGAATATTGATGATTGATGATAGAGGATTGAGTATTGATGGTTGTGGATTGAGGACGAGGACTGAGGGTTGAGTATTGCTGTTTGAGGTCTGAGGATTGAAGCTTGATGATTGAGGATTGAAGATTGAGGATTGAGGATTGAGGATTGAAGATTGAGGATTGAAGATTGAGTACTGAGGATTGAAGATTGAGGATTGAGGATTGCGGATTGAGGATTGAGGATTGAAAATTAAGGATTGAGGATTGACAATTGATTGTTGAGGACTGACGGCTGAAGATTGAGGATTCAGGATTGAAGATTCCGGATTGAGGTTTGAGGACTGAGGATTGAGGGTTGAGGATTGATGATTGAGGATTGAGGATTGAGGATTGAGTATTGACGCTTGAGTATTGAGGATTGAGAATGGAGGATTGAAGAGAGAGGACAGAGTATTGAGGATTGAGTGCTGAGAGTTGATGTTTGACGATTGCGATTTGATTATTGAATATTGAGGATTGAGTACTGAATCATGAGAATTCAGGATATTCTATTGAGTATTGAGAATTGAGGATTGATGGTTGAGTATTGAGGATTGATGGTTGAGGGTTGTGTGTTGAATATTGAGGATTGAGGATTAATGATTGAGGATTGAGGATTGAGAATTGAGGATTGAAGATTGAGTATTGATGATTGAAGGTTGAGGATTGAGGATTCGTGTTTGAGGATTTAGGACGGGGACTGACGGTTGAGGATTGAGGTTTGAGGATTGAGGATTGAGGATTGAGGACTGAGGATTGAGGATTGATGATTGAGGGTTGTGGATTGAGGTCGAGGACTGAGGGTTGAGTATTGATGTTTGAGGTCTGAGGATTGAGGATTGAGGATTGAGAATTGAGGATTGAGGATTGAGGATTGAAGATTGAGGATTGAGGATTCAGGATTGAGGATTGAGGATTGAAGACGGAGGATTGGGTATTGAGGATTCAACATTGAGGATTGATTGTTGAGGATTGAGGATTGAGGATTGACGATTGAGGATTGAGGAATGAGAATCGAGGATTGAGGTTTGAGGATTGAGGATTGAAGATTGTGGATTGGGTATTGAGGATTGAAGAATGAGTATTGAGGATTGAGGATTGAGGATTGAGGATTGAAGGCTGAGTACTGAGGATTGAAGATTGAGGATTGAGGATTGAGGATTGAGGATTGAGGATTGAGGATTAAGGATTGAATATTGAGTATTGAGGATTGAAGATTGAGGATTGAGGATTGAGGATTGAGGATTGAGGATTGAGGATTGAGGTTTGAGGATTGAGGATTGAGGATTGAAGATTGTGTATTGAGGATTGAAGATTGAGGATTGAGGATTGAGGATTGAGGATTGAGGATTGAAGATTGAGGATTGGGGATTGAGTATTGACGATTGAGGATTGAGTATTGAGGATTGCGAATTGAGGATTGATTATTGAAGATTGAGTATTGAGGATTGAAGATTGAGGAATGGGGATTGAGGATTGATGATAGAGGATTAAGGATTGAGGATTGGGTATTGAGGGTTGAGGATTGAGGATTGAGGATTGAGGATTGAAGATTGTGTATTGAGGATTGAAGATTGAGGATTGAGGATTGAGGATTGAGGATTGAGGATTGAAGATTGAGGTTTGGGGATTGAGTATTGACGATTGAGAATTGAGTATTGAGGATTGAGTATTGAGGATTGAAGATTGAGGATTGAGGGCTGAGGATAGAGGATTGAGGATGAGGTCTGAGGGTTGAGGATTGAAGTTTGAGGACAGAAGACTGAGGATTGAGGACTGAGGATTGAGGATGTGGTCTGAGGATTGAGATTTGAGGACTGAGGATTGAGGATTGAGGATTGAGGATCGAGGATTGAGGATTGAGGATTGAGGATTGAAGATTGCGGATTGGGTATTGAGGATTAGGGTATGAGGATTGAGGATTGAGGATTGAGGATTGAGGATTGAAGATTGATTATTGAGGATTGAAGATTGACGATTGAGGGTTGAGAATTGATGGTTGAGGGTTGAGATTTGAAGATTGAAGAATGGGGATTGAGTATTGAAAACTGTGAATTAAAGATATTCTATTGAGGATTGAGGATTGACAATTGATTGTTGAGGTCTTATGGCTGAAGATTGAGGATTCAGGATTGAGGATTCGTGGTGGAGGTTTGAGGACTGAGGATTGAGGGTTGAGGATTGAGGATTGAGGATTGACACTTGAGGATTGAGGATTGAGGATGGAGGATTGATGAGAGAGGACTGAGTGTTGAGGATTGAGGATTGAGAATTGAGGATTGAGGATTGAGGGTTGAAGATTGAGGATTGGGTATTGATGATTGAAGAATGAGGATTGAGGATTGAGGATTGAGGATTGAGGATTGAGGATTGAAGATTGAGCATTCAGGATTGCAGATGGACGATTGAGGATTGAGGACCGAGGATTGAGGATTGGGGATTGAAGATTGAGTATTGGGGATTGAAGATTGACGATTGAGGATTGAGAATTGAGGATTGAGGATTGAGGAGTGAGCATTGAAGATTGAGTATTGAGGATTGAACGTTGAGGATTGTGGATTGAGGATTGAGGATTGAGGATTGAATATTGAGGATTGGGGACTGAGTGTTGAGGGTTGAGTGATGAGAATTGATGTTTGTGGATAGAGATTTGAAGATTGCAGATTGAGTATAGAGTAATGAAAACTGTGAATTGATGATATACAATTGAGTATTGAGGATTGACAACAGATTGTTGAGGACTGAGGGCTGAGGAATGAGGATTCAGGTTTGAGGATTCAGGATTGAGGTTTGAGGACTGAGGATTGAGGGTTGAAAATTGAGGATTGAGGATTGAGGATTGAGGATTGAGGATTGAAGATTGAGGTTTGGGTATTGAGGATAGAACATTGAGGATTGTGTATTGAGTATTGAGGATTGAGGATTGCGGATTGAAGATTGAATATTGATGATTGAAGATTGAGGATCGAGGATTGAGGGTTGTGGACTGAGGACGAGGACTGAGGGTTGAGTATTGATGTTTGAGTTCTGAGGATTGAGGATTGAGGATTGAGAATTGAAGACTGAGGGTTGAGGATTGAAGATTGAGGATTGGGTGTTGAGGATTGAAGAATGTGGATTGAGGATTGAGGATTGAGGATTGAGGATTGAAGATTGAGTATTGAGGATTGAAGATTGAGGATTGAGGATTGAGGATTGAGGATTGAAGATTGAGTATTGAGGATTGAGGGTTGAGGATTGAGGATTGAGGATTGAGGATTGAGGATTGAAGATTGAGTATTGAGGGTTGAAGATTAAGGTTGAGGTTTGAGGATTGAGGATTGAGTATTGAGGATTGAAGATTGAGGATTGAGGATTGAGGTTTGAGGATTGAGGACGTGGACTGACGGTTGAGGATTGAGGTTTGAAGATTGAGGATTGAGGATTGAAGACTGAGGATTGAGGATTGAGGATTGAGCATTGAGGATTGAAGATTGAGGACTGGAGATTGAGGATTGATGATAGAGGATTAAGGCTTGAGGATTGGGGATTGAGGATCTAGGATTGGAGATTGATTATTGAGGATTAAAGATTGAGGATTGAGGATTGAGGATTGAGAATTGAGAATTGAGTGTGAGGACTGAGGGCTGAGGATTGAGGTTTGAGGAACGAGGATTGAGGATTCAGGATTGAGGACTGAGGATCGACGATTCAGTATTGAAGATTGAGGATTGATTACTGAGGATTGAGGATTGAGGATTGAGGTTTGAGGACTGAGGATTGAGGATTGAAGATTGAGTATTGTGGATTGAAGATTGAGGATTGAGGATTGAGGATTGAGGATTGAGGATGAGGGCTGAGGTTTGAGGATTGAGGATTGAGGGCTGAGGACTGAGGATTGAGGGTTGAGAATTGAGGATTGAGGATAGAGGATTGAAGATTGAGGATTGGGTATTGAGGATTGAAGAATGAGGATTGAGGATTGAGGATTGAGAGTTGAGGATTGAGGATTGAGGTTTGAAGATTGAGGATTGGGTGTTGAGGATTGAAGAATGAGGATTCAGGAATGAGCATTGAGGATTGAGGATTGAAGATTGAGTATTGAGGATTGAAGCCTGGCGACTGAGGACTGAGGATTGAGGATTGACGATTGAGGATGTGGGATTGAAGATTGAGCATTGAGGATTGAAGATTGAGGATCGAGGATTGAGGATTGAGGATTGAGTATTGAAGATTGAGGATTGGGGACTGAGTGTTGAGGGTTGAATGATGAGAATTGATGTTTGTGGATAGAGATTTGAAAATTGCAGATTGAGTATTGAGTATTGAAAACTGTGAATTGATGATATTCTATTGAGGATTGAGAATTGACAACTGATTGTTGAGGACTGAGGTCTGAAGATTGAGGATTCAGGATTGAGGATACAGGTTTGAGGTTCGAGGACTGAGGATTGAGGATTGTGGATTGAGGATTGAGGATTGAAGATTGAAGATGGGAGGATTGAGGATTGAGTGTTGGGGTTTGAGGACGAGGACTGACGGTTGAGGATTGAGGTTTGAGGATTGTGGATTGAGGATTGATGGTTGAGGATTGATGATTGAGGATTGAGGATTGAGTATTGAGGATTGACGATTGAGTATTGAGGATTGAAGATTGAGGTTTGAGGATTGAGGATTGAGTATTGAGGATTGAGGATTGATGATTGAGGATTGAAGATTCAGTATTGAGGATTGCATATTGAGAATTGAGGATTGAGGATTGAACATTGAGGACTGAGTGTTGAGGGTTGTGTGATGAGAATTGATGTTTGTGGATAGAGATTTGAAAATTACAGATTGAGTATTGAGTATTGAAAACTGTGAATTCATGATATTCTATTGAGGATTGAGAACTGAGAATTGAGTGTGAGGACTGAGGGTTGAGGATTGAGGTTTGAGGAACGAGGATTGAGGATTGAGGATTGAGGACTGAGGATTGACGATTCAGTATTGAAGATTGAGGATTGATTACTGAGGATTGAGGATTGAGGATTGAGGATTGACGCTTGAGGATTGAGGATTGAGGATGGAGGATTGAAGAGAGAGGACTGAGTGCTGAGGATTGCGTGTTGAGAATTGATGTTTGAGGATTGAGATTTGATTACTGAATATTGTGGATTGAGTATTGAACCATGAGAATTCAGGATATTCCTTTGAGTATTGAGAATTGAGGATTGATGGTTGAGTATTGAGGATTGATGGATGAGGGTTGTGCGTTGAATATTGTGAATTGAGGATTGAGGATTGAGGATTGAGGATTGAGGATTGAAGATTGAGTATTGATGATTGAAGATTGAGGATTGAGGATTGAGGATTGAGGGTTGAGGTTTGAGAACGAGGACTGACGGTTGAGGATTGAGGTTTGAGGATTGAGGATTGAGGATTGAGGACTGAAGATTGAATATTGATGATTGAATGTTGAGGATTCAGTATTGATGTTTGTGGATTGAGGACGAGGACTGAGGGTTGAGTATTGCTGTTTGAGGTCTGAGGATTGAGGATTGAGGATTGAGGATTGAGGATTGAGGATTGAGAATTGAGAATTGAGGATGAGGACTGAGGGTTGGGGATTGAGGTTTGAGGAATGAGGATTGAGGATTGAGGATTGAGGATTGAAGATTGAGGATTGGGGATTGAGGATTGACGATTGAGGATTGAGTATTGAGGATTGAGAATTGAGGATTGAGGATTGAAGATTGAGTATTGAGGATTCAGAATTGAGGTTTGAGGACTGAGTGTTGAGGGTTGAATGATGAGAATTGATGTTTGTGGATAGAGATTTGAAAATTGCAGATTGAGTATTGAGTATTGAAAACTGTGAATTGATGATATACAATTGAGTATTGAGGATTGACAACAGATTGTTGAGGACTGAGGGCTGACGAATGAGGATTCAGGTTTGAGGATTCAGGATTGAGGTTTGAGGACTGAGGATTGAGGATTGAAAATTGAGGATTGAGGATTGAGGATTGAGGATTGAGGATTGAAGATTGAGGTTTGGGTATTGAGGATAGAACATTGAGGATTGTGTATTGAGTATTGAGGATTGAGGATTGCGGATTGAAGATTGAATATTGATGATTGAAGATTGAGGATCGAGGATTGAGGGTTGTGGACTGAGGACGAGGACTGAGGGTTGAGTATTGATGTTTGAGTTCTGAGGATTGAGGATTGAGGATTGAGAATTGAAGACTGAGGGTTGAGGATTGAAGATTGAGGATTGGGTGTTGAGGATTGAAGAATGTGGATTGAGGATTGAGGATTGAGGATTGAGGATTGAAGATTGAGTATTGAGGATTGAAGATTGAGGATTGAGGATTGAGGATTGAGGATTGAAGATTGAGTATTGAGGATTGAGGGTTGAGGATTGAGGATTGAGGATTGAGGATTGAGGATTGAAGATTGAGTATTGAGGGTTGAAGATTAAGGTTGAGGTTTGAGGATTGAGGATTGAGTATTGAGGATTGAAGATTGAGGATTGAGGATTGAGGTTTGAGGATTGAGGACGTGGACTGACGGTTGAGGATTGAGGTTTGAAGATTGAGGATTGAGGATTGAAGACTGAGGATTGAGGATTGAGGATTGAGCATTGAGGATTGAAGATTGAGGACTGGAGATTGAGGATTGATGATAGAGGATTAAGGCTTGAGGATTGGGGATTGAGGATCTAGGATTGGCGATTGATTATTGAGGATTAAAGATTGAGGATTGAGGATTGAGGATTGAGAATTGAGAATTGAGTGTGAGGACTGAGGGCTGAGGATTGAGGTTTGAGGAACGAGGATTGAGGATTCAGGATTGAGGACTGAGGATCGACGATTCAGTATTGAAGATTGAGGATTGATTACTGAGGATTGAGGATTGAGGATTGAGGTTTGAGGACTGAGGATTGAGGATTGAAGATTGAGTATTGTGGATTGAAGATTGAGGATTGAGGATTGAGGATTGAGGATTGAGGATGAGGGCTGAGGTTTGAGGATTGAGGATTGAGGGCTGAGGACTGAGGATTGAGGGTTGAGAATTGAGGATTGAGGATTGAGGATTGAAGATTGAGGATTGGGTATTGAGGATTGAAGAATGAGGATTGAGGATTGAGGATTGAGAGTTGAGGATTGAGGATTGAGGTTTGAAGATTGAGGATTGGGTGTTGAGGATTGAAGAATGAGGATTCAGGAATGAGCATTGAGGATTGAGGATTGAAGATTGAGTATTGAGGATTGAAGCCTGGCGACTGAGGACTGAGGATTGAGGATTGACGATTGAGGATGTGGGATTGAAGATTGAGTATTGAGGATTGAAGATTGAGGATCGAGGATTGAGGATTGAGGATTGAGTATTGAAGATTGAGGATTGGGGACTGAGTGTTGAGGGTTGAATGATGAGAATTGATGTTTGTGGATAGAGATTTGAAAATTGCAGATTGAGTATTGAGTATTGAAAACTGTGAATTGATGATATTCTATTGAGGATTGAGAATTGACAACTGATTGTTGAGGACTGAGGTCTGAAGATTGAGGATTCAGGATTGAGGATACAGGTTTGAGGTTCGAGGACTGAGGATTGAGGATTGTGGATTGAGGATTGAGGATTGAAGATTGAAGATGGGAGGATTGAGGATTGAGTGTTGGGGTTTGAGGACGAGGACTGACGGTTGAGGATTGAGGTTTGAGGATTGTGGATTGAGGATTGATGGTTGAGGATTGATGATTGAGGATTGAGGATTGAGTATTGAGGATTGACGATTGAGTATTGAGGATTGAAGATTGAGGTTTGAGGATTGAGGATTGAGTATTGAGGATTGAGGATTGATGATTGAGGATTGAAGATTCAGTATTGAGGATTGCATATTGAGAATTGAGGATTGAGGATTGAACATTGAGGACTGAGTGTTGAGGGTTGTGTGATGAGAATTGATGTTTGTGGATAGAGATTTGAAAATTACAGATTGAGTATTGAGTATTGAAAACTGTGAATTCTTGATATTCTATTGAGGGTTGAGAACTGAGAATTGAGTGTGAGGACTGAGGGTTGAGGATTGAGGTTTGAGGAACGAGGATTGAGGATTGAGGATTGAGGACTGAGGATTGACGATTCAGTATTGAAGATTGAGGATTGATTACTGAGGATTGAAGATTGAGGATTGAGGATTGACGCTTGAGGATTGAGGATTGAGGATGGAGGATTGAAGAGAGAGGACTGAGTGCTGAGGATTGCGTGTTGAGAATTGATGTTTGAGGATTGAGATTTGATTACTGAATATTGTGGATTGAGTATTGAACCATGAGAATTCAGGATATTCCTTTGAGTATTGAGAATTGAGGATTGATGGTTGAGTATTGAGGATTGATGGATGAGGGTTGTGCGTTGAATATTGTGGATTGAGGATTGAGGATTGAGGATTGAGGATTGAGGATTGAAGATTGAGTATTGATGATTGAAGATTGAGGATTGAGGATTGAGGATTGAGGGTTGAGGTTTGAGAACGAGGACTGACGGTTGAGGATTGAGGTTTGAGGATTGAGGATTGAGGATTGAGGACTGAAGATTGAATATTGATGATTGAAGGTTGAGGATTCAGTATTGACGTTTGTGGATTGAGGACGAGGACTGAGGGTTGAGTATTGCTGTTTGAGGTCTGAGGATTGAGGATTGAGGATTGAGGATTGAGGATTGAGGATTGAGAATTGAGAATTGAGGATGAGGACTGAGGGTTGGGGATTGAGGTTTGAGGAATGAGGATTGAGGATTGAGGATTGAGGATTGAAGATTGAGGATTGGGGATTGAGGATTGACGATTGAGGATTGAGTATTGAGGATTGAGAATTGAGGATTGAGGATTGAAGATTGAGTATTGAGGATTCAGAATTGAGGTTTGAGGACTGAGTGTTGAGGGTTGAATGATGAGAATTGATGTTTGTGGATAGAGATTTGAAAATTGCAGATTGAGTATTGAGTATTGAAAACTGTGAATTGATGATATTCTATTGAGGATTGAGAATTGACAACTGATTGTTGAGGACTGAGGTCTGAAGATTGAGGATTCAGGATTGAGGATACAGGTTTGAGGTTCGAGGACTGAGGATTGAGGATTGAGGATTGAGGATTGAGGATTGAAGATTGAGGATTGGGTATTGCGGATTGAACATTGAGGATGGAGGATTGAGGATTGAGGATTGAGGATTGAGGATTGAGGACTGAAGATTGAATATTGATGATTGAATATTGAGGATTGAGTATTGATGGTTGTGGATTGAGGACGAGGACTGAGGGTTGAGTATTGCTGTTTGAGGTCTGAGGATTGAGGATTGAGGATTGAGAATTGAGGATTGAGGATTGAGGATTGAAGATTGTGGATTGGGTATTGAGGATTGAAGAATGAGTATTGAGGATTGAGGATTGAGGATTGAGGATTGAAGGCTGAGTATTGAGGATTGAAGATTGAGGATTGAGGATTCAGGATTGAGGATTGAGGATTGAGGATTAAGGATTGAATATTGAGTATTGAGGATTGAAGATTGAGGATTGAGGATTGAGGATTGAGGATTGAGGATTGAGGTTTGAGGATTGAGGATTGAGGATTGAGGATTGAGGATTGAAGATTGTGTATTGAGGATTGAAGATTGAGGATTGAGGATTGAGGATTGAGGATTGAGGATTGAGGATTGAAGATTGAGGATTGGGGATTGAGTATTGACGATTGAGGATTGAGTATTGAGGATTGCGAATTGAGGATTGATTATTGAAGATTGAGTATTGAGGATTGAAGATTGAGGAATGGGGATTGAGGATTGATGATAGAGGATTAAGGATTGAGGATTGGGGATTGAGGATCTAGGATTGGAGATTGATTATTGAGGATTGAAGATTGAGGATTGAGGATTGAGGATTGTGGATTGGGTATTGAGGATTGAAGAATGAGGATTGAGGATTGAGGATTGAGGAGTGAGGATTGAAGACTGAGTATTGAGGATTGAAGATTGACGATTGAGGATTGAGGATTGAGGATTGAGGATTGAGGATTGAATATTGAGTATTGAGGATTGAAGATTGAGGATTGAGGATTGAGGATTGAGGATTGAGGATTGAGGTTTGAGGATTGAGGATTGAGGATTGAGGATTGAAGATTGTGTATTGAGGATTGAAGATTGAGGATTGAGGATTGAGGATTGAGGATTGAGGATTGAAGATTGAGGTTTGGGGATTGAGTATTGATGATTGAGAATTGAGTATTGAGGATTGAGAATTGAGGATTGATTATTGAAGATTGAGTATTGAGGATTGAAGATTGAGGGTTGAGGGCTGAGGATTGAGGATTGAGGATGAGGTCTGAGGGTTGAGGATTGAAGTTTGAGGACAGAGGACTGAGGATTGAGGACTGAGGATTGAGGATGCGGTCTGAGGATTAAGATTTGAGGACTGAGGATTGAGGATTGAGGATTGAGGATCGAGGATTGAGGATTGAGGATTGAGGATTGAAGATTGAGGATTAGGTATTGCGGATTGAACATTGAGGATTGAGGATTGAGGATTGAGGATTGAGGATCGAGGATTGAGGATTGAGGATTGAGGATTGAAGATTGAGGATTGGGGACTGAGGATTGAAGATTGAATATTGAGGATTGAGGATTGAGGATTGAGGGTTGAGGGTTGAAGATTCAGTATTGAGGACTGAAGATTGAGAATTGAGGATTGAGGATTGAACATTGAGTACTGAGTGTTGAGGGTTGAGTGATGTGAATTGGTGTTTGTGGATAGAGATCTGAAGATTGCAGATTGACTATTGAGTATTGAAAACTGTGAATTGAGGATACTCTATTGAGGATTGACGATTGACAACTGATTGTTGAGGACTGAGGGCTGAAGATTGAGGATTGAGGATTGAGGATTGAGGATTGAGGAAGAGGGCTGAGGGTTGAGGATTGAGGTTTGAGGACTGAGGACTGAGGGTTGAGGATTGAGGATTGAGGATGGAGGATTGATTAGAGAGGACTGAGTGTTGAGGATTGAGTGTTGAGAATTGATGTTTGAGGATTGAGATTTGATTATTGAATATTGTGGATTGAGTATTGAGCCATGAGAATTCAGGATATTCTATTGAGTATTGAGAATTGAGGATTGATGGTTGAGTATTGAGGATTGATGGCTGAGGGTTGTGCGTTGAATATTGAGGATTGAGGATTGGGGATTGAGGATTGAGGATTGAGGATTGAAGATTGAGTATTGATGATTGAAGATTAAGGATTGAGGATTGGGGGTTGAGGTTTGAGGACGAGGACTGACGGTTGAGGATTGAGGTTTGAGGATTGAGGATTGAGGATTGAAGACTGAGGATTGAGGATTGAGGATTGAGCATTCAGGATTGAAGATTGTGGACTGAGGATTCAGGATTGAAGTTTGAGTATTGAGGATTGGAGATTGAAGATTGAGGATTGAGGATTGAGGATTGAGGATGAGGGCTGAGGGTTGAGGATTGAGGTTTGAGGACTGAGGACTGAGGATTGAGGATTGGGAATTGAGGATTGAGGATTGAGGATTGAAGATTGAGGATTGGGTATTGAGGATTGAAGAATGAGGATTGAGGATTGAGGATTGAGGATTGAGGATTGAGGATTGAAGATTGAGCATTCAGGATTGCAGATGGACGATTGAGGATTGAGGACCGAGGATTGAGGATTGGGGATTGAAGATTGAGTATTGGGGATTGAAGATTGACGATTGAGGATTGAGAATTGAGGAGTGAGGATTGAGGAGTGAGCATTGAAGATTGAGTATTGAGGATTGAACGTTGAGGATTGTGGATTGAGGATTGAGGATTGAGGATTGAATATTGAGGATTGGGGACTGAGTGTTGAGGGTTGAGTGATGAGAATTGATGTTTGTGGATAGAGATTTGAAGATTGCAGATTGAGTATTGAGTAATGAAAACTGTGAATTGATGATATTCAATTGAGTATTGAGGATTGACAACAGATTGTTGAGGACTGAGGGCTGACGAATGAGGATTCAGGTTTGAGGATTCAGGATTGAGGTTTGAGGACTGAGGATTGAGGATTGAAAATTGAGGAATGAGGATTGAGGATTGAGGATTGAAGATTGAGGTTTGGGTACTGAGGATACAACATTGAAGATTGTGGATTGAGTATTGAGGATTGAGGATTGCGGATTGAAGATTGAATATTGATGATTGAAGATTGAGGATCGAGGCTTGAGGGTTGTGGATTGAGGACGAGGACTGAGGGTTGAGTATTGATGTTTGAGTTCTGAGGATTGAGGATTGAGGATTGAGAATTGAAGACTGAGGGATGAGGATTGAAGATTGAGGATTGGGTGTTGAGGATTGAAGAATGTGGATTGAGGATTGAGGATTGAGGATTGAGGATTGAAGATTGGGTATTGCGGATTGAAGATTGAGGATTGAGGATTGAGGATTGAGGATTGAAGATTGAGTATTGAGGATTGAGGGTTGAGGATTGAGGATTGAGGATTGAGGATTGAGGATTGAAGATTGAGTATTGAGGGTTGAAGATTAAGGTTGAGGTTTGAGGATTGAGGATTGAGTATTGAGGATTGAAGATTGAGGTTTGAAGATTGAGGATTGAGGATTGAGGACTGAGGATTGAGGATTGAGGATTGAGCATTGAGGATTGAAGATTGAGGACTGGAGATTGAGGATTGATGATAGAGGATTAAGGATTGAGGATTGGGGATTGAGGATCTAGGATTGGAGATTGATTATTGAGGATTGAAGATTGAGGATTGAGGATTGAGGATTGAGAATTGAGAATTGAGTGTGAGGACTGAGGGCTGAGGATTGAGGTTTGAGGAACGAGGACTGAGGATTGAGGATTGAGGACTGAGGATTGACGATTCAGTATTGAAGATTGAGGATTGATTACTGAGGATTGAGGATTGAGGATTGAGGTTTGAGGACTGAGGATTGAGGATTGAAGATTGAGTATTGTGGATTGAAGATTGAGGATTGAGGATTGAGGATTGAGGATTGAGGATGAGGGCTGAGGTTTGAGGATTGAGGATTGAGGGCTGAGGACTGAGGATTGAGTATTGAGGATTGAAGATTGAGGATTGAGGATTGAGGTTTGAGGATTGAGGACGTGGACTGACGGTTGAGGATTGAGGTTTGAAGATTGAGGACTGAGGATTGAGGACTGAGGATTGAGGATTGAGGATTGAGCATTGAGGATTGAAGATTGAGGACTGGAGATTGAGGATTGATGATAGAGGATTAAGGATTGAGGATTGGGGATTGAGGATCTAGGATTGGAGAATGATTATTGAGGATTGAAGATTGAGGATTGAGGATTCAGGATTGAGAATTGAGAATTGAGTGTGAGGACTGAGGGCTGAGGATTGAGGTTTGAGGAACGAGGATTGAGGATTGAGGATTGAGGACTGAGGATTGACGATTCAGTATTGAAGATTGAGGATTGATTACTGAGGATTGAGGATTGAGGATTGAGGTTTGAGGACTGAGGATTGAGGATTGAAGATTGAGTATTGTGGATTGAAGATTGAGGATTGAGGATTGAGGATTGAGGATTGAGGATGAGGGCTGAGGTTTGAGGATTGAGGATTGAGGGCTGAGGACTGAGGATTGAGGGTTGAGAATTGATGATTGAGGATTGAGAATTGAAGATTGAGGATTGGGTATTGAGGATTGAAGAATGAGGATGGAGGATTGAGGATTGAGAGTTGAGGATTGAGGATTGAGGTTTGAAGATTGAGGATTGGGTGTTGAGGATTGAAGAATGAGGATTCTGGAATGAGCATTGAGGATTGAGGATTGAAGATTGAGTATTGAGGATTGAAGCCTGGCGACTGAGGACTGAGGATTGAGGATTGACGATTGAGGATGTGGGATTGAAGATTGAGTATTGAGGATTGAAGATTGAGGATCGAGGATTGAGGATTGAGGATTGAGTATTGAAGATTGAGGATTGGGGACTGAGTGTTGAGGGTTGAATGATGAGAATTGATGTTTGTGGATAGAGATTTGAAAATTGCAGATTGAGTATTGAGTATTGAAAACTGTGAATTGATGATATTCTATTGAGGATTGAGAATTGACAACTGATTGTTGAGGACTGAGGTCTGAAGATTGAGGATTCAGGATTGAGGATACAGGTTTGAGGTTCGAGGACTGAGGATTGAGGATTGACGATTGAGGATTGAGGATTGAAGATTGAAGATGGAAGGATTGAGGATTGAGTGTTGGAGATTGAGGACGAGGACTGACGGTTGAGGCTTGAGGTTTGAGGATTGTGGATTGAGGATTGAGAATGAAGGCAGAGGGTTGAGGATTGAGGTTTGAGTATAGAATCCTGAGAATTCAGGATATTCTATTGAGTATTGAGAATTGAGGATTGATGGTTGAGTATTGAGGATTGAGGATTGAGGGTTGAGGATTGAGTATTGAAGATTGAGGATTGATGGTTGAGGATTGATGATTGAGGATTGAGGATTGAGTATTGAGGATTGACGATTGAGTATTGAGGATTGAAGATTGAGGTTTGAGGATTGAGGATTGAGGATTGAACATTGAGGACTGAGTGTTGAGCGTTGACTGATGAGAATTGATGTTTGTGGATAGAGATTTGAAAATTGCAGATTGAGTATTGAGTATTGAAAACTGTGAATTGATGATATTCTATTGAGGATTGAGAATTGAGAATTGAGTGTGAGGACTGAGGGTTGAGGATTGAGGTTTGAGGAACGAGGATTGAGGATTGAGGATTGAGGACTGAGGATTGACGATTCAGTATTGAAGATTGAGGATTGATTACTGAGGATTGAGGATTGAGGATTGAGGATTGACGCTTGAGGATTGAGGATTGAGGATGGAGGATTGAAGAGAGAGGACTGAGTGCTGAGGATTGCGTGTTGAGGATTGATGTTTGAGGATTGAGATTTGATTACTGAATATTGTGGTGAGTATTGAACCATGAGAATTCAGGATATTCTTTTGAGTATTGAGAATTGAGGATTGATGGTTGCGTATTGAGGATTGATGGATGAGGGTTGTGCGTTGAATATTGTGGATTGAGGATTGAGGATTGAGGATTGAGGATTGAGGATTGAAGATTGAGTATTGATGATTGAAGATTGTGGATTGGGTATTGAGGATTGAAGAAGGAGGATTGAGGATTGAGGATTGAGGAGTGAGGATTGAAGACTGAGTATTGAGGATTGAAGATTGAGGATTGAGGGTTGAGGATTGAGGATTGAGGATTGAGGTTTGAGGATTGAGGATTGAGGATTGAGGATTGAAGATTGTGTATTGAGGATTGAAGATTGAGGATTGAGGATTGAGGATTGAGGATTGAGGATTGAAGATTGAGGATTGGGGATTGAGTATTGACGATTGAGAACTCAGTATTGAGGATTGAGCATTGAGGATTGATTATTGAAGATTGAGTATTGAGGATTGAAGATTGAGGATTGAGGGCTGAGGATTGAGGATTGAGGATGAGGTCTGAGGGTTGAGGATTGAAGTTTGAGGACAGAGGACTGAGGATTGAGGACTGAGGATTGAGGATGTGGTCTGAGGATTGAGATTTGAGGACTGAGGATTGAGGATTGAGGATTGAGGATCGAGGATTGAGGATTGAGGATTGAGGATTGAAGATTGAGGATTGGGTATTGCGGATTGAACATTGAGGATTGAGGATTGAGGATTGAGGATTGAGGATCGAGGATTGAGGATTGAGGATTGAGGATTGAAGATTGAGGATTGGGGACTGAGGATTGAAGATTGAGTATTGAGGAATGAGGATTGAGGATTGAGGGTTGAGGATTGAAGATTCAGTATTGAGGACTGAAGATGAGAATTGAGGATTGAGGATTGAACATTGAGTACTGAGTGTTGAGGGCTGAGTGATGAGAATTGGTGTTTGTGGATAGAGATCTGAAGATTGCAGATTGACTATTGAGTATTGAAAACTGTGAATTGAGGATACTCTATTGAGGATTGACGATTGACAACTGATTGTTGAGGACTGAGGGCTGAAGATTCAGGATTGAGGATTGAGGATTGAGGATTGAGGAAGAGGGCTGAGGGTTGAGGATTGAGGTTTGAGGACTGAGGACTGAGGGTTGAGGATTGAGAATTGAGTATTGAGGATTGAGGATTGAAGATTGCGGATTGGGTATTGAGGATTGTAGTATGAGGATTGAGGATTGAGGATTGAGGATTGAGGATTGAGGATTGAAGATTGATTATTGAGGATTGAAGATTGACGATTGAGGGTTGAGAATTGATGTTTGAGGGTTGAGATTTGAAGATTGAAGAATGTGGATTGAGTATTGAAAACTGTGAATTAAGGATATTCTATTGAGGATTGAGGATTGACAATTGATTGTTGAGGTCTTATGGCTGAAGATTGAGGATTCAGGATTGAGGATTCGTGGTGGAGGTTTGAGGACTGAGGATTGAGGGTTGAGGATTGAGGATTGACTCTTGAGGATTGAGGATTGAGGATGGAGGATTGATGAGAGAGGACTGAGTGTTGAGGATTGAGTGTTGAGAATTGATGTTTGAGGATTGAGATTTGATTATTGAATATTGTGGATTGAGTATTGAACCATGAGAATTCAGGATATTCTATTGAGTATTGAGAATTGAGGATTGATGGTTGAGTATTGAGAATTGAGGATTGATGGTTGAGTATTGAGGATTGATAGCTGAGGGTTGTGCGTCGAATATTGAGGATTGAGGATTGAGGATTGAGGATTGAGGATTGGGGATTGAAGATTGAGTATTGATGATTGAAGATTAAGGATTGAGGATTGGGGGTTGAGGTTTGAGGACGAGGACTGACGGTTGAGGATTGAGGTTTGAGGATTGAGGATTGAGGATTGAGGACTGAGGATTGAGGATTGAGGACTGAAGATTGAGTATTGAGGATTGAGGATTGAGGATTGAGGATTGAGGATTGAGGATTGAGGATTGAAGATTGAGTATTGAGGGTTGAAGATTAAGGTTGAGGTTTGAGGATTGAGGATTGAGTATTGAGGATTGAAGATTGAGGATTGAGGATTGAGGTTTGAGGATTGAGGACGTGGACTGACGGTTGAGGATTGAGGTTTGAGGATTGAGGATTGAGGATTGAGGACTGAGGATTGAGGATTGAGGATTGAGCATTGAGGATTGAAGATTGAGGACTGGGGATTGAGGTTTGATGATATAGGATTAAGGATTGAGGATTGGGGATTGAGCATCTAGGATTGGAGATTGATTATTGAGGATTGAGGATTGAGGATTGAGAATTGAGAATTGAGTGTGAGGACTGAGGGCTGAGGATTGAGGTTTGAGGAACGTGGATTGGGGATTGAGGATTGAGGGCTGAGGATTGACGATTCAGTATTGAAGATTGAGGATTGATTACTGAGGATTGAGGATTGAGGATTGAGGTTTGAGGACTGAGGATTGAGGATTGAAGATTGAGTATTGTTGATTGAAGATTGAGGATTGAGGATTGAGGATTGAGGATTGAGGATGAGGGCTGAGGTTTGAGGATTGAGGATTGAGGGATGAGGACTGAGGATTGAGGGTTGAGAATTGAGGATTGAGGATTGAGGATTGAAGATCGAGGATTGGGTATTGAGGATTGAAGAATGAGAATTGAGGATTGAGGATTGAGAGTTGAGGATTGAGGATTGAGGTTTGAAGATTGAGGATTGGGTGTTGAGGATTGAAGAATGAGGATTCAGGAATGAGCATTGAGGATTGAGGATTGAAGATTGAGTATTGAGGATTGAAGCCTGGCGACTGAGGACTGAGGATTGAGGATTGACGATTGAGGATGTGGGATTGAAGATTGAGTATTGAGGATTGAAGATTGAGGATCGAGGATTGAGGATTGAGGATTGAGTATTGAAGATTGAGGATTGGGGACGGAGTGTTGAGGGTTGAATGATGAGAATTGATGTTTGTGGATAGAGATTTGAAAATTGCAGATTGAGTATTGAGTATTGAAAACTGTGAATTGATGATATTCTATTGAGGATTGAGAATTGACAACTGATTGTTGAGGACTGAGGTCTGAAGATTGACGATTCAGGATTGAGGATACAGGTTTGAGGTTCGAGGACTGAGGATTGAGGATTGAGGATTGAGGATTGAGGATTGAAGATTGAGGATTGGGTATTGCGGATTGAACATTGAGGATGGAGGATTGAGGATTGAGGATTCAGGATTGAGGATTGAGGACTGAAGATTGAATATTGATTATTGAATATTGAGGATTGAGTATTGATGGTTGTGGATTGAGGACGAGGACTGAGGGTTGAGGATTGAGGATTGAAGGCTGAGTATTGAGGATTGAAGATTGAGGATTGAGGATTGAGGATTGAGGATTGAGGATTGAGGATTAAGGATTGAATATTGAGTATTGAGGATTGAAGATTGAGGATTGAGAATTGAGGATTGAGGATTGAGGATTGAAGATTGAGGATTCGGTATTGAGGATTGAAGAATGAGGATTGAGGAGTGAGGACTGAGGATTGAGGATTGCAGTTTGAGTATTGAGGATTGAAGATTGAGGATTGAGGATTGAGGATTGAGGATTGAGGATTGAGGATTCGGTATTGAGGATTGAAGAATGAGGATTGAGGAGTGAGGACTGAGGATTGAGGATTGCAGTTTGAGTATTGAGGATTGAAGATTGAGGATTCAGGATTGAGGATTGAGGATTGAGGATTGAAGATTGAATATGGACAATCGAAGTTTGAGGATTGAGTATTGAGTGTTGTGGATTGGCGACGAGGACTGAGGGTTGAGTATAGATGTTTGAACTCTGAGGATTGAGGATTAAGGATTGAGAGTTGAGGATTGAGGATTGAGGATGGAGGATTGAAGAGAGAGGACTGAGTGTTGAGGATTGAGTGTTGAGAATTGATGTTTGAGGGTTGAGATTTGAAGATTGAAGAATGGGGATTGAGTATTGAAAACTGTGAATTAAGGATATTCTATTGAGGATTGACGATTGACAATTGATTGTTGAGGTCTTATGGCTGAAGATTGAGGATTCAGGATTGAGGATTCGTGGTGGAGGTTTGAGGACTGAGGATTGAGGGTTGAGGACTGAGGATTGAGGATTGACTCTTGAGGATTGAGAATTGAGGATGGAGGATTGATGAGAGAGGACTGAGTGTTGAGGATTGAGTGTTGAGAATTGATGTTTGAGGATTGAGATTTGATTGTTGAATATTGTGGATTGAGTATGGAACCATGAGAATTCAGGATATTCTATTGAGTATTGAGAATTGAGGATTGATGGTTGAGTATTGAGGATTGATGGCTGAGGGTTGTGCGTTGAATATTGAGGATTGTGGATTGAGGATTGAGGATTGAGGATTGAGGATTGAAGATTGAGTATTGATGATTGAAGATTAAGGATTGAGGATTGGGGGTTGAGGTTTGAGGACGAGGACTGACGGTTGAGGATTGAGGTTTGAGGATTGAGGATTGAAGATTGAGGACTGAGGATTGAGGATTGAGGATTGAGCATTGAGGATTGAAGATTGTGGACTGAGGATTGAGGATTGAAGTATGAGTATTGAGGATTGGAGATTGAGGATTGAGGATTGAGGATTGAGGATTGAGGATGAGGGCTGAGGGTTGAGCATTGAGGTTTGAGGACTGAGGACAGAGGATTGAGGATTGAGAATTGAGGATTGAGGATTGAGGATTGAAGATTGAGGATTGGGTATTGAGGATTGGAGAATGAGGATTGAGGATTGAGGATTGAGGATTGAGGATTGAGGATTGAAGATTGAGCATTCAGGATTGCAGATGGACGATTGAGGATTGAGGTCCGAGGATAGAGGATTGGGGATTGAAGATTGAGTATTGGGGATTGAAGATTGACGATTGAGGATTGAGAATTGAGGATTGAGGATTGAGGAGTGAGCATTGAAGATTGTGTATTGAGGATTGAACGTTGAGGATTGTGGATTGAGGATTGAGGATTGAGGATTGAATATTGAGGATTGGGGTCTGAGTGTTGAGGGTTGAGTGATGAGAATTGATGTTTGTGGATAGAGATTTGAAGATTGCAGATTGAGTATTGAGTAATGAAAACTGTCAATTGATGATATTCAATTGAGTATTGAGGTTTGACAACAGATTGTTGAGGACTGAGGGCTGACGAAAGAGGATTCAGGTTTGAGGATTCAGGATTGAGGTTTGAGGACTGAGGATTGAGGATTGAAAATTGAGGATTGAGGATTGAGGATTGAGGATTGAGGATTGAAGATTGAGGTTTGGGTATTGAGGATAGAACATTGAGGATTGAGGATTGAGTATTGAGGATTGAAGATTGAGGATTGAAGATTGAATATTGATGATTGAAGATTGAGGATCGAGGATTGAGGATTGAAAATTGAGGATTGAGGATTGAGGATTGAGGATTGAGGACTGAAGATTGAGTATTGATGATTGAATATTGAGGATTGAGGATTGATGGTTGTGGATTGAGGACGAGGACTGAGGGTTGAGTATTGATGTTTGAGGTCTGAGGATTGAGGATTGAGGATTGAGGATTGAGGATTGAGGATTGTGGATTGAGGATTGAGGATTGAAGATTGAGTATTGAGGATTGAAGATTGAGGATTGAGGATTCAGGATTGCGGATTGAGGATTGAGGATGAGGGCTGAGGGTTGAGGATTGAGGTCTGAGGACTGGGGACTGAGGATTGAGGATTGAAGATTGAGTATTGAGGATTGAAGATTGAGGATTGAGGATTGAGGATTGAAAATTGAGGATTGAGGATTGAGGATTGAGGATTGAGGACTGAAGATTGAGTATTGATGATTGAATATTGAGGATTGAGGATTGATGGTTGTGGATTGAGGACGAGGACTGAGGGTTGAGTATTGATGTTTGAGGTCTGAGGATTGAGGATTGAGGATTGAGGATTGAGGATTGAGGATTGTGGATTGAGGATTGAGGATTGAAGATTGAGTATTGAGGATTGAAAATTGAGGATTGAGGATTCAGGATTGAGGATTGAGGATTGAGGATTGAGGATTGAGGGTTGAAGATTGAGTATTGAGGATTGAGCATTGAGGATTGAAGATTGAGGACTGGGGATTGAGGTTTGATGATATAGGATTAAGGATTGAGGATTGGGGATTGAGCATCTAGGATTGGAGATTGATTATTGAGGATTGAGGATTGAGGATTGAGAATTGAGAATTGAGTGTGAGGACTGAGGGCTGAGGATTGAGGTTTGAGGAACGTGGATTGGGGATTGAGGATTGAGGGCTGAGGATTGACGATTCAGTATTGAAGATTGAGGATTGATTACTGAGGATTGAGGATTGAGGATTGAGGTTTGAGGACTGAGGATTGAGGATTGAAGATTGAGTATTGTTGATTGAAGATTGAGGATTGAGGATTGAGGATTGAGGATTGAGGATGAGGGCTGAGGTTTGAGGATTGAGGATTGAGGGATGAGGACTGAGGATTGAGGGTTGAGAATTGAGGATTGAGGATTGAGGATTGAAGATCGAGGATTGGGTATTGAGGATTGAAGAATGAGAATTGAGGATTGAGGATTGAGAGTTGAGGATTGAGGATTGAGGTTTGAAGATTGAGGATTGGGTGTTGAGGATTGAAGAATGAGGATTCAGGAATGAGCATTGAGGATTGAGGATTGAAGATTGAGTATTGAGGATTGAAGCCTGGCGACTGAGGACTGAGGATTGAGGATTGACGATTGAGGATGTGGGATTGAAGATTGAGTATTGAGGATTGAAGATTGAGGATCGAGGATTGAGGATTGAGGATTGAGTATTGAAGATTGAGGATTGGGGACGGAGTGTTGAGGGTTGAATGATGAGAATTGATGTTTGTGGATAGAGATTTGAAAATTGCAGATTGAGTATTGAGTATTGAAAACTGTGAATTGATGATATTCTATTGAGGATTGAGAATTGACAACTGATTGTTGAGGACTGAGGTCTGAAGATTGACGATTCAGGATTGAGGATACAGGTTTGAGGTTCGAGGACTGAGGATTGAGGATTGAGGATTGAGGATTGAGGATTGAAGATTGAGGATTGGGTATTGCGGATTGAACATTGAGGATGGAGGATTGAGGATTGAGGATTCAGGATTGAGGATTGAGGACTGAAGATTGAATATTGATGATTGAATATTGAGGATTGAGTATTGATGGTTGTGGATTGAGGACGAGGACTGAGGGTTGAGGATTGAGGATTGAAGGCTGAGTATTGAGGATTGAAGATTGAGGATTGAGGATTGAGGATTGAGGATTGAGGATTGAGGATTAAGGATTGAATATTGAGTATTGAGGATTGAAGATTGAGGATTGAGAATTGAGGATTGAGGATTGAGGATTGAAGATTGAGGATTCGGTATTGAGGATTGAAGAATGAGGATTGAGGAGTGAGGACTGAGGATTGAGGATTGCAGTTTGAGTATTGAGGATTGAAGATTGAGGATTGAGGATTGAGGATTGAGGATTGAGGATTGAGGATTCGGTATTGAGAATTGAAGAATGAGGATTGAGGAGTGAGGACTGAGGATTGAGGATTGCAGTTTGAGTATTGAGGATTGAAGATTGAGGATTCAGGATTGAGGATTGAGGATTGAGGATTGAAGATTGAATATGGACAATCGAAGTTTGAGGATTGAGTATTGAGTGTTGTGGATTGGCGACGAGGACTGAGGGTTGAGTATAGATGTTTGAACTCTGAGGATTGAGGATTAAGGATTGAGAGTTGAGGATTGAGGATTGAGGATGGAGGATTGAAGAGAGAGGACTGAGTGTTGAGGATTGAGTGTTGAGAATTGATGTTTGAGGGTTGAGATTTGAAGATTGAAGAATGGGGATTGAGTATTGAAAACTGTGAATTAAGGATATTCTATTGAGGATTGACGATTGACAATTGATTGTTGAGGTCTTATGGCTGAAGATTGAGGATTCAGGATTGAGGATTCGTGGTGGAGGTTTGAGGACTGAGGATTGAGGGTTGAGGACTGAGGATTGAGGATTGACTCTTGAGGATTGAGAATTGAGGATGGAGGATTGATGAGAGAGGACTGAGTGTTGAGGATTGAGTGTTGAGAATTGATGTTTGAGGATTGAGATTTGATTGTTGAATATTGTGGATTGAGTATGGAACCATGAGAATTCAGGATATTCTATTGAGTATTGAGAATTGAGGATTGATGGTTGAGTATTGAGGATTGATGGCTGAGGGTTGTGCGTTGAATATTGAGGATTGTGGATTGAGGATTGAGGATTGAGGATTGAGGATTGAAGATTGAGTATTGATGATTGAAGATTAAGGATTGAGGATTGGGGGTTGAGGTTTGAGGACGAGGACTGACGGTTGAGGATTGAGGTTTGAGGATTGAGGATTGAAGATTGAGGACTGAGGATTGAGGATTGAGGATTGAGCATTGAGGATTGAAGATTGTGGACTGAGGATTGAGGATTGAAGTATGAGTATTGAGGATTGGAGATTGAGGATTGAGGATTGAGGATTGAGGATTGAGGATGAGGGCTGAGGGTTGAGCATTGAGGTTTGAGGACTGAGGACAGAGGATTGAGGATTGAGAATTGAGGATTGAGGATTGAGGATTGAAGATTGAGGATTGGGTATTGAGGATTGGAGAATGAGGATTGAGGATTGAGGATTGAGGATTGAGGATTGAGGATTGAAGATTGAGCATTCAGGATTGCAGATGGACGATTGAGGATTGAGGTCCGAGGATAGAGGATTGGGGATTGAAGATTGAGTATTGGGGGTGAAGATTGACGATTGAGGATTGAGAATTGAGGATTGAGGATTGAGGAGTGAGCATTGAAGATTGTGTATTGAGGATTGAACGTTGAGGATTGTGGATTGAGGATTGAGGATTGAGGATTGAATATTGAGGATTGGGGTCTGAGTGTTGAGGGTTGAGTGATGAGAATTGATGTTTGTGGATAGAGATTTGAAGATTGCAGATTGAGTATTGAGTAATGAAAACTGTGAATTGATGATATTCAATTGAGTATTGAGGTTTGACAACAGATTGTTGAGGACTGAGGGCTGACGAAAGAGGATTCAGGTTTGAGGATTCAGGATTGAGGTTTGAGAACTGAGGATTGAGGATTGAAAATTGAGGATTGAGGATTGAGGATTGAGGATTGAGGATTGAAGATTGAGGTTTGGGTATTGAGGATAGAACATTGAGGATTGAGGATTGAGTATTGAGGATTGAAGATTGAGGATTGAAGATTGAATATTGATGATTGAAGATTGAGGATCGAGGATTGAGGGTTGTGGATTGAGGACGAGGACTGAGGGTTGAGTATTGATGTTTGAGGTCTGAGGATTGAGGATTGAGGATTGAGAATTGAGGACTGAGGATTGAGGATTGAAGATTGAGGATTGGGTGTTGCGGATTGAAGGATGAGGATTGAGGATTGAATATTGAGGATTGAGGATTGAAGATTGAGTATTGAGCTTTGAAGATTGATGATTGAGGATTGAGGATTGAGGATTGTGGATTGAGGATTGAGGATTGAAGATTGAGTATTGAGGATTGAAAATTGAGGATTGAGGATTCAGGATTGAGGATTGAGGATTGAGGATTGAGGATTGAGGATTGAAGATTGAGTATTGAGGATTGAAGATTGAGGATTGAGGATTCAGGATTGCGGATTGAGGATTGAGGATGAGGGCTGAGGGTTGAGGATTGAGGTCTGAGGACTGGGGACTGAGGATTGAGGATTGAAGATTGAGTATTGAGGATTGAAGATTGAGGATTGAGGATTGAGGATTGAAAATTGAGGATTGAGGATTGAGGATTGAGGATTGAGGACTGAAGATTGAGTATTGATGATTGAATATTGAGGATTGAGGATTGATGGTTGTGGATTGAGGACGAGGACTGAGGGTTGAGTATTGATGTTTGAGGTCTGAGGATTGAGGATTGAGGATTGAGGATTGAGGATTGAGGATTGTGGATTGAGGATTGAGGATTGAAGTTTGAGTATTGAGGATTGAAAATTGAGGATTGAGGATTCAGGATTGAGGATTGAGGATTGAGGATTGAGGATTGAGGATTGAAGATTGAGTATTGAGGATTGAAGATTGAGGATTGAGGATTCAGGATTGCGGATTGAGGATTGAGGATGAGGGCTGAGGGTTGAGGATTGAGGTCTGAGGACTGGGGACTGAGGATTGAGGATTGAGAATTGAGGATTGAGGATTGAGGATTGAAGATTGAGGATTGGGTATTGAGGATTGAAGAATGAGGATTGAGGATTGAGGATTGAGGATTGAGGATTGAAGATTGAGGATTGAAGATTGAGGATTGAGTATTGAATATTGAGTATTGAGGATTGAAGATTGAGGATTGAGGATTGAGTGTTGACGATTGAGGACGAGGACTGTCGGTTGAGGATTGAGGTTTGAGGTTTGAGGATTGAGGACTGAGGATAGAGGATTGAGGATTGAGCATTGAGGATTGAATATTGAGGACTGGGGATTGAGGATTGAAGGTTGAGGATTAAGGATTGAGGTTTGGGGATTGAGGATCTAGGATTGGAGATTGATTATTGAGGATTGAAGATTGAGGATTGAGGGTTGAGGATTGAGGATTGAGGATTGAGGATTGAGGATTGAAGATTGAGGATTGGTTATTGAGGAATGAAGAATGAGGATTGAGTATTGAGTATTGCGGATTGAGGATTGAAGATTGAGTATTGAGGATTGAAGGTTGACGATTGAGGATTCAGGATTGAGGATTGAGGATTGAGGATAGAGGATTGAGGATTGAAGATTGAGTATTGAGGATTGAATCTTGAGAATTAAGGATTGAGGATTGAGGATTGAGGATTGAAGATTGAGTACTGAGGATTGAAGATTAAGATTGAGGATTGAGGATTGAGGATTGAGGATTGAGGATTGAGGATTGAGGATTGAAGATTGAGGATTGCGTATTGAGGATAGAACATTGAGGATTGAGGATTGAGTATTGAGGATTGAAGATTGAGGATTGTAGATTGAATATTGATGATTGAAGATTGAGGATCGAGGATTGAGGGTTGTGGATTGAGGACGAGGACTGAGGGTTGAGTATTGATGTGTGAGGTCTGAGGATTGAGGATTGAGGATTGAGAATTGAGGACTGAGGATTGAGGATTGAAGATTGAGGATTGGGTGTTGCGGATTGAAGGATGAGGATTGAGGATTGAGGATTGAGGATTGAGGATTGAAGATTGAGTATTGAGCTTTGAAGATTGATGATTGAGGATTGAGGATTGAGGATTGAGTATTGAGGATTGCGGATTGAAGATTGAGGATTGGGTATTGAGTATTGAACATTGAGGATTGAGGATTCAGGATTGAGGATTGAGGATTGAGGACTGAAGATTGAGTATTGATGATTGAATATTGAGGATTGAGGATTGATGGTTGTGGATTGAGGACGAGGACTGAGGGTTGAGTATTGATGTTTGAGGTCTGAGGATTGAGGATTGAGGATTGAGGATTGAGGATTGAGGATTGTGGATTGAGGATTGAGGATTGAAGATTGAGTACTGAGGATTGAAAATTGAGGATTGAGGATTCAGGATTGAGGATTGAGGATTGAGGATTGAGGATTGAGGATTGAAGATTGAGTATTGAGGATTGAAGATTGAGGATTGAGGATTGAGGATTGCGGATTGAGGATTGAGGATGAGGGCTGAGAGTTGAGGATTGAGGATTGAAGATTGAGGATTGGGGATTGAGGGTTGATGATTGAGGATGGAGTATAGAGGATTGAGAATTGAGGATTGATGATTGAGGATTGAGTATTGAGGATTGAAGGTTGAGGATTGAGGATTGAGGATTGATGATTGAGGACTGAGTGTTGATGGTTGAGTGATGA
Source organism: Calliopsis andreniformis (assembly GCF_051401765.1). NCBI lineage: Eukaryota > Metazoa > Arthropoda > Insecta > Hymenoptera > Andrenidae > Calliopsis > Calliopsis andreniformis. The sequence continues at coordinate 377,465 of NW_027480586.1, read as the reverse complement.
GAATTGATGTTTGTGGATTGAGATTTGAAGATTGAAGAATGGGGATTGCGTATTGAAAACTGTGAATTGAGGATATTCTATTGAGGATTGAGGATTGACAATTGATTTTTGAGGACTGAGGGCTGAAGATTGAAGATTCAGGATTGAGGATTCGGGATTGAGGTTTGAGGACTGAGGATTGAGGATTGAGGATTGAGGATTGAGAATTGAAGATTGAGGATTGAGTATTGAGGTTTGTGAATTGAGGACGAGGACTGAGGTTTGAGTATTGATGTTTGAGGTCTGAGGATTGAGGATTGAGGATTGAGGATTGTGGATTGAGGATTGAGGATTGAAGATTGAGTATTGAGGATTGAAAATTGAGGATTGAGGATTCAGGATTGAGCATTGAGGATTGAGGATTGAGGATTGAGGATTGAAGATTGAGTATTGAGGATTGAAGATTGAGGATTGAGGATTGAGGATTGCGGATTGAGGATTGAGGATTAGGGCTGAGGGTTGAGGATTGAGGTCTGAGGACTGGGGACTGAGGATTGAGGATTGAGAATTGAGGATTGAGGATTGAGGATTGAGAATTGAGAATTGAGAATGAGGACTGAGGTTTGAGGATTTAGGTTTGAGGAATGAGGATTGAGGATTGAGGATTGAGGATTGAAGATTGAGGATTGAGTATTGAGGTTTGTGAATTGAGGACGAGGACTGAGGTTTGAGTATTGATGTTTGAGGTCTGAGGATTGAGGATTGAGGATTGAGAATTCAGGATTGAGGATTGAGGATTGAAGATTGAGGATTGGGTATTGAGGATTGAAGAATGCGTATTGAGGATTGAGGATTGAGGATTGAGGATTGAAGACTGAGTATTGAGGATTGAAGATTGTGGATTGAGGTGTGAGTATTGAAGATAGAGGATTTGGGACTGAGGATTGAAGATTGAGGATTGAGGATTGAGGATTGAGGATTGAGGATTGAAGATTGAGGATTGGGTATTGAGGATTGCAGAATGAGGATTGAGGATTGACGATTGAGGATTGGGGATTGAGGATTGAAGACTGAGTATTGAGGATTGAAGTTTGAGGTTTGAGGAGTGAGTATTGAAGATTGAGGATTTGGGACTGATGATTGAACATTGAGGATTGAGGATTGAGGATTGAGGATTGAGGATTGAGGATTGAGGATTGAAGATTGAGGATTGGGTATTGAGGATTGAAGATTGAGTATTGAGGATTGAAGATTGACGATTGATGATTGAGGATTGAGGATTGAGGATTGAGGATTGAGGATTGAGGATTGAGGATTGAGGATCGAGGATTGAAGATTGAGGATTGCGTATTGAGGATAGAACATTGAGGATTGAGGATTGAGTATTGAGGATTGAGGATTGAAGATTGAGTATTGAGCTTTGAAGATTGATGATTGAGGATTGAGGATTGAGGATTGAGTATTGAGGATTGCGGATAGAAGATTGAGGATTGGCTATTGAGGATTGAACATTGAGGATTGAGGATTGAGGATTGAGGATTGAGGACTGAAGATTGAGTATTGATGATTGAATATTGAGGATTGAGGATTGATGGTTGTGGATTGAGGACGAGGACTGAGGGTTGAGTATTGATGTTTGAGGTCTGACGATTGAGGATTGAGGATTGAGGATTGAGGATTGAGGATTGTGGATTGAGGATTGAGGATTGAAGATTGAGTATTGAGGATTGAAAATTGAGGATTGAGGATTCAGGATTGAGCATTGAGGATTGAGGATTGAGGATTGAGGATTGAAGATTGAGTATTGAGGATTGAAGATTGAGGATTGAGGATTGAGGATTGCGGATTGAGGATTGAGGATGAGGGCTGAGGGTTGAGGATTGAGGTCTGAGGACTGGGGACTGAGGATTGAGGATTGAGAATTGAGGATTGAGGATTGAGGATTGAGAATTGAGAATTGAGAATGAGGACTGAGGTTTGAGGATTTAGGTTTGAGGAATGAGGATTGAGGATTGAGGATTGAGGATTGAGGATTGAGGATTGACAATTGATTTTTGAGGACTGAGGGCTGAAGATTGAAGATTCAGGATTGAGGATTCGGGATTGAGCTTTGAGGACTGAGGATTGAGGATTGAGGATTGAGGATTGAGAATTGAAGATTGAGGATTGAGTATTGAGGTTTGTGAATTGAGGACGAGGACTGAGGTTTGAGTATTGATGTTTGAGGTCTGAGGATTGAGGATTGAGGATTGAGAATTCAGGATTGAGGATTGAGGATTGAAGATTGAGGATTGGGTATTGAGGATTGAAGAATGCGGATTGAGGATTGAGGATTGAGGATTGAGGATTGAAGACTGAGTATTGAGGATTGAAGATTGTGGATTGAGGTGTGAGTATTGAAGATTGAGGATTTGGGACTGAGGATTGAAGATTGAGGATTGAGGATTGAGGATTGAGGATTGAGGATTGAGGATTGAGGATTGAAGATTGAGGATTGGGTATTGAGGATTGAAGAATGAGGATTGAGGATTGAGGATTGAGGATTGAACATTGAGGATTGGGTGTTGAGGATTGAAGAATGAGGATTGAGGATTGAGGATTGAGGATTGAGCATTGAAGATTGAGTATTGAGGATTGAAGATTGAGGATTGAGGATTGAGGATTGAGGATTGAGGATTGCGGATAGAAGATTCAGGATTGGGTATTGGGGATTGAACATTGAGGATTGAGGATTGAGGATTGAGGATTGAGGATTGAGGATTGAGGATTGAGAATTGAGGATTGAGTATTGAGGATTGAAGATTGAGGATTTTGTATTGAGGATTGCAGAATGAGGATTGAGGATTGAGGATTGAGGATTGGGGATTGAGGATTGAAGACTGAGTATTGAGGATTGAAGTTTGAGGTTTGAGGAGTGAGTATTGAAGATTGAGGATTTGGGACTGATGATTGAAGATTGAGGATTGAGGATTGAGGATTGAGGATTGAGGATTGAGGATTGAGGATTGAAGATTGAGGATTGGGTATTCAGGATTGAAGATTGAGTATTGAGGATTGAAGGTTGACGATTGATGATTGAGGATTGAGGATTGAGGATTGAGGATTGAGGATTGAGGATTGAGGATTGAGGATTGAGGATAGAAGATTCAGGATTGGGTATTGCGGATTGAACATTGAGGATTGAACATTGAGGATTGAGGATTGAGGATTGAGGATTGAGGATTGAGAATTGAGGATTGAGTATTGAGGATTGAAGATTGAGGATTGGGTATTGAGGATTGCAGAATGAGGATTGAGGATTGAGGATTGAGGATTGGGGATTGAGGATTGAAGACTGAGTATTGAGGATTGAAGTTTGAGGTTTGAGGAGTGAGTATTGAAGATTGAGGATTTGGGACTGATGATTGAAGATTGAGGATTGAGGATTGAGGATTGAGGATTGAGGATTGAGGATTGAGGATTGAAGATTGAGGATTGGGTATTCAGGATTGAAGATTGAGTATTGAGGATTGAAGGTTGACGATTGATGATTGAGGATTGAGGATTGAGGATTGAGGATTGAGGATTGAGGATTGAGGATTGAGGATTGAGGATTGAAGATTGAGGATTGCGTATTGAGGATAGAACATTGAGGATTGAGGATTGAGTATTGAGGATTGAAGATTGAGGATTGTAGATTCAATATTGATGATTGAATATTGAGGATCGAGGATTGAGGGTTGTGGATTGAGGACGAGGACTGAGGGTTGAGTATTAATGTTTGAGGTCTGAAGATTGAGGATTGAGGATTGAGAATTGAGGACTGAGGATTCAGGATTGAAGATTGAGGATTGGGTGTTGCGGATTGAAGGATGAGGATTGAGGATTGAGGATTGAGGATTGAGGATTGAAGATTGAGTATTGAGCTTTGAGGATTGATGATTGAGGATTGAGGATTGAGCATTGAGTATTGAGGATTGCGGATAGAAGATTGAGGATTGGCTATTGAGGATTGAACATTGAGGATTGAGGATTGAGGATTGAGGATTGAGGATTGAGGACTGAAGATTGAGTATTGATGACTGAATATTGAGGATTGAGGATTGATGGTTGTGGATTGAGGACGAGGACTGAGGGTTGAGTATTGATGTTTGAGGTCTGAGGATTGAGGATTGAGGATTGAGGATTGAGGATTGAGGATTGTGGATTGAGGATTGAGGATTGAAGATTGAGTATTGAGGATTGAAAATTGAGGATTGAGGATTCAGGATTGAGCATTGAGGATTGAGGATTGAGGATTGAGGATTGAAGATTGAGTATTGAGGATTGAAGATTGAGGATTGAGGATTGAGGATTGCGGATTGAGGATTGAGGATGAGGGCTGAGGGTTGAGGATTGAGGTCTGAGGACTGGGGACTGAGGATTGAGGATTGAGAATTGAGGATTGAGGATTGAGGATTGAGAATTGAGAATTGAGAATGAGGACTGAGGTTTGAGGATTTAGGTTTGAGGAATGAGGATTGAGGATTGAGGATTGAGGATTGAGGATTGAGGATTGACAATTGATTTTTGAGGACTGAGGGCTGAAGATTGAAGATTCAGGATTGAGGATTCGGGATTGAGCTTTGAGGACTGAGGATTGAGGATTGAGGATTGAGGATTGAGAATTGAAGATTGAGGATTGAGTATTGAGGTTTGTGAATTGAGGACGAGGACTGAGGTTTGAGTATTGATGTTTGAGGTCTGAGGATTGAGGATTGAGGATTGAGAATTCAGGATTGAGGATTGAGGATTGAAGATTGAGGATTGGGTATTGAGGATTGAAGAATGCGGATTGAGGATTGAGGATTGAGGATTGAGGATTGAAGACTGAGTATTGAGGATTGAAGATTGTGGATTGAGGTGTGAGTATTGAAGATTGAGGATTTGGGACTGAGGATTGAAAATTGAGGATTGAGGATTGAGGATTGAGGATTGAGGATTGAGCATTGAGGATTGAAGATTGAGGATTGGGTATTGAGGATTGAAGAATGAGGATTGAGGATTGAGGATTGAGGATTGAACATTGAGGATTGGGTGTTGAGGGTTGAAGGATGAGGATTGAGGATTGAGGATTGAGGATTGAGCATTGAAGATTGAGTATTGAGGATTGAAGATTGAGGATTGAGGATTGAGGATTGAGGATTGAGGATTGCGGATAGAAGATTCAGGATTGGGTATTGCGGATTGAACATTGAGGATTGAGGATTGAGGATTGATGATTGAGGATTGAGGATTGAGGATTGAGAATTGAGGATTGAGTATTGAGGATTGAAGATTGAGGATTGGGTATTGAGGGTTGCAGAATGAGGATTGAGGATTGAGGATTGAGGATTGGGGATTGAGGATTGAAGACTGAGTATTGAGGATTGAAGATTGAGGTTTGAGGAGTGTGTATTGAAGATTGAGGATTTGGGACTGAGGATTGAAGATTGAGGATTGAGGATTGAGCATTGAGGATTGAGGATTGAGGATTGAGGATTGAAGATTGAGGATTGGGTATTGAGGATTGAAGATTGAGTATTGAGGATTGAAGATTGACGATTGATGATTGAGGATTGAGGATTGAGGATTGAGGATTGAGGATTGAGGATTGAAGATTGAGTATTGAGGATTGAAGATTGAGGATTGAGGATTGAGGATTGAGGATTGAGGATTGAAGATTGAGGATTGAGGATTGAGGATTGAGGATTGAGGATTGAAGATTGAGGATTGGCTATTGAGGATTGAAGAATGAGGATTGAGTATTGAGTATTGCGGATTGGGGATTGAAGATTGAGTATTGAGGTTTGAAGGTTGACGATTGAGGATTCAGGATTGAGGATTGAGGATTGAGGATAGAGGATTGAGGATTGAAGATTGGGTATTGAGGATTGAATCTTGAGAATTAAGGATTGAGGATTGAGGATTGAGGATTGAAGATTGAGTACTGAGGATTGAAGATTAAGATTGAGGATTGAGGATTGAGGATTGAGGATTGAGGATTGAGGATTGAGGATTGAAGATTGAGGATTGCGTATTGAGGATAGAACATTGAGGATTGAGGATTGAGTATTGAGGATTGAAGATTGAGGATTGTAGATTGAATATTGATGATTGAAGATTGAGGATCGAGGATTGAGGGTTGTGGATTGAGGACGAGGACTGAGGGTTGAGTATTGACGTTTGAGGTCTGAGGATTGAGGATTGAGGATTGAGAATTGAGGACTGAGGATTGAGGATTGAAGATTGAGGATTGGGTGTTGCGGATTGAAGGATGAGGATTGAGGATTGAGGATTGAGGATTGAGGATTGAAGATTGAGTATTGAGCTTTGAAGATTGATGATTGAGGATTGAGGATTGAGGATTGAGTATTGAGGATTGCGGATAGAAGATTGAGGATTGGGTATTGAGGATTGAACATTGAGGATTGAGGATTGAGGATTGAGGATTGAGGATTGAGGACTGAAGATTGAGTATTGATGATTGAATATTGAGGATTGAGGATTGATGGTTGTGGATTGAGGACGAGGACTGAGGGTTGAGTATTGATGTTTGAGGTCTGAGGATTGAGGATTGAGGATTGAGGATTGAGGATTGAGGATTGTGGATTGAGGATTTAGGATTGAAGATTGAGTATTGAGGATTGAAAATTGAGGATTGAGGATTCAGGATTGAGGATTGAGGATTGAGGATTGAGGATTGAGGATTGAGGATTGAAGATTGAGTATTGAGGATTGAAGATTGAGGATTGAGGATTGAGGATTGCGGATTGAGGATTGAGGATGAGGGCTGAGGGTTGAGGATTGAGGATTGAAGATTGAGGATTGGGGATTGAGGGTTGATGATTGAGGATGGAGTATAGAGGATTGAGAATTGAGGATTGAGGATTGAGGATTGAGTATTGAGGATTGAAGGTTGAGGATTGAGGATTGAGGATTGATGATTGAGGACTGAGTGTTGATGGTTGAGTGATGAGAATTGATGTTTGTGGATTGTGATTTGAAGATTGAAGAATGGGGATTGCGTATTGAAAACTGTGAATTGAGGATATTCTATTGAGGATTGAGGATTGACAATTGATTTTTGAGGACTGAGGGCTGAAGATTGAAGATTCAGGATTGAGGATTCGGGATTGAGGTTTGAGGACTGAGGATTGAGGATTGAGGATTGAGGATTGAGAATTGAAGATTGAGGATTGAGTATTGAGGTTTGTGAATTGAGGACGAGGACTGAGGTTTGAGTATTGATGTTTGAGGTCTGAGGATTGAGGATTGAGGATTGAGAATTCAGGATTGAGGATTGAGGATTGAAGATTGAGGATTGGGTATTGAGGATTGAAGAATGCGGATTGAGGATTGAGGATTGAGGATTGAGGATTGAAGACTGAGTATTGAGGATTGAAGATTGTGGATTGAGGTGTGAGTATTGAAGATAGAGGATTTGGGACTGAGTATTGAAGATTGAGGATTGAGGATTGAGGATTGAGGATTGAGGATTGAGGATTGAGGATTGAAGATTGAGGATTGGGTATTGAGGATTGAAGAATGAGGATTGAGGATTGAGGATTGAGGATTGAACATTGAGGATTGGGTGTTGAGGATTGAAGAATGAGGATTGAGGATTGAGGATTGAGGATTGAGCATTGAAGATTGAGTATTGAGGATTGAAGGTTGAGGATTGAGGATTGAGGATTGAGGATTGAGGACTGCGGATAGAAGATTCAGGATTGGGTATTGCGGATTGAACATTGAGGATTGAACATTGAGGATTGAGGATTGAGGATTGAGGATTGAGGATTGAGAATTGAGGATTGAGTATTGAGGATTGAAGATTGAGGATTGGGTATTGAGGATTGCAGAATGAGGATTGAGGATTGAGGATTGAGGATTGGGGATTGAGGATTGAAGACTGAGTATTGAGGATTGAAGTTTGAGGTTTGAGGAGTGAGTATTGAAGATTGAGGATTTGGGACTGATGATTGAAGATTGAGGATTGAGGATTGAGGATTGAGGATTGAGGATTGAGGATTGAGGATTGAAGATTGAGGATTGGGTATTCAGGATTGAAGATTGAGTATTGAGGATTGAAGGTTGACGATTGATGATTGAGGATTGAGGATTGAGGATTGAGGATTGAGGATTGAGGATTGAGGATTGAGGATTGAGGATTGAAGATTGAGGATTGCGTATTGAGGATAGAACATTGAGGATTGAGGATTGAGTATTGAGGATTGAAGATTGAGGATTGTAGATTCAATATTGATGATTGAATATTGAGGATCGAGGATTGAGGGTTGTGGATTGAGGACGAGGACTGAGGGTTGAGTATTAATGTTTGAGGTCTGAGGATTGAGGATTGAGGATTGAGAATTGAGGACTGAGGATTCAGGATTGAAGATTGAGGATTGGGTGTTGCGGATTGAAGGATGAGGATTGAGGATTGAGGATTGAGGATTGAGGATTGAAGATTGAGTATTGAGCTTTGAGGATTGATGATTGAGGATTGAGGATTGAGCATTGAGTATTGAGGATTGCGGATAGAAGATTGAGGATTGGCTATTGAGGATTGAACATTGAGGATTGAGGATTGAGGATTGAGGATTGAGGATTGAGGACTGAAGATTGAGTATTGATGACTGAATATTGAGGATTGAGGATTGATGGTTGTGGATTGAGGACGAGGACTGAGGGTTGAGTATTGATGTTTGAGGTCTGAGGATTGAGGATTGAGGATTGAGGATTGAGGATTGAGGATTGTGGATTGAGGATTGAGGATTGAAGATTGAGTATTGAGGATTGAAAATTGAGGATTGAGGATTCAGGATTGAGCATTGAGGATTGAGGATTGAGGATTGAGGATTGAAGATTGAGTATTGAGGATTGAAGATTGAGGATTGAGGATTGAGGATTGCGGATTGAGGATTGAGGATGAGGGCTGAGGGTTGAGGATTGAGGTCTGAGGACTGGGGACTGAGGATTGAGGATTGAGAATTGAGGATTGAGGATTGAGGATTGAGAATTGAGAATTGAGAATGAGGACTGAGGTTTGAGGATTTAGGTTTGAGGAATGAGGATTGAGGATTGAGGATTGAGGATTGAGGATTGAGGATTGACAATTGATTTTTGAGGACTGAGGGCTGAAGATTGAAGATTCAGGATTGAGGATTCGGGATTGAGCTTTGAGGACTGAGGATTGAGGATTGAGGATTGAGGATTGAGAATTGAAGATTGAGGATTGAGTATTGAGGTTTGTGAATTGAGGACGAGGACTGAGGTTTGAGTATTGATGTTTGAGGTCTGAGGATTGAGGATTGAGGATTGAGAATTCAGGATTGAGGATTGAGGATTGAAGATTGAGGATTGGGTATTGAGGATTGAAGAATGCGGATTGAGGATTGAGGATTGAGGATTGAGGATTGAAGACTGAGTATTGAGGATTGAAGATTGTGGATTGAGGTGTGAGTATTGAAGATTGAGGATTTGGGACTGAGGATTGAAAATTGAGGATTGAGGATTGAGGATTGAGGATTGAGGATTGAGCATTGAGGATTGAAGATTGAGGATTGGGTATTGAGGATTGAAGAATGAGGATTGAGGATTGAGGATTGAGGATTGAACATTGAGGATTGGGTGTTGAGGGTTGAAGGATGAGGATTGAGGATTGAGGATTGAGGATTGAGCATTGAAGATTGAGTATTGAGGATTGAAGATTGAGGATTGAGGATTGAGGATTGAGGATTGAGGATTGCGGATAGAAGATTCAGGATTGGGTATTGCGGATTGAACATTGAGGATTGAGGATTGAGGATTGATGATTGAGGATTGAGGATTGAGGATTGAGAATTGAGGATTGAGTATTGAGGATTGAAGATTGAGGATTGGGTATTGAGGGTTGCAGAATGAGGATTGAGGATTGAGGATTGAGGATTGGGGATTGAGGATTGAAGACTGAGTATTGAGGATTGAAGATTGAGGTTTGAGGAGTGTGTATTGAAGATTGAGGATTTGGGACTGAGGATTGAAGATTGAGGATTGAGGATTGAGCATTGAGGATTGAGGATTGAGGATTGAGGATTGAAGATTGAGGATTGGGTATTGAGGATTGAAGATTGAGTATTGAGGATTGAAGATTGACGATTGATGATTGAGGATTGAGGATTGAGGATTGAGGATTGAGGATTGAGGATTGAAGATTGAGTATTGAGGATTGAAGATTGAGGATTGAGGATTGAGGATTGAGGATTGAGGATTGAAGATTGAGGATTGAGGATTGAGGATTGAGGATTGAGGATTGAAGATTGAGGATTGGCTATTGAGGATTGAAGAATGAGGATTGAGTATTGAGTATTGCGGATTGGGGATTGAAGATTGAGTATTGAGGTTTGAAGGTTGACGATTGAGGATTCAGGATTGAGGATTGAGGATTGAGGATAGAGGATTGAGGATTGAAGATTGGGTATTGAGGATTGAATCTTGAGAATTAAGGATTGAGGATTGAGGATTGAGGATTGAAGATTGAGTACTGAGGATTGAAGATTAAGATTGAGGATTGAGGATTGAGGATTGAGGATTGAGGATTGAGGATTGAGGATTGAAGATTGAGGATTGCGTATTGAGGATAGAACATTGAGGATTGAGGATTGAGTATTGAGGATTGAAGATTGAGGATTGTAGATTGAATATTGATGATTGAAGATTGAGGATCGAGGATTGAGGGTTGTGGATTGAGGACGAGGACTGAGGGTTGAGTATTGACGTTTGAGGTCTGAGGATTGAGGATTGAGGATTGAGAATTGAGGACTGAGGATTGAGGATTGAAGATTGAGGATTGGGTGTTGCGGATTGAAGGATGAGGATTGAGGATTGAGGATTGAGGATTGAGGATTGAAGATTGAGTATTGAGCTTTGAAGATTGATGATTGAGGATTGAGGATTGAGGATTGAGTATTGAGGATTGCGGATAGAAGATTGAGGATTGGGTATTGAGGATTGAACATTGAGGATTGAGGATTGAGGATTGAGGATTGAGGATTGAGGACTGAAGATTGAGTATTGATGATTGAATATTGAGGATTGAGGATTGATGGTTGTGGATTGAGGACGAGGACTGAGGGTTGAGTATTGATGTTTGAGGTCTGAGGATTGAGGATTGAGGATTGAGGATTGAGGATTGAGGATTGTGGATTGAGGATTTAGGATTGAAGATTGAGTATTGAGGATTGAAAATTGAGGATTGAGGATTCAGGATTGAGGATTGAGGATTGAGGATTGAGGATTGAGGATTGAGGATTGAAGATTGAGTATTGAGGATTGAAGATTGAGGATTGAGGATTGAGGATTGCGGATTGAGGATTGAGGATGAGGGCTGAGGGTTGAGGATTGAGGATTGAAGATTGAGGATTGGGGATTGAGGGTTGATGATTGAGGATGGAGTATAGAGGATTGAGAATTGAGGATTGAGGATTGAGGATTGAGTATTGAGGATTGAAGGTTGAGGATTGAGGATTGAGGATTGATGATTGAGGACTGAGTGTTGATGGTTGAGTGATGAGAATTGATGTTTGTGGATTGTGATTTGAAGATTGAAGAATGGGGATTGCGTATTGAAAACTGTGAATTGAGGATATTCTATTGAGGATTGAGGATTGACAATTGATTTTTGAGGACTGAGGGCTGAAGATTGAAGATTCAGGATTGAGGATTCGGGATTGAGGTTTGAGGACTGAGGATTGAGGATTGAGGATTGAGGATTGAGAATTGAAGATTGAGGATTGAGTATTGAGGTTTGTGAATTGAGGACGAGGACTGAGGTTTGAGTATTGATGTTTGAGGTCTGAGGATTGAGGATTGAGGATTGAGAATTCAGGATTGAGGATTGAGGATTGAAGATTGAGGATTGGGTATTGAGGATTGAAGAATGCGGATTGAGGATTGAGGATTGAGGATTGAGGATTGAAGACTGAGTATTGAGGATTGAAGATTGTGGTTTGAGGTGTGAGTATTGAAGATAGAGGATTTGGGACTGAGTATTGAAGATTGAGGATTGAGGATTGAGGATTGAGGATTGAGGATTGAGGATTGAGGATTGAAGATTGAGGATTGGGTATTGAGGATTGAAGAATGAGGATTGAGGATTGAGGATTGAGGATTGAACATTGAGGATTGGGTGTTGAGGATTGAAGAATGAGGATTGAGGATTGAGGATTGAGGATTGAGCATTGAAGATTGAGTATTGAGGATTGAAGGTTGAGGATTGAGGATTGAGGATTGAGGATTGAGGACTGCGGATAGAAGATTCAGGATTGGGTATTGCGGATTGAACATTGAGGATTGAACATTGAGGATTGAGGATTGAGGATTGAGGATTGAGGATTGAGAATTGAGGATTGAGTATTGAGGATTGAAGATTGAGGATTGGGTATTGAGGATTGCAGAATGAGGATTGAGGATTGAGGATTGAGGATTGGGGATTGAGGATTGAAGACTGAGTATTGAGGATTGAAGTTTGAGGTTTGAGGAGTGAGTATTGAAGATTGAGGATTTGGGACTGATGATTGAAGATTGAGGATTGAGGATTGAGGATTGAGGATTGAGGATTGAGGATTGAGGATTGAAGATTGAGGATTGGGTATTCAGGATTGAAGATTGAGTATTGAGGATTGAAGGTTGACGATTGATGACTGAGGATTGAGGATTGAGGATTGAGGATTGAGGATTGAGGATTGAGGATTGAGGATTGAGGATTGAAGATTGAGGATTGCGTATTGAGGATAGAACATTGAGGATTGAGGATTGAGTATTGAGGATTGAAGATTGAGGATTGTAGATTCAATATTGATGATTGAATATTGAGGATCGAGGATTGAGGGTTGTGGATTGAGGACGAGGACTGAGGGTTGAGTATTAATGTTTGAGGTCTGAGGATTGAGGATTGAGGATTGAGAATTGAGGACTGAGGATTCAGGATTGAAGATTGAGGATTGGGTGTTGCGGATTGAAGGATGAGGATTGAGGATTGAGGATTGAGGATTGAGGATTGAAGATTGAGTATTGAGCTTTGAGGATTGATGATTGAGGATTGAGGATTGAGCATTGAGTATTGAGGATTGCGGATAGAAGATTGAGGATTGGCTATTGAGGATTGAACATTGAGGATTGAGGATTGAGGATTGAGGATTGAGGATTGAGGACTGAAGATTGAGTATTGATGACTGAATATTGAGGATTGAGGATTGATGGTTGTGGATTGAGGACGAGGACTGAGGGTTGAGTATTGATGTTTGAGGTCTGAGGATTGAGGATTGAGGATTGAGGATTGAGGATTGAGGATTGTGGATTGAGGATTGAGGATTGAAGATTGAGTATTGAGGATTGAAAATTGAGGATTGAGGATTCAGGATTGAGCATTGAGGATTGAGGATTGAGGATTGAGGATTGAAGATTGAGTATTGAGGATTGAAGATTGAGGATTGAGGATTGAGGATTGCGGATTGAGGATTGAGGATGAGGGCTGAGGGTTGAGGATTGAGGTCTGAGGACTGGGGACTGAGGATTGAGGATTGAGAATTGAGGATTGAGGATTGAGGATTGAGAATTGAGAATTGAGAATGAGGACTGAGGTTTGAGGATTTAGGTTTGAGGAATGAGGATTGAGGATTGAGGATTGAGGATTGAGGATTGAGGATTGACAATTGATTTTTGAGGACTGAGGGCTGAAGATTGAAGATTCAGGATTGAGGATTCGGGATTGAGCTTTGAGGACTGAGGATTGAGGATTGAGGATTGAGGATTGAGAATTGAAGATTGAGGATTGAGTATTGAGGTTTGTGAATTGAGGACGAGGACTGAGGTTTGAGTATTGATGTTTGAGGTCTGAGGATTGAGGATTGAGGATTGAGAATTCAGGATTGAGGATTGAGGATTGAAGATTGAGGATTGGGTATTGAGGATTGAAGAATGCGGATTGAGGATTGAGGATTGAGGATTGAGGATTGAAGACTGAGTATTGAGGATTGAAGATTGTGGATTGAGGTGTGAGTATTGAAGATTGAGGATTTGGGACTGAGGATTGAAAATTGAGGATTGAGGATTGAGGATTGAGGATTGAGGATTGAGCATTGAGGATTGAAGATTGAGGATTGGGTATTGAGGATTGAAGAATGAGGATTGAGGATTGAGGATTGAGGATTGAACATTGAGGATTGGGTGTTGAGGGTTGAAGGATGAGGATTGAGGATTGAGGATTGAGGATTGAGCATTGAAGATTGAGTATTGAGGATTGAAGATTGAGGATTGAGGATTGAGGATTGAGGATTGAGGATTGCGGATAGAAGATTCAGGATTGGGTATTGCGGATTGAACATTGAGGATTGAGGATTGAGGATTGATGATTGAGGATTGAGGATTGAGGATTGAGAATTGAGGATTGAGTATTGAGGATTGAAGATTGAGGATTGGGTATTGAGGGTTGCAGAATGAGGATTGAGGATTGAGGATTGAGGATTGGGGATTGAGGATTGAAGACTGAGTATTGAGGATTGAAGATTGAGGTTTGAGGAGTGAGTATTGAAGATCGAGGATTTGGGACTGAGGATTGAAGATTGAGGATTGAGGATTGAGCATTGAGGATTGAGGATTGAGGATTGAGGATTGAAGATTGAGGATTGGGTATTGAGGATTGAAGATTGAGTATTGAGGATTGAAGATTGACCATTGATGATTGAGGATTGAGGATTGAGGATTGAGGATTGAGGATTGAGGATTGAAGATTGAGTATTGAGGATTGAAGATTGAGGATTGAGGATTGAGGATTGAGGATTGAGGATTGAAGATTGAGGATTGAGGATTGAGGATTGAGGATTGAGGATTGAAGATTGAGGATTGGCTATTGAGGATTGAAGAATGAGGATTGAGTATTGAGTATTGCGGATTGGGGATTGAAGATTGAGTATTGAGGTTTGAAGGTAGACGATTGAGGATTCAGGATTGAGGATTGAGGATTGAGGATAGAGGATTGAGGATTGAAGATTGGGTATTGAGGATTGAATCTTGAGAATTAAGGATTGAGGATTGAGGATTGAGGATTGAAGATTGAGTACTGAGGATTGAAGATTAAGATTGAGGATTGAGGATTGAGGATTGAGGATTGAGGATTGAGGATTGAGGATTGAAGATTGAGGATTGCGTATTGAGGATAGAACATTGAGGATTGAGGATTGAGTATTGAGGATTGAAGATTGAGGATTGTAGATTGAATATTGATGATCGAAGATTGAGGATCGAGGATTGAGGGTTGTGGATTGAGGACGAGGACTGAGGGTTGAGTATTGATGTTTGAGGTCTGAGGATTGAGGATTGAGGATTGAGAATTGAGGACTGAGGATTGAGGATTGAAGATTGAGGATTGGGTGTTGCGGATTGAAGGA
The DNA here is from genome assembly GCF_051401765.1 of Calliopsis andreniformis. Classification (NCBI taxonomy): domain Eukaryota; kingdom Metazoa; phylum Arthropoda; class Insecta; order Hymenoptera; family Andrenidae; genus Calliopsis; species Calliopsis andreniformis. Next base: position 362,061 of record NW_027480586.1, on the reverse strand, counting down.
TGAGGATTGAGGATTGAGGATTGAGGATTGAGGATTGAAGATTGAGTATTGAGCTTTGAAGATTGATGATTGAGGATTGAGGATTGAGGATTGAGTATTGAGGATTGCGGATAGAAGATTGAGGATTGGGTATTGAGGATTGAACATTGAGGATTGAGGATTGAGGATTGAGGATTGAGGATTGAGGACTGAAGATTGAGTATTGATGATTGAATATTGAGGATTGAGGATTGATGGTTGTGGATTGAGGACGGGGACTGAGGGTTGAGTATTGATGTTTGAGGTCTGAGGATTGAGGATTGAGGATTGAGGATTGAGGATTGAGGATTGTGGATTGAGGATTTAGGATTGAAGATTGAGTATTGAGGATTGAAAATTGAGGATTGAGGATTCAGGATTGAGGATTGAGGATTGAGGATTGAGGATTGAGGATTGAGGATTGAAGATTGAGTATTGAGGATTGAAGATTGAGGATTGAGGATTGAGGATTGCGGATTGAGGATTGAGGATGAGGGCTGAGGGTTGAGGATTGAGGATTGAAGATTGAGGATTGGGGATTGAGGGTTGATGATTGAGGATGGAGTATAGAGGATTGAGAATTGAGGATTGAGGATTGAGTATTGAGGATTGAAGGTTGAGGATTGAGGATTGAGGATTGATGATTGAGGACTGAGTGTTGATGGTTGAGTGATGAGAATTGATGTTTGTGGATTGTGATTTGAAGATTGAAGAATGGGGATTGCGTATTGAAAACTGTGAATTGAGGATATTCTATTGAGGATTGAGGATTGACAATTGATTTTTGAGGACTGAGGGCTGAAGATTGAAGATTCAGGATTGAGGATTCGGGATTGAGGTTTGAGGACTGAGGATTGAGGATTGAGGATTGAGGATTGAGAATTGAAGATTGAGGATTGAGTATTGAGGTTTGTGAATTGAGGACGAGGACTGAGGTTTGAGTATTGATGTTTGAGGTCTGAGGATTGAGGATTGAGGATTGAGAATTCAGGATTGAGGATTGAGGATTGAAGATTGAGGATTGGGTATTGAGGATTGAAGAATGCGGATTGAGGATTGAGGATTGAGGATTGATGATTGAAGACTGAGTATTGAGGATTGAAGATTGTGGATTGAGGTGTGAGTATTGAAGATTGAGGATTTGGGACTGAGGATTGAAGATTGAGGATTGAGGATTGAGGATTGAGGATTGAGGATTGAGGATTGAGGATTGAAGATTGAGGATTGGGTATTGAGGATTGAACAATGAGGATTGAGGATTGAGGATTGAGGATTGAACATTGAGGATTGGGTGTTGAGGATTGAAGAATGATGATTGAGGATTGAGGATTGAGGATTGAGCATTGAAGATTGAGTATTGAGGATTGAAGATTGAGGATTGAGGATTGAGGATTGAGGATTGAGGATTGCGGATAGAAGATTCAGGATTGGGTATTGCGGATTGAACATTGAGGATTGAGGATTGAGGATTGAGGATTGAGGATTGAGGATTGAGGATTGAGAATTGAGGATTGAGTATTGAGGATTCAAGATTGAGGATTGGGTATTGAGGATTGCAGAATGAGGATTGAGGATTGAGGTTTGAGGATTGAGGATTGGGGATTGAGGATTGAAGACTGAGTATTGAGGATTGAAGATTGAGGTTTGAGGAGTGAGTATTGAAGATTGAGGATTTGGGACTGAGGATTGAAGATTGAGGATTGAGGATTGAGGATTGAGGATTGAGGATTGAGGATTGAGGATTGAAGATTGAGGATTGGGTATTGAGGATTGAAGATTGAGTATTGAGGATTGAAGATTGACGATTGATGATTGAGGATTGAGGATTGAGGATTGAGGATTGAGGATTGAGGATTGAAGATTGAGTATTGAGGATTGAAGATTGAGGATTGAGGATTGAGGATTGAGGATTGAGGATTGAAGATTGAGGATTGAGGATTGAGGATTGAGGGGTGAGGATTGAAGATTGAGGATTGGCTATTGAGGATTGAAGAATGAGGATTGAGTATTGAGTATTGCGGATTGAGGATTGAAGATTGAGTATTGAGGATTGAGGATAGAGGATTGAGGATTGAAGATTGAGTATTGAGGATTGAATCTTGAGAATTAAGGATTGAGGATTGAGGATTGAGGATTGAAGATTGAGTACTGAGGATTGAAGATTAAGATTGAGGATTGAGGATTGAGGATTGAGGATTGAGGATTGAGGATTGAGGATTGAAGATTGAGGATTGCGTATTGAGGATAGAACATTGAGGATTGAGGATTGAGTATTGACGATTGAAGATTGAGGATTGTAGATTGAATATTGATGATTGAAGATTGAGGATCGAGGATTGAGGCTTGTGGATTGAGGACGAGGACTGAGGGTTGAGTATTGATGTTTGAGGTCTGAGGATTGAGGATTGAGGATTGAGAATTGAGGACTGAGGATTGAGGATTGAAGATTGAGGATTGGGTGTTGCGGATTGAAGGATGAGGATTGAGGATTGAGGATTGAGGATTGAGGATTGAAGATTGAGTATTGAGCTTTGAAGATTGATGATTGAGGATTGAGCATTGAGGATTGAGTATTGAGGATTGCGGATAGAAGATTGAGGATTGGGTATTGAGGATTGAACATTGAGGATTGAGGATTGAGGATTGAGGATTGAGGATTGAGGACTGAAGATTGAGTATTGATGATTGAATATTGAGGATTGTGGATTGATGGTTGTGGATTGAGGACGAGGACTGAGGGTTGAGTATTGATGTTTGAGGTCTGAGGATTGAGGATTGAGGATTGAGGATTGAGGATTGAGGATTGTGGATTGAGGATTGAGGATTGAAGATTGAGTATTGAGGATTGAAGATTGAGGATTGAGGATTGAGGATTGCGGATTGAGGATTGAGGATGAGGGCTGAGGGTTGAGGATTGAGGTCTGAGGACTGGGGACTGAGGATTGAGGATTGAGAATTAAGGATTGAGGATTGAGGATTGAAAATTGAGGATTGGGTATTGAGGATTGAAGAATGAGGATTGAGGATTGAGGATTGAGGATTGAGGATTGATGATTGAGGATTGAAGATTGAGGATTCAGTATTGAATATTGAGTATTGAGGATTGAATATTGAGTATTGAGGATTGAAGATTGAGGATTGAGGATTGAGGTTTGAGGGTTGAGGACGTGGACTGACGGTTGAGGATTGAGGTTTGAGGATTGAGGATTGAGGATTGAGGACTGAGGATTGAGGATTGAGGATTGAGCATTGAGGAATGAAGATTGAGGACTGGAGATTGAGGATTGATGATAGAGGATTAAGGATTGAGGATTGGGGATTGAGGATCTAGGATTGGAGATTGATTATTGAGGATTGAAGATTGAGGATTGAGGATTGAGGATTGAGAATTGAGAATTGAGTGTGAGGACTGAGGGTTGAGGATTGAGGTTTGAGGATTGAAGATTGAGTATTGAGGATTGAAAATTGAGGATTGAGGATTCAGGATTGAGGATTGAGGATTGAGGATTGAGGATTGAGGATTGAAGATTGAGTAATGAGGATTGAAGATTGAGGATTGAGGATTGAGTATTGCGGATTGAGGATTGAGGATGAGGGCTGATGGTTGAGGATTGAGGTCTGAGGACTGGGGACTGAGGATTGAGGATTGAGAATTGAGGATTGAGGATTGAGGATTGAAGATTGAGGATTGGGTATTCAGGATTGAAGAATGAGGATTGAGGATTGAAGATTGAGGATTGAAGATTGAGGATTGAGTATTGAATATTGAGTATTGAGGATTGAAGATTGAGGATTGAGGATTGAGTGTTGACGATTGAGGACGAGGACTGACGGTTGAGGATTGAGGTTTGAGGTTTGAGGATTGAGGACTGAGGATTGAGGATTGAGGATTGAGCATTGAGGATTGAAGATTGAGGACTGGGGATTGAGGATTGAAGGTTGAGGATTAAGGATTGAGGTTTGGGGATTGAGGATCTAGGATTGGAGATTGATTATTGAGGATTGAAGATTGAGGATTGAGGGTTGAGAATTGAGGATTGAGGATTGAGGAATGAAGATTGAGGATTCGGTATTGAGGATTGAAGAATGAGGATTGAAGATTGAGGATTGAGGATTGAGGATTGAAGATTGAGCATTGAGGATTGAAGATTGAGGATTGAGGATTGAGTATAGAGGATTGAGGATTGATGATTGCGGATAGAAGATTGAGGATTGGGTATTGCGGATTGAACATTAAGGATTGAGGATTGAGGATTGAGGATTGAGGATTGAGGACTGAAGATTGAATATTGATGATTGAAGGTTGAGGATTGAGGATTGGTGGTTGTGGATTGAGGACGAGGACTGAGGGTTGAGTATTGCTGTTTGAGGTCTGAGGATTGAGGATTGAGGATTGAGGATTGAGGATTGAGGATTGAGGATTGTGGATTGAGGATTGAGGATTGAAGATTGAGTATTGAGGATTGAAAATTGAGGATTGAGGATTCAGGATTGAGGATTGAGGATTGAGGATTGAGGATTGAGGATTGAAGATTGAGTATTGAGTATTGAAGATTGAGGATTGAGGATTGAGGATTGCGGATTGAGGATTGAGGATGAGGGCTGAGTGTTGAGGATTGAGGTCTGAGGACTGGGGACTGAGGATTGAGGATTGAGAATTGAGAATTGAGGATTGAGGATTGAGGATTGAAGATTGAGGATTGGGTATTGAGGATTGAAGAATGAGGATTGAGGATCGAGGATTGAGGATTGAGGATTGAAGATTGAGGATTGAAGATTGAGGATTGAGTATTGAATATTGAGTATTGAGGATTGAAGATTGAGGATTGAGGATTGAGTGTTGACGATTGAGGACGAGGACTGACGGTTGAGTATTGAGGTTTGAGGGTTGAGGATTGAGGACTGAGGATTCAGGATTGAGGATTGAGCATTGAGGATTGAAGATTGAGGACTGGGGATTGAGGATTGAAGGTTGAGGATTAAGGATTGAGGTTTGGGGATTGAGGATCTAGGATTGGAGATTGATTATTGAGGATTGAAGATTGAGGATTGAGGGTTGAGAATTGAGGATTGAGGATTGAGGAATGAAGATTGAGGATTCGGTATTGAGGATTGAAGAATGAGGATTGAAGATTGAGGATTGAGGATTGAGGATTGAAGATTGAGGATTGAGGATTGAAGATTGAGGATTGAGGATTGAGGATTGAGGATTGAGGATTGAGGATTGAGGATTGAGGATTGAGGACTGAAGATTGAATATTGATGATTGAAGGTTGAGGATTGAGGATTGATGGTTGTGGATAGAGGACGAGGACTGAGGGTTGAGTATTGCTGTTTGAGGTCTGAGGATTGAGGATTGAGGATTGAGAATTGAGGATTGAGGATTGAGGATTGAAGATTGAGGATTGGGTGTTGAGGATTGAAGAATGAGGATTGAGGATTGAGGATTGAGGATTGAGGATTGAAGACTGAGTGTTGAGGGTTGAGTGATGAGAATTGATGTTTGTGGATAGAGATTTGAAGATTGCAGATTGAGTATTGAGTATTGAAAGCTGTGAATTGATGATATTCCCTTGAGGACTGAGGATTAACAATTGATTGTTGAGGACTGAGGGCTGAAGATTGAGGATTCAGGATTGAGGACTAGGGATTGAGTTTTGAGGACTGAGGATTGAGGGTTCAGGATTGAGGATTGAGGATTGACGCTTGAGGATTGAGGATTGAGGATGGAGGATTGAAGAGAGAGGACAGAGTGTTGAGGATTGTGTGTTGAGAATTGATGTTTGAGGATTGAGATTTGAAGATTGCAGATTGAGTATTGAGTATTGAAAGCTGTGAATTGATGATATTCCCTTGAGGATTGAGGATTGACAACTGATTGTTGAGGACTGAGGGCTGAAGGTTGAGGATTCAGGATTGAGGATTCAGGATTGTGGTTTGAGGACCGAGGATTGAGGATTGAGGATTGATGATTGAGAATTGAAGATTGAGGATTGAGTATTGGGGGTTGTGGATTGAGGACGAGGACTGACGGTTGAGTATTGATGTTTGAGGTCTGAGGATTGAGGATTGAGGATTGAGAATTGAGGATTGAGGATTGAGGATTGAAGATTGAGGATTCGGTATTGAGGATTGAAGAATGAGGATTGAGGAGTGAGGACTGAGGATTGAGGATTGCAGATTGAGTATTGAGGATTGAAGATTGAGGATTGAGGATTGAGGATTGAGGATTGAGGATTGAGGATTGAGGATTGAAGATTGGGGATTGAAGATTGAGGATTGGGGATTGAGGATTGACGATTGAGGATTGAGCATTGAGGATTGAGAATTGAGGATTGAGGATTGAAGATTGAGTATTGAGGATTGAAGATTGAGGATTGATGATTGAGGATTGAAGATTGAGGACTGAGTGTTGAGGGTTGAGTGATGAGAATTGATGTTTGTGGATTGAGATTTGAAGATTGAAGAATGGGGATTGAGTATTGAAAACTGTGAATTGAGGATATTCTCTGGAGGACTGAGGATTGACAATTGATTGTTGATGTCTGAGGGCTGAAGATTGAGGATTCAGGATTGAGGACTAGGGATTGAGTTTTGAGGATTGAGGATTGAGGGTTCAGGATTGAGGATTGACGATTGACGCTTGAGGATTGAGGATTGAGGATGGAGGATTGAAGAGAGAGGACAGAGTGTTGAGGATTGTGTGTTGAGAATTGATGTTTGAGGATTGAGATTTGATTATTGGATATTGTGGATTGAGTATTGAACCATGAGAATTCAGGATATTCTATTGAGTATTGAGAATTGAGGATTGATGGTTGAGTATTGAGTATTGATGGTTGAGGGTTGTGCGTTGAATATTGAGGGTTGAGTGATGAGAATTGATATTTGTGGATAGAGATTTGAAGATTGCAGGCTGAGTATTGAGTATTGAAACCTGTGAATTGAGGATATTCTATTGAGGATTGAGGATTCACAACTGATTGTTGAAGTCTGAGGGTTGAATATTGAGGGTTCAGGATTGTGGATTCAGGATTGATGTTTGAGGACTGGGGATTGAGGATTGAGGATTGAGGATTGAGGATTGAGTATTGAGGATTGAGGATTGAGGATTGAAGATTGAGGATTGGGTATTGAGGATTGAAGAATGAGGATTGAGGATTGAGGATTGAGGATTGAGGATTGAGGATTGAAGATTGAGCATTCAGGATTGGAGATGGACGATTGAGGATTGAGGACCGAGGATTGAGGATTGGGGATTGAAGGTTCAGTATTGGGGATTGAAGATTGACGATTGAGGATTGAGAATTGAGGATTGATGATAGAGGATTAAGGATTGAGGATTGGGGATTGAGGATCTAGGATTGGAGATTGATTATTGAGGATTGAAGATTGAGGATTGAGGTTTGAGGGACGAGGATTGAGGATTGAGGATTGAGGACTGAGGATTGTCGATTCAGTATTGAAGATTGAGGATTGATTACTGAGGATTGAGGATTGAGGATTGAGGATTGACGCTTGAGGATTGAGGATTCAGGATGGAGGATTGAAGAGAGAGGACTGAGTGTTGAGGATTGCGTGTTGAGAATTGATGTTTGAGGATTGAGATTTGATTATTGAATATTGTGGATTGAGTATTGAACCATGAGGATTCAGGATATTCTTCTGAGTATTGAGAATTGAGGATTGATGGTTGAGTATTGAGGATTGATGGTTGGGGGTTGTGCGTTGAATATTGTGGATTGAGGATTGAGGATTGAGGATTGAGGATTGAGGATTGAGAATTGAGGATTGAGGATTGAGGATTGAGGATTGAGGATAGAGGATTGAGGATTGAAGATTGAGTATTGAGGATTGAATCTTGAGAATTAAGGATTGAGGATTGAGGATTGAGGATTGAAGATTGAGTACTGAGGATAGAAGATTAAGATTGAGGATTGAGGATTGAGGATTGAGGATTGAAGATTGAGTATTGAGGATTGAATCTTGAGAATTAAGGATTGAGGATTGAGGATTGAGGATTGAGGATTGAGTATTGAGGATTGCGGATAGAAGATTGAGGATTGGGTATTGAGGATTGAACATTGAGGATTGAGGATTGAGGATTGAGGATTGAGGATTGAGGACTGAAGATTGAGTATTGATGATTGAATATTGAGGATTGAGGATTGATGGTTGTGGATTGAGGACGAGGACTGAGGGTTGAGTATTGATGTTTGAGGTCTGAGGATTGAGGATTGAGGATTGAGGATTGAGGATTGAGGATTGTGGATTGAGGATTGAGGATTGAAGATTGAGTATTGAGGATTGAAAACTGAGGATTGAGGATTCAGGATTGAGGATTGAGGATTGAGGATTGAGGATTGAGGATTGAAGATTGAGTATTAAGGATTGAAGATTGAGGATTGAGGATTGAGGATTGCGGATTGAGGATTGAGGATGAGGGCTGAGGATTGAGAATTGAGGATTGAGGATTGAGGATTGAAGATTGAGGATTGGGTATTGAGGATTGAAGAATGAGGATTGAGGATTGAGGATTGAGGATTGAGGATTGAAGATTGAGGATTGAAGATTGAGGATTGAGTATTGAATATTGAGTATTGAGGATTGAAGATTGAGGATTGAGGATTGAGTGTTGACGATTGAGGACGAGGACTGACGGTTGAGGATTGAGGTTTGAGGGTTGATGATTGAGGACTGAGGATTGAGGATTGAGGATTGAGCATTGAGGATTGAAGATTGAGGACTGGGGATTGAGGATTGAAGGTTGAGGATTAAGTATTGAGGTTTGGGGATTGAGGATCTAGGATTGGAGATTGATTATTGAGGATTGAAGATTGAGGATTGAGGGTTGAGAATTGAGGATTGAGGATTGAGGAATGAGGATTGAGGATTCGGTATTGAGGATTGAAGAATGAGGATTGAAGATTGAGGATTGAGGATTGAGAATTGAAGATTGAGGATTGAGGATTGAAGATTGAGGATTGAGGATTGAGGATTGAGGATTGAGGATTGATGATTGTGGATAGAAGATTGAGGATTGGGTATTGCGGATTGAACATTAAGGATTGAGGATTGAGGATTGAGGATTGAGGATTGAGGACTGAAGATTGAATATTGATGATTGAAGGTTGAGGATTGAAGATTGATGGTTGTGGATTGAGGACGAGGACTGAGGGTTGAGTATTGCTGTTTGAGGATTGAGGATTGAGGACTGAGGATTGACGATTCAGTATTGAAGATTGAGGATTGATTACTGAGGATTGAGGATTGAGGATTGAGGATTGAGGATTGAGGATTGAAGATTGAGTATTGAGGATTGAAGATTGAGGATTGAGGATTGAGGATTGCGGATTGAGGATTGAGAATGAGGGCTGAGGGTTGAGGATTGAGGTCTGAGGACTGGGGACTGAGGATTGAGGATTGAGAATTGAGGATTGAGGATTGAGGATTGAAGATTGAGGATTGGGTATTGAGGATTGAAGAATGAGGATTGAGGATTGAGGATTGAGGATTGAGGATTGAAGATTGAGGATTGAAGATTGAGGATTGAGTATTGAATATTGAGTATTGAGTATTGAGGATTGAAGATTGAGGATTGAGGATTGAGTGTTGACGATTGAGGACGAGGACTGACGGTTGAGGATTGAGGTTTGAGGGTTGAGGATTGAGGACTGAGGATTGAGGATTGAGGATTGAGCATTGAGGATTGAAGATTGAGGACTGGGGATTGAGGATTGAAGGTTGAGGATTAAGGATTGAGGTTTGGGAATTGAGGATCTAGGATTGGAGATTGATTATTGAGGATTGAAGATTGAGGATTGAGGGTTGAGAATTGAGGATTGAGGATTGAGGAATGAGGATTGAGGATTCGGTATTGAGGATTGAAGAATGAGGATTGAAGATTGAGGATTGAGGATTGAGGATTGAAGATTGAGGATTGAGGATTGAAGATTGAGGATTGAGGATTGAGGATTGAGGATTGAGGATTGATGATTGCGGATAGAAGATTGAGGATTGGGTATTGCGGATTGAACATTAAGGATTGAGGATTGAGGATTGAGGATTGAGGATTGAGGACTGAAGATTGAATATTGATGATTGAAGGTTGAGGATTGAAGATTGATGGTTGTGGATTGAGGACGAGGACTGAGGGTTGAGTATTGCTGTTTGAGGTCTGAGGATTGAGGATTGAGGATTGAGAATTGAGGATTGAGGATTGAGGATTGAAGATTGAGGATTGGGTGTTGAGGATTGAAGAATGAGGATTGAGGATTGAGGATTGAGGATTGAGGATTGAAGACTGAGTGTTGAGGGTTCAGTGATGAGAATTGATGTTTGTGGATAGAGATTTGAAGATTGCAGATTGAGTATTGAGTACTGAAAGCTGTGAATTGATGATATTCCCTTGAGGATTGAGGATTGACAACTGATTGTTGAGGACTGAGGGCTGAAGGTTGAGGATTCAGGATTGAGGATTCAGGATTGTGGTTTGAGGACCGAGGATTGAGGATTGAGGATTGAGGATTGAGAATTGAAGATTGAGGATTGAGTATTGGGGGTTGTGGATTGAGGACGAGGGCTGACGGTTGAGTATTGATGTTTGAGGTCTGAGGATTGAGGATTGTGGATTGAGAATTGAGGATTGAGGATTGAGGATTGAAGATTGAGGATTCGGTATTGAGGATTGAAGAATGAGGATTGAGGAGTGAGGACTGAGGATTGAGAATTGCAGATTGAGTATTGAGGATTGAAGATTGAGGATTGAGGATTGAGGATTGAGGATTGAGGATTGAGGATTGAGGATTGAAGATTGAGTATTGAGGATCGAAGATTGAGGACTGAGGATTGAGGATTGAGTATTGAATATTGAGTATTGAGGATTGAAGATTGAGGATTGAGGATTGAGTGTTGACGATTGAGGACGAGGACTGACGGTTGAGGATTGAGGTTTGAGGGTTGAGGATTGAGGACTGAGGATTGAGGATTGAGGATTGAGCATTGCGGATTGAAGATTGAGGACTGGGGATTGAGGATTGAAGGTTGAGGATTAAGGATTGAGGTTTGGGGATTGAGGATCTAGGATTGGAGATTGATTATTGAGGATTGAAGATTGAGGATTGAGGGTTGAGAATTGAGGATTGAGGATTGAGGAATGAAGATTGAGGATTCGGTATTGAGGATTGAAGAATGTGGATTGAAGATTGAGGATTGAGGATTGAGGATTGAAGATTGAGGATTGAGGATTGAAGATTGAGTGTTGAGGGTTGAGTGATGAGAATTGATGTCTGTGGATAGAGATTTGAAGATTGCAGATTGAGTATTGAGTATTGAAATCTGTGAATTGATGATATTCCCTTGAGGATTGAGGATTGACAACTGATTGTTGAGGACTGAGGGCTGAAGGTTGAGGATTCAGGATTGAGGATTCAGGATTGTGGTTTGAGGACCGAGGATTGAGGATTGAGGATTGAGGATTGAGAATTGAAGATTGAGGATTGAGTATTGGGGGTTGTGGATTGAGGACGAGGACTGACGGTTGAGTATTGATGTTTGAGGTCTGAGGATTGAGGATTGAGGATAGAGAATTGAGGATTGAGGATTGAGGATTGAAGATTGAGGATTCGGTATTGAGGATTGAAGAATGAGGATTGATGAGTGAGGACTGAGGATTGAGGATTGCAGATTGAGTATTGAGGATTGAAGATTGAGGATTGAGGATTGAGGATTGAGGATTGAGGATTGAGGATTGAGGATTGAAGATTGAGTATTGAGGATCGAAGATTGAGGACTGAGGATTGAGGATTGAGGATTGGGGATTGAAGATTGAGGATTGGGAATTGAGGATTGACGATTGAGGATTGAGCATTGAGGATTGAGAATTGAGGAGTGAGGATTGAAGATTGAGTATTGAGGATTGAAGATTGAGGATTGATGATTGAGGATTGAAGAATGAGGACTGAGTGTTGAGGGTTGAGTGACGAGAATTGATGTTTGTGAATTGAGATTTGAAGATTGAAGAATGGGGATTGAGTATTGAAAACTGTGAATTGAGGATATTCCCTGGAGGACTGAGGATTGACAATTGATTGTTGAGGACTGAGGGCTGAAGATTGAGGGTTCAGGATTGAGGACTAGGGATTGAGTTTTGAGGACTGAGGATTGAGGGTTCAGGATTGAGGATTGAGGATTGACGCTTGAGGATTGAGGATTGAGGATGGAGGATTGAAGAGAGAGGGCAGAGTGTTGAGGATTGTGTGTTGAGAATTGATGTTTGAGGATTGAGATTTGATTATTGGATATTGTGGATTGAGTATTGAACCATGAGAATTCAGGATATTCTATTGAGTATTGAGAATTGAGGATTGATGGTTGAGTATTGAGTATTGATGGTTGAGGGTTGTGCGTTGAATATTGAGGGTTGAGTGATGAGAATTGATGTTTGTGGATAGAGATTTGAAGATTGCAGGCTGAGTATTGAGTATTGAAACCTGTGAATTGAGGATATTCTATTGAGGATTGAGGATTCACAACTGATTGTTGAAGTCTGAGGGTTCAATATTGAGGGTTCAGGATTGTGGATTCAGGATTGAGGTTTGAGGACTGGGGATTGAGGATTGAGGATTGAGGATTGAGGATTGAGTATTGAGGATTGAGGATTGAGGATTGAAGGTTGAATATTGATGATTGAAGATTGAGGATCGACGATTGAGGGTTGCGGATTGAGGACGAGGACTGAGGGTTGAGTATTGATGTTTGAGGTCTGAGGATTGATGATTGAGGATTGAAGATTGAGTATTGAGGATTGGAGATTGAGGATTGAGGATTGCGGATTGAGGATTGAGGATGAGGGCTGAGGGTTGAGGATTGAGGTTTGAGGACTGAGGACTGAGGATTGAGGATTGAGAATTGAGGATTGAGGATTGAGGATTGAAGATTGAGGATTGGGTATAGAGGATTGAAGAATGAGGATTGAGGATTGAGGACTGAGGATTGAGGATTGAGGATTGAGCATTGAGGATTGAAGATTGAGGACTGGGTATTGAGGATTGAAGGTTGAGGATTAAGGATTGAGGTTTGGGGATTGAGGATCTAGGATTGGAGATTGATTATTGAGGATTGAGGATTGAGCATTGAGGATTGAAGATTGAGGACTGGGGATTGAGGATTGAAGGTTGAGTATTAAGGATTGAGGTTTGGGGATTGAGGATCTAGGATTGGAGATTGATTATTGAGGATTGAGGATTGAAGATTGAGGATTGAGGATTGAGGATTGAGGATTGAGGATTGATGATTGATGATTGCGGATAGAAGATTGAGGATTGGGTATTGCGGATTGAACATTAAGGATTGAGGATTGAGGATTGAGGATTGAGGATTGATGATTGATGATTGCGGATAGAAGATTGAGGATTGGGTATTGCGGATTGAACATTAAGGATTGAGGATTGAGGATTGAGGATTGAGGATAGAAGACTGAAAATTGAATATTGATGATTGAAGGTTGAGGATTGAGGATTGATGGTTGTGGATTGAGGACGAGGACTGAGGGTTGAGTATTGCTGTTTGAGGTCTGAGGATTGAGGATTGAGGATTGAGAATCGAGGATTGAGGATTCAGGATTGAAGATTGAGGATTGGGTGTTGAGGATTGAAGAATGAGGATTGAGGATTGAGGATTGAGGATTGAGGATTGAAGACTGAGTGTTGAGGGTTGAGTGATGAGAATTGATGTTTGTGGATAGAGATTTGAAGATTGCAGATTGAGTGTTGAGTATTGAAAGCTGTGAATTGATGATATTCCCTTGAGGATTGAGGATTGACAACTGATTGTTGAGGACTGAGGGCTGAAGGTTGAGGATTCAGGATTGAGGATTCAGGATTGTGGTTTGAGGACCGAGGATTGAGGATTGAGGATTGAGGATTGAGAATTGAAGATTGAGGATTGAGTATTGGGGGTTGTGGATTGAGGACGAGGACTGACGGTTGAGTATTGATGTTTGAGGTCTGAGGATTGAGGATTGGGGATTGAGAATTGAGGATTGAGGATTGAGGATTGAAGATTGAGGATTCGGTATTGAGGATTGAAGAATGAGGATTGAGGAGTGAGGACTGAGGATTGAGGATTGCAGATTGAGTATTGAGGATTGAAGATTGAGGTTTGAGGATTGAGGATTGAGGATTGAGGATTGAGGATTGAGGATTGAGGATTGAGGATTGAGCATTCAGGATCGGAGATGGACGATTGAGGATTGAGGACCGAGGATTGAGGATTGGGGATTGAAGGTTGAGTATTGGGGATTGAAGATTGACGATTGAGGCTTGAGAATTGAGGATTGATGATAGAGGATTAAGGATTGAGGATTGGGGATTGAGGATCTAGGATTGGAGATTGATTACTGAGGATTGAAGATTGAGGATTGAGGTTTGAGGAACGAGGATTGAGGATTGAGGATTGAGGACTGAGGATTGACGATTCAGTATTGAAGATTGAGGATTGATTACTGAGGATTGAGGATTGAGGATTGAGGATTGACGCTTGAGGATTGAGGATTGAGGATGGAGGATTGAAGAGAGAGGACTGAGTGTTGAGGATTGCGTGTTGAGAATTGATGTTTGAGGATTGAGATTTGATTATTGAATATTGTGGATTGAGTATTGAACCATGAGAATTCAGGATATTCTTTTGAGTATTGAGAATTGAGGATTGATGGTTGAGTATTGAGGATTGATGGTTGAGGGTTGTGCGTTGAATATTGTGGATTGAGGATTGAGGATTGAGGATTGAGGATTGAGGATTGAAGACTGAGTATTGATGATTGAAGATTGAGGATTGAGGATTGAGGGTTGAGGTTTGAGAACGAGGACTGACGGTTGAGGATTGAGGTTTGATGATAGAGGATTAAGGATTGAGGATTGGGGATTGAGGATCTAGGATTGGAGATTGATTACTGAGGATTGAAGATTGAGGATTGAGGTTTGAGGAACGAGGATTGAGTATTGAGGATTGAGGACTGAGGATTGACGATTCAGTATTGAATATTGAGGATTGATTACTGAGGATTGAGGATTGAGGATTGAGGATTGACGCTTGAGGATTGAGGATTGAGGATGGAGGATTGAAGAGAGAGGACTGAGTGTTGAGGATTGCGTGTTGAGAATTGATGTTTGGGGATTGAGATTTGATTATTGAATATTGTGGATTGAGTATTGAACCATGAGAATTCAGGATATTCTTTTGAGTATTGAGAATTGAGGATTGATGGTTGAGTATTGAGGATTGATGGTTGAGGGTTGTGCGTTGAATATTGTGGATTGAGGATTGAGGATTGAGGATTGAGGATTGAGGATTGAAGACTGAGTATTGATGATTGAAGATTGAGGATTGAGGATTGAGGGTTGAGGTTTGAGAACGAGGACTGACGGTTGAGGATTGAGGTTTGAGGATTGAGGATTGAGGATTGAGGACTGAAGATTGAATATTGATGATTGAAGGTTGAGGATTCAGTATTGATGGTTGTGGATTGAGGACGAGGACTGAGGGTTGAGTATTGCTGTTTGAGGTCTGAGGATTGAGGATTGAGGATTGAGAATTGAGGATTGAGGATAGAGGATTGAAGATTGAGGATTGGGTATTGAGGATTGAGGATTGAGTATTGAAGATTGAGGTTTGGGGTTTGAGGATTGACGATTGAGGATTGAGTATTGAGGATTGAGAACTGAGGATTGATTATTGAAGATTGAGTATTGAGGATTGAAGATTGAGGATTGAGGATTGAGGATTGAAGATTGACGATTGAGGACTGAGGATTGAGGATTGAATATTGAGTATTGAGGATTGAAGATTGAGGATTGAGGATTGAGGTTTGAGGGTTGAGGACGTGGACTGACGGTTGAGGATTGAGGTTTGAGGATTGAGGATTGAGGATTGAGGACTGAGGATTGAGGATTGAGGATTGAGCATTGAGGAATGAAGATTGAGGACTGGAGATTGAGGATTGATGATAGAGGATTAAGGATTGAGGATTGGGGATTGAGGATCTAGGATTGGAGATTGATTATTGAGGATTGAAGATTGAGGATTGAGGATTGAGGATTGAGAATTGAGAATTGAGTGTGAGGACTGAGGGCTGAGGATTGAGGTTTGAGGATTGAAGATTGAGTATTGAGGATTGAAAATTGAGGATTGAGGATTCTGGATTGAGGATTGAGGATTGAGGATTGAGGATTGAGGATTGAAGATTGAGTATTGAGGATTGTAGATTGAGGATTGAGGATTGAGGATTGCGGATTGAGGATTGAGGATGAGGGCTGAGGGTTGAGGATTGAGGTCTGAGGACTGGGGACTGAGGATTGAGGATTGAGAATTGAGGATTGAGGATTGAGGATTGAAGATTGAGGATTGGGTATTCAGGATTGAAGAATGAGGATTGAGGATTGAGGATTGAGGATTGAGGATTGAGGATTGAAGATTGAGGATTGAAGATTGAGGATTGAGTATTGAATATTGAGTACTGAGGATTGAAGATTGAGGATTGAGGATTGAGGATTGAGGATTGAGGATTGCGTATTGAGGATTGAGGATTGCATATTGAGTATTGAGGATTGAAGATAGAGGATTGAGGATTGAGGATTGAGGATTGAGTATTGAAGATTGAGGATTGAAGACTGAGTATTGAAGATTGAGTATTGAGGATTGAAAATTGAGGATTGAGGATTCAGGATTGAGGATTGAGGATTGAGGATTGAGGATTGAGGATTGAAGATTGAGTATTGAGGATTGAAGACTGAGGATTGAGGATTGAGGATTGCGGATTGAGGATTGAGGATGAGGGCTGAGGGTTGAGGATTGAGGTCTGAGGACTGGGGACTGAGGATTGAGGATTGAGAATTGAGGATTGAGGATTGAGGATTGAGGATTGCGGATTGAGGATTGAGGATGAGGGCTGAGGGTTGAGGATTGAGGTCTGAGGACTGGGGACTGAGGATTGAGGATTGAGAATTGAGGATTGAGGATTGAGGATTGAAGATTGAGGATTGGGTATTGCGGATTGAACATTGAGGATTGAGGATTGAGGATTGAGGACTGAGGATCGAGGATTGAGGATTGAGGATTGAGGGTTGAAGATTGAGGATTGGGGACTGAGGATTGAAGATTGAGGATTGAGGTTTGAGGATTGAGGATTGAGGATTGAGGATTGAGTATTGAGGATTGAAGATTGAGGATTGAGGATTGAGGATTGAAGATTGAGGATTGAGGATTGAAGATTGAGGATTGGGTATTGCGGATTGAACGTTGAGGATTGAAGATTGACGATTGGGTGTCGAGGATTGAAGAATGAGGATTGAGGATTGAGGATTGAGGATTGAGGATTGAAGATTCAGTATTGAGGACTGAAGATTGAGGATTGAGGATTGAGGATTGAGGATTGAAGATTGAGTATTAAGGATTGAAGATTGAGGATTGAGGACTTAGGATTAAGTATTGAGGATGGAAGATTGAGGATTGAGGATTGAGGTTTGAGGATTGAGGACGTGGACTGACGGTTGAGGATTGAGGTTTGAGGATTGAGGATTGAGGATTGAGGACTGAGGATTGAGGATTGAGGATTGAGCATTGAGGATTGAAGATTGGGGACTGGAGATTGAGGATTGAGGATTGAGGATTGAGGATTGAGGATTGAGGATTGGGTATTGAAGATTGAGGGTTGGTTATTGCGGATTGAACATTGAGGATTGAAGATTGAGGATTGAAGATTCAGTATTGAGGATTGAAGATTGAGGATTGAGGATTGAGGATTGAAGATTGAAGATTGAGTATTGAGGATTGAAGATTGAGGATTGAGGACTGAGAATTGAGGATTGAGGATTGAGGATTGAGGATTGAGGATTGAAGATTGAGGTTTGGGTATTGAGGATTGAACGTTGAGGATTGTGGATTGAGTATTGAGGATTGAGGATTGAGGATTGAAGATTGAATATTGATGACTGAAGATTGCCGATCGAGGATTGAGGGTTGTGGATTGAGGACGAGGACTGAGGGTTGAGTATTGATGTTTGAGGTCTGAGGATTGAGGATTGAGGATTGAAGATTGAGGATTGGGTGTTGAGGATTGAAGAATGTGGATAGAGTATTGAGGATTGAGGATTGAGGATTGAAGATTGAGTATTGAGGTTTGAAGATTGAGGATTGAGGATTGAGGATTGAGGATTGAAGATTGAGTATTGAGGATTGAGGATTGAGGATTGAGGATTGAGGATTGAGGATTGAGGATTGAAGATTGAGTATTGAGGGTTGAATATTAAGATTGAGGTTTGAGGATTGAGGATTGAGGATTGAGGACTGAGGATTGAAGATTGCGTATTGAGGATTTAAGATTGAGGATTGTGGATTGAGGATTGAGGATTGAGGATTGAGGATTGAGGATTGAGGATTGAGGATTGAGGATTGAGGATTGAGGATTGAGGATTGAAGATTGTGTATTGAGGATTGAAGATTGAGGATTGAGGATTGAGGATTGAGGATTGAGGATTGAAGATTGAGGATTGGGGATTGAGTATTGACGATTGAGGATTGAGTATTGAGGATTGAGAATTGAGGATTGATTATTGAAGATTGAGTATTGACGATTGAAGATTGAGGATTGAGGATTGAGGATTGAGGATTGAGGATTGAGGATGAGGGCTGAGGGTTGAGGATTGAGGTTTGAGGACTCAGGGCAGAGGATTGAGGATTGACAATTGAGGATTGAGTTTTGAGTATTGTAGATTGAGGATTGGGTATTGCGGATTGAAGAATGTGGGTTGAGGATTGAGGGTTGAGGATTGAGGATTGAAGATTGAGGATTGAGGATTGAGGATTGAGGATTGAATATTGAGTATTGAGGATTGAAGATTGAGGATTCAGTATTGATGGTTGTGGATTGAGGACGAGGACTGAGGGTTGAGTATTGCTGTTTGAGGTCTGAGGATTGAGGATTGAGGATTGAGAATTGAGGATTGAGGATAGAGGATTGAAGATTGAGGATTGGGTATTGAGGATTGAAGAATGAGTATTGAGGATTGAGGATTGAGGATTGAGGATTGAGGATTGAAGACTGAGGACTGAGGATTGAGGATTGAGGACTGAATATTGAGTATTGAGGATTGAGGATTGAAGATTGAGGATTGAGGATTGAGGGTTGAGGATTGAGGACGAGGACTGACGGTTGAGGATGGAGGTTTGAGGATTGAGGATTGAGGATTGAGGACGAGGACTGACGGTTGAGGATTGAGGTTTGAGGATTGAGGATTGAGGATTGAGGACTGAGGACCGAGGATTGTGGATTGAGGATT
The DNA here is from genome assembly GCF_051401765.1 of Calliopsis andreniformis. NCBI lineage: Eukaryota > Metazoa > Arthropoda > Insecta > Hymenoptera > Andrenidae > Calliopsis > Calliopsis andreniformis. The sequence continues at coordinate 342,709 of NW_027480586.1, read as the reverse complement.
CAGGATTGAAGATTGAGGATTGGGGACTGAGTGTTGAGGGCTGAATTATGAGAATTGATGCTTGTGGATAGAGATTCGAAGATTGCAGATTGAGTATTGAGTATTGAAAACTGTGAATTGATGATATTCTATTGAGGATTGTGTATTGACAACTGATTGTTGAGGACTGAGGTCTGAAGATGGAGGATTCAGGATTGAGGATTCAGGTTTGACGTTTGAGGACTGAGGATTGAGGATTGAGGATTGAGGAATGAAGATTGAGTATTGAGGATTGAAGATTGAGGATTGAGGATTGAGGATTGAGGATTGAGGAATGAAGATTGAATATTGATGATTGAAGATTGAGGATTGGGTATTGATGGTTGTGGATTGAGGACGAGGACTGAGGGTTGAGTATTGATGTTTGAGGTCTGAGGATTGAGGATTGAGGATTGAGAATTGAGGATTGAGGATTGAGGATTGAAGATTGAGGATTGAGGATTGAGGATTGAGGATTGAGGATTGAAGACTGAGGATTGGGTATTGAGGATTCAACATTGAGGATTGAGGGTTGAGGATTGAGGATTGAGGATTGACGATTGAGGATCGAGGAATGAGAATCGAGGATTGAGGATTGAGGATTCAAGATTGAGGACTGGGCACTGAGGATTGAAGAATGAGGATTGAGGATTGAGGATTGAGGATTGAGGATTGCAGATTGAGTATTGAGGATTGAAGATTGAGGGTTGAGGATTGAGGATCGAGGATTGAGCATTGAGGATTGATGATTGAGGATTGAGGATTGAAGATTGAGTATTGAGGATTGAAGATTGAGGATTGAGGATTGAGGATTGAGGATTGAGGATTGAAGATTGAGGATTGGGGATTGAGGATTGACAATTGAGGATTGAGTAATGAGGACTGAGAATTGAGGATTGAGGATTGAAGATTGAGGATTGCGGATTGAAGATTGAGTATTGATGATTGAAGATTGAGTATTGAGGATTGAAAATTGAGGATTGAGGATTGAGGATTGAGGATTGAAGATTGAGTATTGAGGATTGAAGATTGAGTATTCAGGATTGGAGATTGGCGATTGAGGATCAAGGACCGAGGATTGAGGATTGAGGATTGAAGATTGAGTATTGATGATTGAAGATTGAGTATTGAGGATTGAAAATTGAGGATTGAGGATTGAGGATTGAGGATTGAGGATTGAAGATTGAGGATTGGGGACGGAGTGTTGAGTGTTGAGTGATGAGAATTGATGTTTGTGGATAGGGATTTGAAGATTGCAGATTGAGCATTGAGTATTGAGAACTGTGAATTGAGTATACTCTATTGAGGATTGAGGATTGACAACTGATTGTTGAGGACTGAGAGCTGAAGATTGAGGGTTCAGGATTGAGGATTCAGAATTGAGATTTGAGGATTCAGAATTGAGGTTTGAGGACTGAGGATTGAGGATCGAAGATTGAGTATTGAGGATTGAAGATTGAGTATTCAGGATTGGAGATTGACGATTGAGGATTAAGGACCGAGGATTGAGGATTGAGGATTGAAGATTGAGTATTGAGGATTGAAGATTGAGGATTGAGGATTGAGGATTGAGGATTGAGGATTGAAGACTGAGGATTGGGTATTGAGGATTGAGCATTGAGGATTGAGGGTTGAGGATTGAGGATTGAAGATTGAGGATTCGGTATTGAGGACTGAAGAATGAGGATTGAGGAGTGAGGACGGAGGATTCAGGATTGCAGTTTGAGTATTGAGGATTGAAGATTGAGGATTGAGGATTGAGGATTGAGGATTGAGGATTGAGGATTGAGGATTGAAGATTGAGTATTGAGGATTGAAGATTGAGGATTGAGGATTGAGGATTTAGGATTTAGGATTGAAGATTGAGGATTGGGGATTGAGGATTGACGATTGAGTATTGAGCATTGAGGATTGAGAATTGAGGATTGAGGATTGAAGATTGAGTATTGAGGATTGAAGATTGAGGATTGAGGATTGAGGATTGAAGATTGAGGACTGAGTGTTGAGGGATGCGTGATGAGAATTGATGTTAGTGGATTGAGATTGGAAGATTGATGAATGGGGATTGAGTATTGAAAGCTGTGAATTGAGGATATTCTATTGAGGATTGAGGATTGACAATTGATTGTTGAGGACTTATGTCTGAAGATTGAGGATTGAGGATTGAGGATTGAGGATTGAGGATTGAGGATTGAGGATTGAAGATTGAGGATTGGGGACGGAGTGTTGAGTGTTGAGAGATGAGAATTGATGTTTGTGGATAGAGATTTGAAGATTGCAGATTGAGTATTGAGTATTGAAAACTGTGAATTGATGATATTCCATTGAGGATTGGGGATTGACAACTGATTGTTGAGGACTGAGGGCTGAAGATTGAGGACTCAGGATTGAGGATACAGGATTAAGGTTTGAGGACTGAGGATTGAGGATTGAGGATTGAGGATTGAGGATTGAGGATTGAGGATTGAGGATTGGGTATAGCGGATTGAACATTGAGGATTGAGGATTGAGGATTGAGGACTGAGGATCGAGGATTGAGGATTGAGGATTGAGGGTTAAAGATTGAGGATTGGGGACTGATGATTGAAGATTGGGGATTGAGGATTGAGGACTGAGGATTGAGGATTGAGGATTGAAGGTTCAGTATTGAGGATTGAAGATTGAGAATTGATGATTGAGGATTGAACATTGAGGACTGAGTGTTGAGGGTTGAGTGATGAGAATTGATGTTTGTGGATAGAGATTCGAAGATTGCAGATTGAGTATTGTGTATTGAAAACTTCGAATTGATGATATTCCATTGAGGATTGGGGATTGACAACTGATTGTTGAGGACTGAGGGCTGAAGATTGAGGATTCAGGATTGAGGATTCAGGATTAAGGTTTGAGGACTGAGGATTGAGGATTGAGGATTGAGGATTGAGGATTGAGGATTGAAGATTGAGGATTGGGTATTGCGGATTGAACATTGAGGATTGAGGATTGAGGATTGAGGACTGAGGATCGAGGATTGAGGATTGAGGATTGAGGGTTAAAGACTGAGGATTGGGGACTGATGATTGAAGATTGGGGATTGAGGATTGAGGACTGAGGATTGAGGATTGAGGATTGAAGGTTCAGTATTGAGGATTGAAGATTGAGAATTGATGATTGAGGATTGAACATTGAGGACTGAGTGCTGAGGGTTGAGTGATGAGAATTCATGTTTGTGGATAGAGATTCGAAGATTGCAGATTGAGTATTGTGTATTGAAAACTTCGAATTGATGATATTCCATTGAGGATTGGGGATTGACAACTGATTGTTGAGGACTGAGGGCTGAAGATTGAGGATTCAGGATTGAGGATTCAGGATTAAGGTTTGAGGACTGAGGATTGAGGATTGAGGATTGAGGATTGAGGATTGAGGATTGAAGATTGAGGATTGGGTATTGCGGATGGAACATTGAGGATTTAGGATTGAGGATTGAGGACTGAGGATCGAGGATTGAGGATTGAGGATTGAGGGTTGAAGATTGAGGATTGGGGACTGAGGATTGAAGATTGAGGATTGAGGATTGAGGACTGAGGATTGAGGATTGAGGATTGCAAATTGAGGATTGACGATTGAGGATTGAGGATTGAGGATTGAAGATTGAGGATTGGGGAGGGAGTGTTGAGTGTTGAGTGATGAGGATTGATGTCTGTGGATATGGATTTGAAGATTGCAGATTGAGTATTGAGTATTGAAAACTGTGAATTGAGCATATTCTATTGAGGATTGAGGAATGACAACTGATTGTTGAGGACTGTGAGCTGAAGATTGAGGGTTCAGGATTGAGGATTCAGAATTGAGATTTGAGGATTCAGAATTGAGGTCTGAGGACTGAGGATTGAGGATTGAAGATTGAGTTTTGAGGATTGAAGATTGAGTATTCAGGATTGGAGATCGACGATTGAGGATTAAGGACCGAGGATTGAGGATTGAGGATTGAAGATTGAGTAATGAGGATTGAAGATAGAGGATTGAGGATTGAGGATTGAGGATTGAGGATTGAAGACTGAGGATTGGGTATTGAGGATTGAGCATTGAGGATTGAGGGTTGAGGATTGAGGATTGAGGATTGAGGGTTGTGGATTGAGCACGAGGACTGAGGGTTGAGTATTGGTGTTTGAAGTCTGAGGATTGAGGATTGAGGATTGAGAATTGAGGATTGAGGATTGGGGATTGAAGATTGAGGATTCGGTATTGTGGACTGAAGAATGAGGATTGAGGAGTGAGGACTGAGGATTGAGGATTGCAGTTTGAGTATTGGGGATTGAAGATTGAGGATTGAGGATTGAGGATTGAGGATTGAGGATTGAGGATTGAGGATTGAAGATTGAGTAATGAGGATTGAAGATAGAGGATTGAGGATTGAGGATTGAGGATTGAGGATTGAAGACTGAGGATTGGGTATTGAGGATTGAGCATTGAGGATTGAGGATTGGGGATTGAGGATTGACGATTGAGTATTGAGCATTGAGGACTGAGAATTGAGGATTGAGGATTGAAGATTGAGTATTGAGGATTGAAGACTGAGGATTGAGGATTGAGGATTGAAGATTGAGGACTGAGTGTTGAGGGATGCGTGATGAGAATTGATGTTAGTGGATTGAGATTTGAAGATTGAAGAATGGGGATTGAGTATTGAAAGCTGTGAATTGAGGATATTCTATTGAGGATTGAGGATTGACAATTGATTGTTGAGGACTTATGGCTGAAGATTGAGGATTCAGGATTGAGGATTCGGGGTGGAGGTTTGAGGACTGAGGATTGAGGTTTGAGGATTGAGGATTGAGGATTGACGCTTGAGGATTGAGGATTGAGGATGGAGGATTGAAGAGAGAGGACTGAGTGTTGAGGATTGAGTGTTGAGGATTGATGTTTGAGGACTGAGATTTGATTATTGAATATTGTGGATTGAGTATTGAACCATGAGAATTCAGGATATTCTATTGAGTATTGAGAATTGAGGATTGATGGTTGAGTATTGAGGATTGATGGTTGAGGGTTGTGCGTTGAATATTGAGGATTGAGGATTGAGGATTGAGGATTGAAGTTTGAGTATTGATGATTGAAGGTTGAGGATTGAGGATTGAGGGTTGAGGTTTGAGGACCAGGACTCACGGTTGAGGATTGAGGTTTGAGGATTGAGGATTGAGGATTGAGGACTGAGGATTGAGGATTGAGGATTGAGCATTGAGGATTTATGATTGAGGACTGAGAATGGAGGATTGAAGGTTGAGTATTGAGGATTGAATATTGAGGATTGAGGATTGAGGATTGAGGATTGAGGATGAGGGTTGAGGGTTGAGGATTGAGGTTTGAGGACTGCGGACTGAGGATTGAGGATTGAGGATTGAGAATTGAGGATTGAGGATTGAGGATTGAAGATTGAGGATTCGGTATTGAGGATTGAAGAATGAGGATTGAGGAGTGAGGACTGAGGATTGAGGATTGCAGTTTGAGTATTGGGGATTGAAGATTGAGGATTGAGGATTGAGGTTTGAGGATTGAGGATTGAGGATTGAGGACTGAGGATTGAGGATTGAGGATTGAGCATTGAGGATTTAAGATTGAGGACTGAGGATGGAGGATTGAAGATTGTGTGTCGAGGATTGAATATTGAGGATTGAGGATTGAGGATTGAGGATTGAGGATGAGGGCTGAGGGTTGAGGATTGAGGTTTGAGGACTCAGGACTGAGGATTGAGGTTTGAGGATTGAGAATTGAGGATTGAGGATTGAGGATTGAAGATTGAGGATTCGGTATTGAGGATTGAAGAATGAGCATTGAGGATTGAGGATTGAGGATTGAGAATAGAGGACTGAGGATTGAGGATTGAAGTTTGAGGATTGGGTGTTCAGGATTGAATAATGTGGATTGAGGATTGAGGATTGAGGATTGAGGATTGTGGATTGAGGATTGAGTATTGAGGACTGATGGTTGAGGATTGAGGATTGAAGATTGAGTATTGAGGATTGAAGATTGAGGATTGAGGATTGAGGATTGAAGATTGAGGACTGAGTGTTGAGGGATGCGTGATGAGAATTGATGTTAGTGGATTGAGATTTGAAGATTGAAGAATGGGGATTGAGTATTGAAAGCTGTGAATTGAGGATATTCTATTCAGGATTGAGGATTGACAATTGATTGTTGAGGACTTATGGCTGAAGATTGAGGATTCAGGATTGAGGATTCAGGATTAAGGTTTGAGGACTGAGGATTGAGGATTGAGGATTGAGGATTGAGGATTGAGGATTGAAGATTGAGGATTGGGTATTGCGGATTGAACATTGAGGATTTAGGATTGAGGATTGAGGACTGAGGATCGAGGATTGAGGATTGAGGATTGAGGGTTGAAGATTGAGGATTGGGGACTGAGGATTGAAGATTGAGGATTGAGGATTGAGGATTGAGGATTGAAGATTGAGGATTCGGTATTGAGGATTGAAGAATGAGCATTGAGGATTGAGGATTGAGGATTGAAGTTTGAGGATTGGGTGTTCAGGATTGAATAATGTGGATTGAGGATTGAGGATTGAGGATTGAGGATTGAGGATTGAGTATTGAGGACTGATGATTGAGGATTGAGGATTGAGGATTGAGGATTGAGGATTGAGGATTGAAGATTGAGGATTGGGTATTGCGGATTGAACGTTGAGGATTGAAGATTGAGGATTGGGTGTTGAGGATTGAAGAATGAGGATTGAGGATTGAGGATTGAGGATTGAGGATTGAAGATTCAGTATTGAGGACTGAAGATTGAGGATTGAGGATTGAGGATTGCGGATTGAAGATTGAGTATTAAGGATTGAAGATTGAGGAATGAGGACTGAGGATTGAGGATTGAGGATTGAGAATTGAGGATAGAGGATTGAAGACTGAGGATTGGGTATTGAGGATTGAGCGTTGAGGATTGAGGGTTGAGGATTGAGGATTGAGGATTGAGGATTGAAGATTGAATATTAATGATTGAAGATTGAGGATTGAGGATTGAGGGTTGTGGATTGAGCACGAGGACTGAGGGTTGAGTATTGGTGTTTGAAGTCTGAGGATTGTGGATTGAGGATTGAGAATTGAGGATTGAGGATTGAGGCTTGAAGATTGAGGATTCGGTATTGAGGATTGAAGAATGAGGATTGAGGAGTGAGGACTGAGGGTTGAGGATTGCAGTTTGAGTATTGAGGATTGAAGATTGAGGATTGAGGATTGAGGATTGAGGATTGAAGATTGAGGATTGAGGATTGAGGATTGAGGATTGAGGATTGAAGACTGAGGATTGGGTATTGAGGATTCAACATTGAGGTTTGAGGGTTGAGGATTGAGGATTGAGGATTGACGATTGAGGATCGAGGAATGAGAATCGAGGATTGAGGATTGAGGATTCAAGATTGAGGACTGGGCACTGAGGATTGAAGAATGAGGATTGAGGATTGAGGATTGAGGATTGAGGATTGCAGATTGAGTATTGAGGATTGAAGATTGAGGGTTGAGGATTGAGGATTGAGGATTGAGCATTGAGGATTGATGATTGAGGATTGAGGATTGAAGATTGAGTATTGAGGATTGAAGATTGAGGATTGAGGATTGAGGATTGAGGATTGAGGATTGAAGATTGAGGATTGGGGATTGAGGATTGACAATTGAGGATTGAGTATTGAGGGCTGAGAATTGAGGATTGAGGATTGAAGATTGAGGATTGCGGATTGAAGATAGAGTATTGATGATTGAAGATTGAGTATTGAGGATTGAAAATTGAGGATTGAGGATTGAGGATTGAGAATTGAGGATTGAAGATTGAGGATTGGGGACGGAGTGTTGAGTGTTGAGAGATGAGAATTGATGTTTGTGGATAGAGATTTGAAGATTGTAGATTGAGTATTGAGTATTGAGAACTGTGAATTGAGTATATTCTATTGAGGATTGAGGATTGACAACTGATTGTTGAGGACAGAGCTGAAGATTGAGGGTTCAGGATTGAGGATTCAGAATTGAGATTTGAGGATTCAGAATTGAGGTTTGAGGACTGAGGATTGAGGATTGAAGATTGAGTATTGAGGATTGAAGATTGAGTATTCAGGATTGGAGATTGACGATTGAGGATTAAGGACCGAGGATAGAGGATTGAGGATTGAAGATTGAGTATTGAGGATTGAAGATTGAGGATTGAGGATTGAGGATTGAGGATTGAGGATTGAAGATTGAGGATTCGGTATGGAGGACTGAAGAATGAGGATTGAGGAGTGAGGACTGAGGATTCAGGATTGCAGTTTGAGTATTGAGGATTGAGGATTGAGGATTGAAGATTGAATATTAATGATTGAAGATTGAGGATTGAGGATTGAGGGTTGTGGATTGAGGATGAGGGCTGAGGGTTGAGGATTGAGGTTTGAGGACTGAGGGCAGAGGATTGAGGATTGAGAATTGAGGATTGAGTATTGAGTATTGTAGATTGAGGATTGGGTATTGCGGATTGAAGAATGTGGGTTGAGGACTGAGGGTTGAGGATTGAGGATTGAAGATTGAGGATTGAGGATTGAGGATTGAGGATTGAGGATTGAATATTGAGTATTGAGGATTGAAGATTGAGGATTGACGCTTGAGGATTGAGGATTGAGGATGGAGGATTGAAGATTGAATATTGATGATTGAAGATTGAGGATTGAGGATTGAGGGTTGAGGTTTGAGAACGAGGACTGACGGTTGAAGATTGAGGTTTGAGGATTGAGGATTGAGGATTGAGAATTGAGGATTGAGGATAGAGGATTGAAGATTGAGGATTGGGTATTGAGGATTGAATAATGAGGATTGAGGATCGAGGATTGAGGATTGAGGATTGAGGATTGAAGACTGAGGATTGAGGATTGCGGATTGAGGACTGAATATTGAGTATCGAGGATTGAAGATTGAGGATTGAGGATTGAGTGTTGAGGATTGAGGACGAGGACTGACGGTTGAGGATTGAGGTTTGAGGATTGAGGATTGAGGATTGAGGACTGAGGACCGAGGATTGTGGATTGAGGATTCAGGATTGAAGATTGAGGATTGGGGACTGAGTGTTGAGGGCTGAATTATGAGAATTGATGCTTGTGGATAGAGATTCGAAGATTGCAGATTGAGTATTGAGTATTGAAAACTGTGAATTGATGATATTCTATTGAGGATTGTGAATTGACAACTGATTGTTGAGGACTGAGGTCTGAAGATGGAGGATTCAGGATTGAGGATTCAGGTTTGACGTTTGAGGACTGAGGATTGAGGATTGAGGATTGAGGAATGAAGATTGAGTATTGAGGATTGAAGATTGAGGATTGAGGATTGAGGATTGAGGATTGAGGACTGAAGATTGAATATTGATGATTGAAGATTGAGGATTGGGTATTGATGGTTGTGGATTGAGGACGAGGACTGAGGGTTGAGTATTGATGTTTGAGGTCTGAGGATTGAGGATTGAGGATTGAGAATTGAGGATTGAGGATTTAGGATTGAGGATTGAGGACTGAGGATCGAGGATTGAGGATTGAGGATTGAGGGTTGAAGATTGAGGATTGGGGACTGAGGATTGAAGATTGAGGATTGAGGATTGAGGACTGAGGATTGAGGATTGAGGATTGCAAATTGAGGATTGACGATTGAGGATTGAGGATTGAGGATTGAAGATTGAGGATTGGGGACGGAGTGTTGAGTGTTGAGTGATGAGAATTGATGTCTGTGGATATGGATTTGAAGATTGCAGATTGAGTATTGAGTATTGAAAACTGTGAATTGAGCATATTCTATTGAGGATTGAGGAATGACAACTGATTGTTGAGGACTGTGAGCTGAAGATTGAGGGTTCAGGATTGAGGATTCAGAATTGAGATTTGAGGATTCAGAATTGAGGTCTGAGGACTGAGGATTGAGGATTGAAGATTGAGTATTGAGGATTGAAGATTGAGTATTCAGGATTGGAGATCGACGATTGAGGATTAAGGACCGAGGATTGAGGATTGAGGATTGAAGATTGAGTAATGAGGATTGAAGATAGAGGATTGAGGATTGAGGATTGAGGATTGAGGATTGAAGACTGAGGATTGGGTATTGAGGATTCAGCATTGAGGATTGAGGGTTGAGGATTGAGGATTGAGGATTGAGGGTTGTGGATTGAGCACGAGGACTGAGGGTTGAGTATTGGTGTTTGAAGTCTGAGGATTGAGGATTGAGGATTGAGAATTGAGGATTGAGGATTGGGGATTGAAGATTGAGGATTCGGTATTGTGGACTGAAGAATGAGGATTGAGGAGTGAGGACTGAGGATTGAGGATTGCAGTTTGAGTATTGGGGATTGAAGATTGAGGATTGAGGATTGAGGATTGAGGATTGAGGATTGAGTGTTGAGGATTGAAGATTGAGTATTGAGGATTGAAGATTGAGGATTGAGGATTGAGGATTGAGGATTTAGGATTGAAGATTGAGGATTGGGGATTGAGGATTGACGATTGAGTATTGAGCATTGAGGACTGAGAATTGAGGATTGAGGATTGAAGATTGAGTATTGAGGATTGAAGACTGAGGATTGAGGATTGAGGATTGAAGATTGAGGACTGAGTGTTGAGGGATGCGTGATGAGAATTGATGTTAGTGGATTGAGATTTGAAGATTGAAGAATGGGGATTGAGTATTGAAAGCTGTGAATTGAGGATATTCTATTGAGGATTGAGGATTGACAATTGATTGTTGAGGACTTATGGCTGAAGATTGAGGATTCAGGATTGAGGATTCGGGGTGGAGGTTTGAGGACTGAGGATTGAGGTTTGAGGATTGAGGATTGAGGATTGACGCTTGAGGATTGAGGATTGAGGATGGAGGATTGAAGAGAGAGGACTGAGTGATGAGGATTGAGTGTTGAGAATTGATGTTTGAGGACTGAGATTTGATTATTGAATATTGTGGATTGAGTATTGAACCATGAGAATTCAGGATATTCTATTGAGTATTGAGAATTGAGGATTGATGGTTGAGTATTGAGGATTGATGGTTGAGGGTTGTGCGTTGAATATTGAGGATTGAGGATTGAGGATTGAGGATTGAAGTTTGAGTATTGATGATTGAAGGTTGAGGATTGAGGATTGAGGGTTGAGGTTTGAGGACCAGGACTCACGGTTGAGGATTGAGGTTTGAGGATTGAGGATTGAGGATTGAGGACTGAGGATTGAGGATTGAGGATTGAGCATTGAGGATTTATGATTGAGGACTGAGAATGGAGGATTGAAGGTTGAGTATTGAGGATTGAATATTGAGGATTGAGGATTGAGGATTGAGGATTGAGGATGAGGGTTGAGGGTTGAGGATTGAGGTTTGAGGACTGAGGACTGAGGATTGAGGATTGAGGATTGAGAATTGAGGATTGAGGATTGAGGATTGAAGATTGAGGATTCGGTATTGAGGATTGAAGAATGAGGATTGAGGAGTGAGGACTGAGGATTGAGGATTGCAGTTTGAGTATTGGGGATTGAAGATTGAGGATTGAGGATTGAGGTTTGAGGATTGAGGATTGAGGATTGAGGACTGAGGATTGAGGATTGAGGATTGAGCATTGAGGATTTAAGATTGAGGACTGAGGATGGAGGATTGAAGATTGTGTGTTGAGGATTGAATATTGAGGATTGAGGATTGAGGATTGAGGATTGAGGATGAGGGCTGAGGGTTGAGGATTGAGGTTTGAGGACTCAGGACTGAGGATTGAGGTTTGAGGATTGAGAATTGAGGATTGAGGATTGAGGATTGAAGATTGAGGATTCGGTATTGAGGATTGAAGAATGAGCATTGAGGATTGAGGATTGAGGATTGAGAATAGAGGACTGAGGATTGAGGATTGAAGTTTGAGGATTGGGTGTTCAGGATTGAATAATGTGGATTGAGGATTGAGGATTGAGGATTGAGGATTGAGGATTGAGTATTGAGGACTGATGATTGAGGATTGAGGATTGAGGATTGAGGATTGAGGATTGAGGATTGAAGATTGAGGATTGGGTATTGCGGATTGAACGTTGAGGATTGAAGATTGAGGATTGGGTGTTGAGGATTGAAGAATGAGGATTGAGGATTGAGGATTGAGGATTGAGGACTGAAGATTCAGTATTGAGGACTGAAGATTGAGGATTGAGGATTGAGGATTGCGGATTGAAGATTGAGTATTAAGGATTGAAGATTGAGGAATGAGGACTGAGGATTGAGGATTGAGGATTGAGAATTGAGGATTGAGGATTGAAGACTGAGGATTGGGTATTGAGGATTGAGCATTGAGGATTGAGGGTTGAGGATTGAGGATTGAGGATTGAGGATTGAAGATTGAATATTAATGATTGAAGATTGAGGATTGAGGATTGAGGGTTGTGGATTGAGCACGAGGACTGAGGGTTGAGTATTGGTGTTTGAAGTCTGAGGATTGTGGATTGAGGATTGAGAATTGAGGATTGAGGATTGAGGCTTGAAGATTGAGGATTCGGTATTGAGGATTGAAGAATGAGGATTGAGGAGTGAGGACTGAGGGTTGAGGATTGCAGTTTGAGTATTGAGGATTGAAGATTGAGGATTGAGGATTGAGGATTGAGGATTGAAGATTGAGGATTGAGGATTGAGGATTGAGGATTGAGGATTGAAGACTGAGGATTGGGTATTGAGGATTCAACATTGAGGATTGAGGGTTGAGGATTGAGGATTGAGGATTGACGATTGAGGATCGAGGAATGAGAATCGAGGATTGAGGATTGAGGATTCAAGATTGAGGACTGGGCACTGAGGATTGAAGAATGAGGATTGAGGATTGAGGATTGAGGATTGAGGATTGCAGATTGAGTATTGAGGATTGAAGATTGAGGGTTGAGGATTGAGGATTGAGGATTGAGCATTGAGGATTGATGATTGAGGATTGAGGATTGAAGATTGAGTATTGAGGATTGAAGATTGAGGATTGAGGATTGAGGATTGAGGATTGAGGATTGAAGATTGAGGATTGGGGATTGAGGATTGACAATTGAGGATTGAGTATTGAGGACTGAGAATTGAGGATTGAGGATTGAAGATTGAGGATTGCGGATTGAAGATAGAGTATTGATGATTGAAGATTGAGTATTGAGGATTGAAAATTGAGGATTGAGGATTGAAGATTGAGAATTGAGGATTGAAGATTGAGGATTGGGGACGGAGTGTTGAGTGTTGAGAGATGAGAATTGATGTTTGTGGATAGAGATTTGAAGATTGTAGATTGAGTATTGAGTATTGAAAACTGTGAATTGATGATATTCCATTGAGGATTGGGGATTGACAACTGATTGTTGAGGAGTGAGGGCTGAAGATTGAGGATTCAGGATTGAGGATTCAGGATTAAGGTTTGAGGACTGAGGATTGAGGATTGAGGATTGAGGATTGAGGATTGAGGATTGAAGATTGAGGATTGGGTATTGCGGATTGAACATTGAGGATTGAGGATTGAGGATTGAGGACTGAGGATCGAGGATTGAGGATTGAGGATTGAGGGTTGAAGATTGAGGATTGGGGACTGAGGATTGAAGATTGAGGATTGAGGATTGAGGACTGAGGATTGAGGATTGAGGATTGAAGGTTCAGTATTGAGGATTGAAGATTGAGTATTCAGGATTGGAGATTGGCGATTGAGGATTAAGGACCGAGGATTGAGGATTGAGGATTGAAGATTGAGTATTGATGATTGAAGATTGAGTATTGAGGATTGAAAATTGAGGATTGAGGATTGAGGATTGAGGATTGAGTATTGAGAATTGAGGATTGAGGATTGGGGATTGAAGATTGAGGATTCGGTATTGAGGACTGAAGAATGAGGATTGAGGAGTGAGGACTGAGGCTTGAGGATTGCAGTTTGAGTATTGGGGATTGAAGATTGAGGATTGAGGATTGAGGATTGAGGATTGAGGATTGAGGATTGAGGATTGAAGATTGAGTATTGAGGATTGAAGATTGAGGATTGAGGATTGAGGATTGAGGATTTAGGATTGAAGATTGAGGATTGGGGATTGAGGATTGACGATTGAGTATTGAGCATTGAGGATTGAGAATTGAGGATTGAGGATTGAAGATTGAGTATTGAGGATTGAAGATTGAGGATTGAGGATTGAGGATTGAAGATTGAGGACTGAGTGTTGAGGGATGCGTGATGAGAATTGATGTTAGTGGATTGAGATTTGAAGATTGAAGAATGGGGATTGAGTATTGAAAGCTGTGAATTGAGGATATTCTATTCAGGATTGAGGATTGACAATTGATTGTTGAGGACTTATGGCTGAAGATTGAGGATTCAGGATTGAGGATTCAGGATTAAGGTTTGAGGACTGAGGATTGAGGATTGAGGATTGAGGATTGAGGATTGAGGATTGAAGATTGAGGATTGGGTATTGCGGATTGAACATTGAGGATTTAGGATTGAGGATTGAGGACTGAGGATCGAGGATTGAGGATTGAGGATTGAGGGTTGAAGATTGAGGATTGGGGACTGAGGATTGAAGATTGAGGATTGAGGATTGAGGACTGAGGATTGAGGATTGAGGATTGCAAATTGAGGATTGACGATTGAGGATTGAGGATTGAGGATTGAAGATTGAGTATTGGGGACGGAGTGTTGAGTGTTGAGTGATGAGAATTGATGTCTGTGGATATGGATTTGAAGATTGCAGATTGAGTATTGAGTATTGAAAACTGTGAATTGAGCATATACTATTGAGGATTGAGGAATGACAACTGATTGTTGAGGACTGAGAGCTGAAGATTGAGGGTTCAGGATTGAGGATTCAGAATTGAGATTTGAGGATTCAGAATTGAGGTCTGAGGACTGAGGATTGAGGATTGAAGATTGAGTATTGAGGATTGAAGATTGAGTATTCAGGATTGGAGATCGACGATTGAGGATTAAGGACCGAGTATTGAGGATTGAGGATTGAAGATTGAGTAATGAGGATTGAAGATAGAGGATTGAGGATTGAGGATTGAGGATTGAGGATTGAAGACTGAGGATTGGGTATTGGAGGATTGAGCATTGAGGATTGAGGGTTGAGGATTGAGGATTGAGGATTGAGGGTTGTGGATTGAGCACGAGGACTGAGGGTTGAGTATTGGTGTTTGAAGTCTGAGGATTGAGGATTGAGGTTTGAGGATTGAGGATTGAGGATTGACGCTTGAGGATTGAGGATTGAGGATGGAGGATTGAAGAGAGAGGACTGAGTGTTGAGGATTGAGTGTTGAGAATTGATGTTTGAGGACTGAGATTTGATTATTGAATATTGTGGATTGAGTATTGAACCATGAGAATTCAGGATATTCTATTGAGTATTGAGAATTGAGGATTGATGGTTGAGTATTGAGGATTGATGGTTGAGGGTTGTGCGTTGAATATTGAGGATTGAGGATTGAGGATTGAGGATTGAAGTTTGAGTATTGATGATTGAAAGTTGAGGATTGAGGATTGAGGGTTGAGGTTTGAGGACCAGGACTCACGGTTGAGGATTGAGGTTTGAGGATTGAGGATTGAGGATTGAGGACTGAGGATTGAGGATTGAGGATTGAGCATTGAGGATTTATGATTGAGGACTGAGAATGGAGGATTGAAGATTGAGTATTGAGGATTGAATATTGAGGATTGAGGATTGAGGATTGAGGATTGAGGATGAGGGTTGAGGTTTGAGGATTGAGGTTTGAGGACTGAGGACTGAGGATTGAGGATTGAGGATTGAGAATTGAGGATTGAGGATTGAGGATTGAAGATTGAGGATTCGGTATTGAGGATTGAAGAATGAGGATTGAGGAGTGAGGACTGAGGATTGAGGATTGCAGTTTGAGTATTGGGGATTGAAGATTGAGGATTGAGGATTGAGGTTTGAGGATTGAGGATTGAGGATTGAGGACTGAGGATTGAGGATTGAGGATTGAGCATTGAGGATTTAAGATTGAGGACTGAGGATGGAGGATTGAAGATTGTGTGTTGACGATTGAATATTGAGGATTGAGGATTGAGGATTGAGGATTGAGGATGAGGGCTGAGGGTTGAGGATTGAGGTTTGAGGACTCAGGACTGAGGATTGAGGATTGAGGATTGAGAATTGAGGATTGAGGATTGAGGATTGAAGATTGAGGATTCGGTATTGAGGATTGAAGAATGAGCATTGAGGATTGAGGATTGAGGATTGAAGTTTGAGGATTGGGTGTTCAGGATTGAATAATGTGGATTGAGGATTGAGGATTGAGGATTGAGGATTGAGGATTGAGTATTGAGGACTGATGATTGAGGATTGAGGATTGAGGATTGAGGATTGAGGATTGAGGATAGAAGATTGAGGATTGGGTATTGCGGATTGAACGTTGAGGATTGAAGATTGAGGATTGGGTGTTGAGGATTGAAGAATGAGGATTGAGGATTGAGGATTGAGGATTGAGGATTGAAGATTCAGTATTGAGGACTGAAGATTGAGGATTGAGGATTGAGGATTGCGGATTGAAGATTGAGTATTAAGGATTGAAGATTGAGGAATGAGGACTGAGGATTGAGGATTGAGGATTGAGAATTGAGGATAGAGGATTGAAGACTGAGGATTGGGTATTGAGGATTGAGCATTGAGGATTGAGGGTTGAGGATTGAGGATTGAGGATTGAGGATTGAAGATTGAATATTAATGATTGAAGATTGAGGATTGAGGATTGAGGGTTGTGGATTGAGCACGAGGACTGAGGGTTGAGTATTGGTGTTTGAAGTCTGAGGATTGTGGATTGAGGATTGAGAATTGAGGATTGAGGATTGAGGCTTGAAGATTGAGGATTCGGTATTGAGGATTGAAGAATGAGGATTGAGGAGTGAGGACTGAGGGTTGAGGATTGCAGTTTGAGTATTGAGGATTGAAGATTGAGGATTTAGGATTGAGGATTGAGGATTGAAGATTGAGGATTGAGGATTGAGGATTGAGGATTGAGGATTGAAGACTGAGGATTGGGTATTGAGGATTCAACATTGAGGTTTGAGGGTTGAGGATTGAGGATTGAGGATTGACGATTGAGGATCGAGGAATGAGAATCGAGGATTGAGGATTGAGGATTCAAGATTGAGGACTGGGCACTGAGGATTGAAGAATGAGGATTGAGGATTGAGGATTGAGGATTGAGGATTGCAGATTGAGTATTGAGGATTGAAGATTGAGGGTTGAGGATTGAGGATTGAGGATTCAGCATTGAGGATTGATGATTGAGGATTGAGGATTGAAGATTGAGTATTGAGGATTGAAGATTGAGGATTGAGGATTGAGGATTGAGGATTGAGGATTGAAGATTGAGGATTGGGGATTGAGGATTGACAATTGAGGATTGAGTATTGAGGGCTGAGAATTGAGGATTGAGGATTGAAGATTGAGGATTGCGGATTGAAGATAGAGTATTGATGATTGAAGATTGAGTATTGAGGATTGAAAATTGAGGATTGAGGATTGAGGATTGAGAATTGAGGATTGAAGATTGAGGATTGGGGACGGAGTGTTGAGTGTTGAGAGATGAGAATTGATGTTTGTGGATAGAGATTTGAAGATTGTAGATTGAGTATTGAGTGTTGAAAACTGTGAATTGATGATATTCCATTGAGGATTGGGGATTGACAACTGATTGTTGAGGAGTGAGGGCTGAAGATTGAGGATTCAGGATTGAGGATTCAGGATTAAGGTTTGAGGACTGAGGATTGAGGATTGAGGATTGAGGATTGAGGATTGAGGATTGAAGATTGAGAATTGGGTATTGCGGATTGAACATTGAGGATTGAGGATTGAGGATTGAGGACTGAGGATCGAGGATTGAGGATTGAGGATTGAGGGTTGAAGATTGAGGATTGGGGACTGAGGATTGAAGATTGAGGATTGAGGATTGAGGACTGAGGATTGAAGATTGAGGATTGAAGGTTCAGTATTGAGGATTGAAGATTGAGAATTGATGATTGAGGATTGAACATTGAGGACTGAGTGTTGAGGGTTGAGTGATGAGAATTGATGTTTGTGGATAGAGATTCGAAGATGCAGATTGAGTATTGTGTATTGAAAACTGTGAATTGAGTATATTCTATTGAGGTTTGAGGATTGACAACTGATTGTTGAGGACTGAGAGCTGAAGATTGAGGGTTCAGGATTGAGGATTCAGAATTGAGATTTGAGGATTCAGAATTGAGGATTGAGGACTGAGGATTGAGGATTGAAGATTGAGTATTGAGGATTGAAGATTGAGTATTCAGGATTGGAGATTGGCGATTGAGGATTAAGGACCGAGGATTGAGGATTGAGGATTGAAGATTGAGTATTGATGATTGAAGATTGAGTATTGAGGATTGAAAATTGAGGATTGAGGATTGAGGATTGAGGATTGAGGATTGAAGATTGAGGATTTGGGACGGAGTGTTGAGTGTTGAGTGATGAGAATTGATGTTTGTGGATAGGGATTTGAAGATTGCAGATTGAGTATTGAGTATTGAGAACTGTGAATTGAGTATACTCTATTGAGGATTGAGGATTGACAACTGATTGTTGAGGACTGAGACCTGAAGATTGAGGGTTCAGGATTGAGGATTCAGAATTGAGATTTGAGGATTCAGAATTGAGGTTTGAGGACTGAGGATTGAGGATTGAAGATTGAGTATTGAGGATTGAAGATTGAGTATTCAGGATTGGAGATTGACGATTGAGGATTAAGGACCGAGGATTGAGGATTGAGGATTGAAGATTGAGTAATGAGGATTGAAGATAGAGGATTGAGGATTGAGGATTGAGGATTGAGGATTGAAGACTGAAGATTGGGTATTGAGGATTGAGCATTGAGGATTGAGGGTTGAGGATTGAGGATTGAGGATTGAGGGTTGTGGATTGAGCACGAGGACTGAGGGTTGAGTATTGGTGTTTGAAGTCTGAGGATTGAGGATTGAGGATTGAGAATTGAGGATTGAGGATTGGGGATTGAAGATTGAGGATTCGGTATTGAGGACTGAAGAATGAGGATTGAGGATTGAAGATTGAGGATTGGGTATTGCGGATTGAACATTGAGGATTTAGGATTGAGGATTGAGGACTGAGGATCGAGGATTGAGGATTGAGGATTGAGGGTTGAGGATTGAGGATTGGGGACTGAGGATTGAAGATTGAGGATTGAGGATTGAGGACTGAGGATTGAGGATTGAGGATTGCAAATTGAGGATTGACGACTGAGGATTGAGGATTGAGGATTGAAGATTGAGGATTGGGGACGGAGTGTTGAGTGTTGAGTGATGAGAATTGATGTCTGTGGATATGGACTTGAAGATTGCAGATTGAGTATTGAGTACTGAAAACTGTGAATTGAGCATATTCTATTGAGGCTTGAGGAATGACAACTGATTGTTGAGGACTGAGAGCTGAAGATTGAGGGTTCAGGATTGAGGATTCAGAATTGAGATTTGAGGATTCAGAATTGAGGTCTGAGGACTGAGGATTGAGGATTGAAGATTGAGTATTGAGGATTGAAGATTGAGTATTCAGGATTGGAGATCGACGATTGAGGATTAAGGACCGAGGATTGAGGATTGAGGATTGAAGATTGAGTAATGAGGATTGAAGATAGAGGACTGAGGATTGAGGATTGAGGATTGAGGATTGAAGACTGAGGATTGGGTATTGAGGATTGAGCATTGAGGATTGAGGGTTGAGGATTGAGGATTGAGGATTGAGGGTTGTGGATTGAGCACGAGGACTGAGGGTTGAGTATTGGTGTTTGAAGTCTGAGGATTGAGGATTGAGGATTGAGAATTGAGGATTGAGGATTGGGGATTGAAGATTGAGGATTCGGTATTGAGGACTGAAGAATGAGGATTGAGGAGTGAGGACTGAGGATTGAGGATTGCAGTTTGAGTATTGGGGATTGAAGATTGAGGATTGAGGATTGAGGATTGAGGATTGAGGATTGAGGATTGAGGATTGAAGATTGAGTATTGAGGATTGAAGATTGAGGATTGAGGATTGAGGATTGAGGATTTAGGATTGAAGATTGAGGATTGGGGATTGAGGATTGACGATTGAGTATTGAGCATTGAGGATTGAGAATTGAGGATTGAGGATTGAAGATTGAGTATTGAGGATTGAAGATTGAGGATTGAGGATTGAGGATTGAAGATTGAGGACTGAGTGTTGAGGGATGCGTGATGAGAATTGGTGTTAGTGGATTGAGATTTGAAGATTGAAGAATGGGGATTGAGTATTGAAAGCTGTGAATTGAGGATATTCTATTGAGGATTGAGGATTGACAATTGATTGTTGAGGACTTATGGCTGAAGATTGAGGATTCAGGATTGAGGATTCGGGGTGGAGGTTTGAGGACTGAGGATTGAGGTTTGAGGATTGAGGATTGAGGATTGACGCTTGAGGATTGAGGATTGAGGATGGAGGATTGAAGAGAGAGGACTGAGTGTTGAGGATTGAGTGTTGAGAATTGATGTTTGAGGACTGAGATTTGATTATTGAATATTGTGGATTGAGTATTGAACCATGAGAATTCAGGATATTCTATTGAGTATTGAGAATTGAGGATTGATGGTTGAGTATTGAGGATTGATGGTTGAGGGTTGTGCGTTGAATATTGAGGATTGAGGATTGAGGATTGAGGATTGAAGTTTGAGTATTGATGATTGAAGGTTGAGGATTGAGGGTTGAGGTTTGAGGACCAGGACTCACGGTTGAGGATTGAGGTTTGAGGATTGAGGATTGAGGATTGAGGACTGAGGATTGAGGATTGAGGATTGAGCATTGAGGATTTATGATTGACGACTGAGAATGGAGGATTGAAGATTGAGTATTGAGGATTGAATATTGAGGATTGAGGATTGAGGATTGAGGATTGAGGATGAGGGTTGAGGGTTGAGGATTGAGGTTTGAGGACTGAGGACTGAGGATTGAGGATTGAGGATTGAGAATTGAGGATTGAGGATTGAGGATTGAAGATTGAGGATTCGGTATTGAGGATTGAAGAATGAGGATTGAGGAGTGAGGACTGAGGATTGAGGATTGCAGTTTGAGTATTGGGGATTGAAGATTGAGGATTGAGGATTGAGGTTTGAGGATTGAGGATTGAGGATTGAGGACTGAGGATTGAGGATTGAGGATTGAGCATTGAGGATTTAAGATTGAGGACTGAGGATGGAGGATTGAAGATTGTGTGTTGAGGATTGAATATTGAGGATTGAGGATTGAGGATTGAGGATTGAGGATGAGGGCTGAGGGTTGAGGATTGAGGTTTGAGGACTCAGGACTGAGGATTGAGGTTTGAGGATTGAGAATTGAGGATTGAGGATTGAGGATTGAAGATTGAGGATTCGGTATTGAGGATTGCAGAATGAGCATTGAGGATTGAGGATTGAGGATTGAAGTTTGAGGATTGGGTGTTCAGGATTGAATAATGTGGATTGAGGATTGAGGATTGAGGATTGAGGATTGAGGATTGAGGATTGAGGATTGAGTATTGAGGACTGATGATTGAGGATTGAGGATTGAGGATTGAGGATTGAGGATTGAGGATTGAAGATTGAGGATTGGGTATTGCGGATTGAACGTTGAGGATTGAAGATTGAGGATTGGGTGTTGAGGATTGAAGAATGAGGATTGAGGATTGAGGATTGAGGATTGAGGATTGAAGATTCAGTATTGAGGACTGAAGATTGAGGATTGAGGATTGAGGATTGCGGATTGAAGATTGAGTATTAAGGATTGAAGATTGAGGAATGAGGACTGAGGATTGAGGATTGAGGATTGAGAATTGAGGATTGAGGATTGAAGACTGAGGATTGGGTATTGAGGATTGAGCATTGAGGATTGAGGGTTGAGGATTGAGGATTGAGGATTGAGGATTGAAGATTGAATATTAATGATTGAAGATTGAGGATTGAGGATTGAGGGTTGTGGATTGAGCACGAGGACTGAGGGTTGAGTATTGGTGTTTGAAGTCTGAGGATTGTGGATTGAGGCTTGAAGATTGAGGATTCGGTATTGAGGATTGAAGAATGAGGATTGAGGAGTGAGGACTGAGGGTTGAGGATTGCAGTT
The DNA here is from genome assembly GCF_051401765.1 of Calliopsis andreniformis. Classification (NCBI taxonomy): domain Eukaryota; kingdom Metazoa; phylum Arthropoda; class Insecta; order Hymenoptera; family Andrenidae; genus Calliopsis; species Calliopsis andreniformis. The sequence continues at coordinate 320,576 of NW_027480586.1, read as the reverse complement.
TGAGTATTGAGGATTGAAGATTGAGGATTGAGTATTGAGGATTGAGGATTGAAGATTGAGGATTGAGGATTGAGGATTGAGGATTGAGGATTGAAGACTGAGGATTGGGTATTGAGGATTCAACATTGAGGTTTGAGGGTTGAGGATTGAGGATTGAGGATTGACGATTGAGGATCGAGGAATGAGAATCGAGGATTGAGGATTGAGGATTCAAGATTGAGGACTGGGCACTGAGGATTGAAGAATGAGGATTGAGGATTGAGGATTGAGAATTGAGGATTGCAGATTGAGTATTGAGGATTGAAGATTGAGGGTTGAGGATTGAGGATTGAGGATTGAGCATTGAGGATTGATGATTGAGGATTGAGGATTGAAGATTGAGTATTGAGGATTGAAGATTGAGGATTGAGGATTGAGGATTGAGGATTGAGGATTGAAGATTGAGGATTGGGGATTGAGGATTGACAATTGAGGATTGAGTATTGAGGGCTGAGAATTGAGGATTGAGGATTGAAGATTGAGGATTGCGGATTGAAGATAGAGTATTGATGATTGAAGATTGAGTATTGAGGATTGAAAATTGAGGATTGAGGATTGAGGATTGAGAATTGAGGATTGAAGATTGAGGATTGGGGACGGAGTGTTGAGTGTTGAGAGATGAGAATTGATGTTTGTGGATAGAGATTTGAAGATTGTAGATTGAGTATTGAGTGTTGAAAACTGTGAATTGATGCTATTCCATTGAGGATTGGGGATTGACAACTGATTGTTGAGGAGTGAGGGCTGAAGATTGAGGATTCAGGATTGAGGATTCAGGATTAAGGTTTGAGGACTGAGGATTGAGGATTGAGGATTGAGGATTGAGGATTGAGGATTGAAGATTGAGGATTGGGTATTGCGGATTGAACATTGAGGATTGAGGATTGAGGATTGAGGACTGAGGATCGAGGATTGAGGATTGAGGATTGAGGGTTGAAGATTGAGGATTGGGGACTGAGGATTGAAGATTGAGGATTGAGGATTGAGGACTGAGGATTGAGGATTGAGGATTGAAGGTTCAGTACTGAGGATTGAAGATTGAGAATTGATGATTGAGGATTGAACATTGAGGACTGAGTGTTGAGGGTTGAGTGATGAGAATTGATGTTTGTGGATAGAGATTCGAAGATGCAGATTGAGTATTGTGTATTGAAAACTGTGAATTGAGTATATTCTATTGAGGACTGAGGATTGAGGATTGAAGATTAAGTATTGAGGATTGAAGATTGAGTATTCAGGATTGGAGATTGACGATTGAGGATTAAGGACCGAGGATTGAGGATTGAGGATTGAAGATTGAGTATTGATGATTGAAGATTGAGTATTGAGGATTGAAAATTGAGCATTGAGGATTGAGGATTGAGGATTGAGGATTGAGGATTGAAGATTGAATATTAATGATTGAAGATTGAGGATTGAGGATTGAGGGTTGTGGATTGAGCACGAGGACTGAGGGTTGAGTATTGGTGTTTGAAGTCTGAGGATTGTGGATTGAGGATTGAGAATTGAGGATTGAGGATTGAGGCTTGAAGATTGAGGATTCGGTATTGAGGATTGAAGAATGAGGATTGAGGAGTGAGGACTGAGGGTTGAGGATTGCAGTTTGAGTATTGAGGATTGAAGATTGAGGATTGAGGATTGAGGATTGAGGATTGAAGATTGAGGATTGAGGATTGAGGATTGAGGATTGAGGATTGAAGACTGAGGATTGGGTATTGAGGATTCAACATTGAGGTTTGAGGGTTGAGGATTGAGGATTGAGGATTGACGATTGAGGATCGAGGAATGAGAATCGAGGATTGAGGATTGAGGATTCAAGATTGAGGACTGGGCACTGAGGATTGAAGAATGAGGATTGAGGATTGAGGATTGAGCATTGAGGATTGCAGATTGAGTATTGAGGATTGAAGATTGAGGGTTGAGGATTGAGGATTGAGGATTGAGCATTGAGGATTGATGATTGAGGATTGAGGATTGAAGATTGAGTATTGAGGATTGAAGATTGAGGATTGAGGATTGAGGATTGAGGATTGAGGATTGAAGATTGAGGATTGGGGATTGAGGATTGACAATTGAGGATTGAGTATTGAGGGCTGAGAATTGAGTATTGAGGATTGAAGATTGAGTATTCAGGATTGGAGATTGACGATTGAGGATTAAGGACCGAGGATTGAGGATTGAGGATTGAAGATTGAGTAATGAGGATTGAAGATAGAGGATTGAGGATTGAGGATTGAGGATTGAGGATTGAGGATTGAAGACTGAAGATTGGGTATTGAGGATTGAGCATTGAGGATTGAGGGTTGAGGATTGAGGATTGAGGATTGAGGGTTGTGGATTGAGCACGAGGACTGAGGGTTGAGTATTGGTGTTTGAAGTCTGAGGATTGAGGATTGAGGATTGAGAATTGAGGATTGAGGATTGGGGATTGAAGATTGAGGATTCGGTATTGAGGACTGAAGAATGAGGATTGAGGAGTGAGGACTGAGGATTGAGGATTGCAGTTTGAGTATTGGGGATTGAAGATTGAGGATTGAGGATTGAGGATTGAGGATTGAGGATTGAGGATTGAGTATTGAGGACTGATGATTGAGGATTGAGGATTGAGGATTGAGGATTGAGGATTGAGGATAGAAGATTGAGGATTGGGTATTGCGGATTGAACGTTGAGGATTGAAGATTGAGGATTGGGTGTTGAGGATTGAAGAATGAGGATTGAGGATTGAGGATTGAGGATTGAGGATTGAAGATTCAGTATTGAGGACTGAAGATTGAGGATTGAGGATTGAGGATTGCGGATTGAAGATTGAGTATTAAGGATTGAAGATTGAGGAATGAGGACTGAGGATTGAGGATTGAGGATTGAGAATTGAGGATAGAGGATTGAAGACTGAGGATTGGGTATTGAGGATTGAGCATTGAGGATTGAGGGTTGAGGATTGAGGATTGAGGATTGAGGATTGAAGATTGAATATTAATGATTGAAGATTGAGGATTGAGGATTGAGGGTTGTGGATTGAGCACGAGGACTGAGGGTTGAGTATTGGTGTTTGAAGTCTGAGGATTGTGGATTGAGGATTGAGAATTGAGGATTGAGGATTGAGGCTTGAAGATTGAGGATTCGGTATTGAGGATTGAAGAATGAGGATTGAGGAGTGAGGACTGAGGGTTGAGGATTGCAGTTTGAGTATTGAGGATTGAAGATTGAGGATTGAGGATTGAGGATTGAGGATTGAAGATTGAGGATTGAGGATTGAGGATTGAGGATTGAGGATTGAAGACTGAGGATTGGGTATTGAGGATTCAACATTGAGGTTTGAGGGTTGAGGATTGAGGATTGAGGATTGACGATTGAGGATCGAGGAATGAGAATCGAGGATTGAGGATTGAGGATTCAAGATTGAGGACTGGGCACTGAGGATTGAAGAATGAGGATTGAGGATTGAGGATTGAGGATTGAGGATTGCAGATTGAGTATTGAGGATTGAAGATTGAGGGTTGAGGATTGAGGATTGAGGATTGAGCATTGAGGATTGATGATTGAGGATTGAGGATTGAAGATTGAGTATTGAGGATTGAAGATTGAGGATTGAGGATTGAGGATTGAGGATTGAGGATTGAAGATTGAGGATTGGGGATTGAGGATTGACAATTGAGGATTGAGTATTGAGGGCTGAGAATTGAGGATTGAGGATTGAAGATTGAGGATTGCGGATTGAAGATAGAGTATTGATGATTGAAGATTGAGTATTGAGGATTGAAAATTGAGGATTGAGGATTGAGGATTGAGAATTGAGGATTGAAGATTGAGGATTGGGGACGGAGTGTTGAGTGTTGAGAGATGAGAATTGATGTTTGTGGATAGAGATTTGAAGATTGTAGATTGAGTATTGAGTGTTGAAAACTGTGAATTGATGATATTCCATTGAGGATTGGGGATTGACAACTGATTGTTGAGGAGTGAGGGCTGAAGATTGAGGATTCAGGATTGAGGATTCAGGATTAAGGTTTGAGGACTGAGGATTGAGGATTGAGGATTGAGGATTGAGGATTGAGGATTGAAGATTGAGAATTGGGTATTGCGGATTGAACATTGAGGATTGAGGATTGAGGATTGAGGACTGAGGATCGAGGATTGAGGATTGAGGATTGAGGGTTGAAGATTGAGGATTGGGGACTGAGGATTGAAGATTGAGGATTGAGGATTGAGGACTGAGGATTGAAGATTGAGGATTGAAGGTTCAGTATTGAGGATTGAAGATTGAGAATTGATGATTGAGGATTGAACATTGAGGACTGAGTGTTGAGGGTTGAGTGATGAGAATTGATGTTTGTGGATAGAGATTCGAAGATGCAGATTGAGTATTGTGTATTGAAAACTGTGAATTGAGTATATTCTATTGAGGTTTGAGGATTGACAACTGATTGTTGAGGACTGAGAGCTGAAGATTGAGGGTTCAGGATTGAGGATTCAGAATTGAGATTTGAGGATTCAGAATTGAGGATTGAGGACTGAGGATTGAGGATTGAAGATTGAGTATTGAGGATTGAAGATTGAGTATTCAGGATTGGAGATTGGCGATTGAGGATTAAGGACCGAGGATTGAGGATTGAGGATTGAAGATTGAGTATTGATGATTGAAGATTGAGTATTGAGGATTGAAAATTGAGGATTGAGGATTGAGGATTGAGGATTGAGGATTGAAGATTGAGGATTTGGGACGGAGTGTTGAGTGTTGAGTGATGAGAATTGATGTTTGTGGATAGGGATTTGAAGATTGCAGATTGAGTATTGAGTATTGAGAACTGTGAATTGAGTATACTCTATTGAGGATTGAGGATTGACAACTGATTGTTGAGGACTGAGACCTGAAGATTGAGGGTTCAGGATTGAGGATTCAGAATTGAGATTTGAGGATTCAGAATTGAGGTTTGAGGACTGAGGATTGAGGATTGAAGATTGAGTATTGAGGATTGAAGATTGAGTATTCAGGATTGGAGATTGACGATTGAGGATTAAGGACCGAGGATTGAGGATTGAGGATTGAAGATTGAGTAATGAGGATTGAAGATAGAGGATTGAGGATTGAGGATTGAGGATTGAGGATTGAAGACTGAAGATTGGGTATTGAGGATTGAGCATTGAGGATTGAGGGTTGAGGATTGAGGATTGAGGATTGAGGGTTGTGGATTGAGCACGAGGACTGAGGGTTGAGTATTGGTGTTTGAAGTCTGAGGATTGAGGATTGAGGATTGAGAATTGAGGATTGAGGATTGGGGATTGAAGATTGAGGATTCGGTATTGAGGACTGAAGAATGAGGATTGAGGATTGAAGATTGAGGATTGGGTATTGCGGATTGAACATTGAGGATTTAGGATTGAGGATTGAGGACTGAGGATCGAGGATTGAGGATTGAGGATTGAGGGTTGAGGATTGAGGATTGGGGACTGAGGATTGAAGATTGAGGATTGAGGATTGAGGACTGAGGATTGAGGATTGAGGATTGCAAATTGAGGATTGACGACTGAGGATTGAGGATTGAGGATTGAAGATTGAGGATTGGGGACGGAGTGTTGAGTGTTGAGTGATGAGAATTGATGTCTGTGGATATGGACTTGAAGATTGCAGATTGAGTATTGAGTATTGAAAACTGTGAATTGAGCATATTCTATTGAGGCTTGAGGAATGACAACTGATTGTTGAGGACTGAGAGCTGAAGATTGAGGGTTCAGGATTGAGGATTCAGAATTGAGATTTGAGGATTCAGAATTGAGGTCTGAGGACTGAGGATTGAGGATTGAAGATTGAGTATTGAGGATTGAAGATTGAGTATTCAGGATTGGAGATCGACGATTGAGGATTAAGGACCGAGGATTGAGGATTGAGGATTGAAGATTGAGTAATGAGGATTGAAGATAGAGGACTGAGGATTGAGGATTGAGGATTGAGGATTGAAGACTGAGGATTGGGTATTGAGGATTGAGCATTGAGGATTGAGGGTTGAGGATTGAGGATTGAGGATTGAGGGTTGTGGATTGAGCACGAGGACTGAGGGTTGAGTATTGGTGTTTGAAGTCTGAGGATTGAGGATTGAGGATTGAGAATTGAGGATTGAGGATTGGGGATTGAAGATTGAGGATTCGGTATTGAGGACTGAAGAATGAGGATTGAGGAGTGAGGACTGAGGATTGAGGATTGCAGTTTGAGTATTGGGGATTGAAGATTGAGGATTGAGGATTGAGGATTGAGGATTGAGGATTGAGGATTGAGGATTGAAGATTGAGTATTGAGGATTGAAGATTGAGGATTGAGGATTGAGGATTGAGGATTTAGGATTGAAGATTGAGGATTGGGGATTGAGGATTGACGATTGAGTATTGAGCATTGAGGATTGAGAATTGAGGATTGAGGATTGAAGATTGAGTATTGAGGATTGAAGATTGAGGATTGAGGATTGAGGATTGAAGATTGAGGACTGAGTGTTGAGGGATGCGTGATGAGAATTGGTGTTAGTGGATTGAGATTTGAAGATTGAAGAATGGGGATTGAGTATTGAAAGCTGTGAATTGAGGATATTCTATTGAGGATTGAGGATTGACAATTGATTGTTGAGGACTTATGGCTGAAGATTGAGGATTCAGGATTGAGGATTCGGGGTGGAGGTTTGAGGACTGAGGATTGAGGTTTGAGGATTGAGGATTGAGGATTGACGCTTGAGGATTGAGGATTGAGGATGGAGGATTGAAGAGAGAGGACTGAGTGTTGAGGATTGAGTGTTGAGAATTGATGTTTGAGGACTGAGATTTGATTATTGAATATTGTGGATTGAGTATTGAACCATGAGAATTCAGGATATTCTATTGAGTATTGAGAATTGAGGATTGATGGTTGAGTATTGAGGATTGATGGTTGAGGGTTGTGCGTTGAATATTGAGGATTGAGGATTGAGGATTGAGGATTGAAGTTTGAGTATTGATGATTGAAGGTTGAGGATTGAGGGTTGAGGTTTGAGGACCAGGACTCACGGTTGAGGATTGAGGTTTGAGGATTGAGGATTGAGGATTGAGGACTGAGGATTGAGGATTGAGGATTGAGCATTGAGGATTTATGATTGACGACTGAGAATGGAGGATTGAAGATTGAGTATTGAGGATTGAATATTGAGGATTGAGGATTGAGGATTGAGGATTGAGGATGAGGGTTGAGGGTTGAGGATTGAGGTTTGAGGACTGAGGACTGAGGATTGAGGATTGAGGATTGAGAATTGAGGATTGAGGATTGAGGATTGAAGATTGAGGATTCGGTATTGAGGATTGAAGAATGAGGATTGAGGAGTGAGGACTGAGGATTGAGGATTGCAGTTTGAGTATTGGGGATTGAAGATTGAGGATTGAGGATTGAGGTTTGAGGATTGAGGATTGAGGTTTGAGGACTCAGGACTGAGGATTGAGGTTTGAGGATTGAGAATTGAGGATTGAGGATTGAGGATTGAAGATTGAGGATTCGGTATTGAGGATTGCAGAATGAGCATTGAGGATTGAGGATTGAGGATTGAAGTTTGAGGATTGGGTGTTCAGGATTGAATAATGTGGATTGAGGATTGAGGATTGAGGATTGAGGATTGAGGATTGAGGATTGAGGATTGAGTATTGAGGACTGATGATTGAGGATTGAGGATTGAGGATTGAGGATTGAGGATTGAGGATTGAAGATTGAGGATTGGGTATTGCGGATTGAACGTTGAGGATTGAAGATTGAGGATTGGGTGTTGAGGATTGAAGAATGAGGATTGAGGATTGAGGATTGAGGATTGAGGATTGAAGATTCAGTATTGAGGACTGAAGATTGAGGATTGAGGATTGAGGATTGCGGATTGAAGATTGAGTATTAAGGATTGAAGATTGAGGAATGAGGACTGAGGATTGAGGATTGAGGATTGAGAATTGAGGATTGAGGATTGAAGACTGAGGATTGGGTATTGAGGATTGAGCATTGAGGATTGAGGGTTGAGGATTGAGGATTGAGGATTGAGGATTGAAGATTGAATATTAATGATTGAAGATTGAGGATTGAGGATTGAGGGTTGTGGATTGAGCACGAGGACTGAGGGTTGAGTATTGGTGTTTGAAGTCTGAGGATTGTGGATTGAGGCTTGAAGATTGAGGATTCGGTATTGAGGATTGAAGAATGAGGATTGAGGAGTGAGGACTGAGGGTTGAGGATTGCAGTTTGAGTATTGAGGATTGAAGATTGAGGATTGAGTATTGAGGATTGAGGATTGAAGATTGAGGATTGAGGATTGAGGATTGAGGATTGAGGATTGAAGACTGAGGATTGGGTATTGAGGATTCAACATTGAGGTTTGAGGGTTGAGGATTGAGGATTGAGGATTGACGATTGAGGATCGAGGAATGAGAATCGAGGATTGAGGATTGAGGATTCAAGATTGAGGACTGGGCACTGAGGATTGAAGAATGAGGATTGAGGATTGAGGATTGAGAATTGAGGATTGCAGATTGAGTATTGAGGATTGAAGATTGAGGGTTGAGGATTGAGGATTGAGGATTGAGCATTGAGGATTGATGATTGAGGATTGAGGATTGAAGATTGAGTATTGAGGATTGAAGATTGAGGATTGAGGATTGAGGATTGAGGATTGAGGATTGAAGATTGAGGATTGGGGATTGAGGATTGACAATTGAGGATTGAGTATTGAGGGCTGAGAATTGAGGATTGAGGATTGAAGATTGAGGATTGCGGATTGAAGATAGAGTATTGATGATTGAAGATTGAGTATTGAGGATTGAAAATTGAGGATTGAGGATTGAGGATTGAGAATTGAGGATTGAAGATTGAGGATTGGGGACGGAGTGTTGAGTGTTGAGAGATGAGAATTGATGTTTGTGGATAGAGATTTGAAGATTGTAGATTGAGTATTGAGTGTTGAAAACTGTGAATTGATGCTATTCCATTGAGGATTGGGGATTGACAACTGATTGTTGAGGAGTGAGGGCTGAAGATTGAGGATTCAGGATTGAGGATTCAGGATTAAGGTTTGAGGACTGAGGATTGAGGATTGAGGATTGAGGATTGAGGATTGAGGATTGAAGATTGAGGATTGGGTATTGCGGATTGAACATTGAGGATTGAGGATTGAGGATTGAGGACTGAGGATCGAGGATTGAGGATTGAGGATTGAGGGTTGAAGATTGAGGATTGGGGACTGAGGATTGAAGATTGAGGATTGAGGATTGAGGACTGAGGATTGAGGATTGAGGATTGAAGGTTCAGTACTGAGGATTGAAGATTGAGAATTGATGATTGAGGATTGAACATTGAGGACTGAGTGTTGAGGGTTGAGTGATGAGAATTGATGTTTGTGGATAGAGATTCGAAGATGCAGATTGAGTATTGTGTATTGAAAACTGTGAATTGAGTATATTCTATTGAGGTTTGAGGATTGACAACTGATTGTTGAGGACTGAGAGCTGAAGATTGAGGGTTCAGGATTGAGGATTCAGAATTGAGATTTGAGGATTCAGAATTGAGGTTTGAGGACTGAGGATTGAGGATTGAAGATTAAGTATTGAGGATTGAAGATTGAGTATTCAGGATTGGAGATTGACGATTGAGGATTAAGGACCGAGGATTGAGGATTGAGGATTGAAGATTGAGTATTGATGATTGAAGATTGAGTATTGAGGATTGAAAATTGAGCATTGAGGATTGAGGATTGAGGATTGAGGATTGAGGATTGAAGATTGAATATTAATGATTGAAGATTGAGGATTGAGGATTGAGGGTTGTGGATTGAGCACGAGGACTGAGGGTTGAGTATTGGTGTTTGAAGTCTGAGGATTGTGGATTGAGGATTGAGAATTGAGGATTGAGGATTGAGGCTTGAAGATTGAGGATTCGGTATTGAGGATTGAAGAATGAGGATTGAGGAGTGAGGACTGAGGGTTGAGGATTGCAGTTTGAGTATTGAGGATTGAAGATTGAGGATTGAGGATTGAGGATTGAGGATTGAAGATTGAGGATTGAGGATTGAGGATTGAGGATTGAGGATTGAAGACTGAGGATTGGGTATTGAGGATTCAACATTGAGGTTTGAGGGTTGAGGATTGAGGATTGAGGATTGACGATTGAGGATCGAGGAATGAGAATCGAGGATTGAGGATTGAGGATTCAAGATTGAGGACTGGGCACTGAGGATTGAAGAATGAGGATTGAGGATTGAGGATTGAGCATTGAGGATTGCAGATTGAGTATTGAGGATTGAAGATTGAGGGTTGAGGATTGAGGATTGAGGATTGAGCATTGAGGATTGATGATTGAGGATTGAGGATTGAAGATTGAGTATTGAGGATTGAAGATTGAGGATTGAGGATTGAGGATTGAGGATTGAGGATTGAAGATTGAGGATTGGGGATTGAGGATTGACAATTGAGGATTGAGTATTGAGGGCTGAGAATTGAGTATTGAGGATTGAAGATTGAGTATTCAGGATTGGAGATTGACGATTGAGGATTAAGGACCGAGGATTGAGGATTGAGGATTGAAGATTGAGTAATGAGGATTGAAGATAGAGGATTGAGGATTGAGGATTGAGGATTGAGGATTGAGGATTGAAGACTGAAGATTGGGTATTGAGGATTGAGCATTGAGGATTGAGGGTTGAGGATTGAGGATTGAGGATTGAGGGTTGTGGATTGAGCACGAGGACTGAGGGTTGAGTATTGGTGTTTGAAGTCTGAGGATTGAGGATTGAGGATTGAGAATTGAGGATTGAGGATTGGGGATTGAAGATTGAGGATTCGGTATTGAGGACTGAAGAATGAGGATTGAGGAGTGAGGACTGAGGATTGAGGATTGCAGTTTGAGTATTGGGGATTGAAGATTGAGGATTGAGGATTGAGGATTGAGGATTGAGGATTGAGGATTGAGGATTGAAGATTGAGTATTGAGGATTGAAGATTGAGGATTGAGGATTAAGGATTGAGGATTTAGGATTGAAGATTGAGGATTGGGGATTGAGGATTGACGATTGAGTATTGAGCATTGAGGATTGAGAATTGAGGATTGAGGATTGAAGATTGAGTATTGAGGATTGAAGATTGAGGATTGAGGATTGAGGATTGAAGATTGAGGACTGAGTGTTGAGGGATGCGTGATGAGAATTGATGTTAGTGGATTGAGATTTGAAGATTGTAGATTGAGTATTGAGTGTTGAAAACTGTGAATTGATGATATTCCATTGAGGATTGGGGATTGACAACTGATTGTTGAGGAGTGAGGGCTGAAGATTGAGGATTCAGGATTGAGGATTCAGGATTAAGGTTTGAGGACTGAGGATTGAGGATTGAGGATTGAGGATTGAGGATTGAGGATTGAAGATTGAGGATTGGGTATTGCGGATTGAACATTGAGGATTGAGGATTGAGGATTGAGGACTGAGGATCGAGGATTGAGGATTGAGGATTGAGGGTTGAAGATTGAGGATTGGGGACTGAGGATTGAAGATTGAGGATTGAGGATTGAGGACTGAGGATTGAAGATTGAGGATTGAAGGTTCAGTATTGAAGATTGAAGATTGAGAATTGATGATTGAGGATTGAACATTGAGGACTGAGTGTTGAGGGTTGAGTGATGAGAATTGATGTTTGTGGATAGAGATTCGAAGATGCAGATTGAGTATTGTGTATTGAAAACTGTGAATTGAGTATATTCTATTGAGGTTTGAGGATTGACAACTGATTGTTGAGGACTGAGAGCTGAAGATTGAGGGTTCAGGATTGAGGATTCAGAATTGAGATTTGAGGATTCAGAATTGAGGATTGAGGACTGAGGATTGAGGATTGAAGATTGAGTATTGAGGATTGAAGATTGAGTATTCAGGATTGGAGATTGGCGATTGAGGATTAAGGACCGAGGATTGAGGATTGAGGATTGAAGATTGAGTATTGATGATTGAAGATTGAGTATTGAGGATTGAAAATTGAGGATTGAGGATTGAGGGTTGAGGATTGAGGATTGAAGATTGAGGATTTGGGACGGAGTGTTGAGTGTTGAGTGATGAGAATTGATGTTTGTGGATAGGGATTTGAAGATTGCAGATTGAGTATTGAGTATTGAGAACTGTGAATTGAGTATACTCTATTGAGGATTGAGGATTGACAACTGATTGTTGAGGACTGAGACCTGAAGATTGAGGGTTCAGGATTGAGGATTCAGAATTGAGATTTGAGAATTCAGAATTGAGGTTTGAGGACTGAGGATTGAGGATTGAAGATTGAGTATTGAGGATTGAAGATTGAGTATTCAGGATTGGAGATTGACGATTGAGGATTAAGGACCGAGGATTGAGGATTGAGGATTGAAGATTGAGTAATGAGGATTGAAGATAGAGGATTGAGGATTGAGGATTGAGGATTGAGGATTGAAGACTGAAGATTGGGTATTGAGGATTGAGCATTGAGGATTGAGGGTTGAGGATTGAGGATTGAGGATTGAGGGTTGTGGATTGAGCACGAGGACTGAGGGTTGAGTATTGGTGTTTGAAGTCTGAGGATTGAGGATTGAGGATTGAGAATTGAGGATTGAGGATTGGGGATTGAAGATTGAGGATTCGGTATTGAGGACTGAAGAATGAGGATTGAGGATTGAAGATTGAGGATTGGGTATTGCGGATTGAACATTGAGGATTTAGGATTGAGGATTGAGGACTGAGGATCGAGGATTGAGGATTGAGGATTGAGGGTTGAGGATTGAGGATTGGGGACTGAGGATTGAAGATTGAGGATTGAGGATTGAGGACTGAGGATTGAGGATTGAGGATTGCAAATTGAGGATTGACGACTGAGGATTGAGGATTGAGGATTGAAGATTGAGGATTGGGGACGGAGTGTTGAGTGTTGAGTGATGAGAATTGATGTCTGTGGATATGGACTTGAAGATTGCAGATTGAGTATTGAGTATTGAAAACTGTGAATTGAGCATATTCTATTGAGGCTTGAGGAATGACAACTGATTGTTGAGGACTGAGAGCTGAAGATTGAGGGTTCAGGATTGAGGATTCAGAATTGAGATTTGAGGATTCAGAATTGAGGTCTGAGGACTGAGGATTGAGGATTGAAGATTGAGTATTGAGGATTGAAGATTGAGTATTCAGGATTGGAGATCGACGATTGAGGATTAAGGACCGAGGATTGAGGATTGAGGATTGAAGATTGAGTAATGAGGATTGAAGATAGAGGATTGAGGATTGAGGATTGAGGATTGAGGATTGAAGACTGAGGATTGGGTATTGAGGATTGAGCATTGAGGATTGAGGGTTGAGGATTGAGGATTGAGGATTGAGGGTTGTGGATTGAGCACGAGGACTGAGGGTTGAGTATTGGTGTTTGAAGTCTGAGGATTGAGGATTGAGGATTGAGAATTGAGGATTGAGGATTGGGGATTGAAGATTGAGGATTCGGTATTGAGGACTGAAGAATGAGGATTGAGGAGTGAGGACTGAGGATTGAGGATTGCAGTTTGAGTATTGGGGATTGAAGATTGAGGATTGAGGATTGAGGATTGAGGATTGAGGATTGAGGATTGAGGATTGAAGATTGAGTATTGAGGATTGAAGATTGAGGATTGAGGATTGAGGATTGAGGATTTAGGATTGAAGATTGAGGATTGGGGATTGAGGATTGACGATTGAGTATTGAGCATTGAGGATTGAGAATTGAGGATTGAGGATTGAAGATTGAGTATTGAGGATTGAAGATTGAGGATTGAGGATTGAGGATTGAAGATTGAGGACTGAGTGTTGAGGGATGCGTGATGAGAATTGGTGTTAGTGGATTGAGATTTGAAGATTGAAGAATGGGGATTGAGTATTGAAAGCTGTGAATTGAGGATATTCTATTGAGGATTGAGGATTGACAATTGATTGTTGAGGACTTATGGCTGAAGATTGAGGATTCAGGATTGAGGATTCGGGGTGGAGGTTTGAGGACTGAGGATTGAGGTTTGAGGATTGAGGATTGAGGATTGACGCTTGAGGATTGAGGATTGAGGATGGAGGATTGAAGAGAGAGGACTGAGTGTTGAGGATTGAGTGTTGAGAATTGATGTTTGAGGACTGAGATTTGATTATTGAATATTGTGGATTGAGTATTGAACCATGAGAATTCAGGATATTCTATTGAGTATTGAGAATTGAGGATTGATGGTTGAGTATTGAGGATTGATGGTTGAGGGTTGTGCGTTGAATATTGAGGATTGAGGATTGAGGATTGAGGATTGAAGTTTGAGTATTGATGATTGAAGGTTGAGGATTGAGGGTTGAGGTTTGAGGACCAGGACTCACGGTTGAGGATTGAGGTTTGAGGATTGAGGATTGAGGATTGAGGACTGAGGATTGAGGATTGAGGATTGAGCATTGAGGATTTATGATTGACGACTGAGAATGGAGGATTGAAGATTGAGTATTGAGGATTGAATATTGAGGATTGAGGATTGAGGATTGAGGATTGAGGATGAGGGTTGAGGGTTGAGGATTGAGGTTTGAGGACTGAGGACTGAGGATTGAGGATTGAGGATTGAGAATTGAGGATTGAGGATTGAGGATTGAAGATTGAGGATTCGGTATTGAGGATTGAAGAATGAGGATTGAGGAGTGAGGACTGAGGATTGAGGATTGCAGTTTGAGTATTGGGGATTGAAGATTGAGGATTGAGGATTGAGGTTTGAGGATTGAGGATTGAGGATTGAGGACTGAGGATTGAGGATTGAGGATTGAGCATTGAGGATTTAAGATTGAGGACTGAGGATGGAGGATTGAAGATTGTGTGTTGAGGATTGAATATTGAGGATTGAGGATTGAGGATTGAGGATTGAGGATGAGGGCTGAGGGTTGAGGATTGAGGTTTGAGGACTCAGGACTGAGGATTGAGGTTTGAGGATTGAGAATTGAGGATTGAGGATTGAGGATTGAAGATTGAGGATTCGGTATTGAGGATTGCAGAATGAGCATTGAGGATTGAGGATTGAGGATTGAAGTTTGAGGATTGGGTGTTCAGGATTGAATAATGTGGATTGAGGATTGAGGATTGAGGATTGAGGATTGAGGATTGAGGATTGAGGATTGAGGATTGAGGATTGAGTATTGAGGACTGATGATTGAGGATTGAGGATTGAGGATTGAGGATTGAGGATTGAGGATTGAAGATTGAGGATTGGGTATTGCGGATTGAACGTTGAGGATTGAAGATTGAGGATTGGGTGTTGAGGATTGAAGAATGAGGATTGAGGATTGAGGATTGAGGATTGAGGATTGAAGATTCAGTATTGAGGACTGAAGATTGAGGATTGAGGATTGAGGATTGCGGATTGAAGATTGAGTATTAAGGATTGAAGATTGAGGAATGAGGACTGAGGATTGAGGATTGAGAATTGAGAATTGAGGATTGAGGATTGAAGACTGAGGATTGGGTATTGAGGATTGAGCATTGAGGATTGAGGGTTGAGGATTGAGGATTGAGGATTGAGGATTGAAGATTGAATATTAATGATTGAAGATTGAGGATTGAGGATTGAGGGTTGTGGATTGAGCACGAGGACTGAGGGTTGAGTATTGGTGTTTGAAGTCTGAGGATTGTGGATTGAGGCTTGAAGATTGAGGATTCGGTATTGAGGATTGAAGAATGAGGATTGAGGAGTGAGGACTGAGGGTTGAGGATTGCAGTTTGAGTATTGAGGATTGAAGATTGAGGATTGAGTATTGAGGATTGAGGATTGAAGATTGAGGATTGAGGATTGAGGATTGAGGATTGAGGATTGAAGACTGAGGATTGGGTATTGAGGATTCAACATTGAGGTTTGAGGGTTGAGGATTGAGGATTGAGGATTGACGATTGAGGATCGAGGAATGAGAATCGAGGATTGAGGATTGAGGATTCAAGATTGAGGACTGGGCACTGAGGATTGAAGAATGAGGATTGAGGATTGAGGATTGAGAATTGAGGATTGCAGATTGAGTATTGAGGATTGAAGATTGAGGGTTGAGGATTGAGGATTGAGGATTGAGCATTGAGGATTGATGATTGAGGATTGAGGATTGAAGATTGAGTATTGAGGATTGAAGATTGAGGATTGAGGATTGAGGATTGAGGATTGAGGATTGAAGATTGAGGATTGGGGATTGAGGATTGACAATTGAGGATTGAGTATTGAGGGCTGAGAATTGAGGATTGAGGATTGAAGATTGAGGATTGCGGATTGAAGATAGAGTATTGATGATTGAAGATTGAGTATTGAGGATTGAAAATTGAGGATTGAGGATTGAGGATTGAGAATTGAGGATTGAAGATTGAGGATTGGGGACGGAGTGTTGAGTGTTGAGAGATGAGAATTGATGTTTGTGGATAGAGATTTGAAGATTGTAGATTGTGTATTGAGTGTTGAAAACTGTGAATTGATGCTATTCCATTGAGGATTGGGGATTGACAACTGATTGTTGAGGAGTGAGGGCTGAAGATTGAGGATTCAGGATTGAGGATTCAGGATTAAGGTTTGAGGACTGAGGATTGAGGATTGAGGATTGAGGATTGAGGATTGAGGATTGAAGATTGAGGATTGGGTATTGCGGATTGAACATTGAGGATTGAGGATTGAGGATTGAGGACTGAGGATCGAGGATTGAGGATTGAGGATTGAGGGTTGAAGATTGAGGATTGGGGACTGAGGATTGAAGATTGAGGATTGAGGATTGAGGACTGAGGATTGAGGATTGAGGATTGAAGGTTCAGTACTGAGGATTGAAGATTGAGAATTGATGATTGAGGATTGAACATTGAGGACTGAGTGTTGAGGGTTGAGTGATGAGAATTGATGTTTGTGGATAGAGATTCGAAGATGCAGATTGAGTATTGTGTATTGAAAACTGTGAATTGAGTATATTCTATTGAGGTTTGAGGATTGACAACTGATTGTTGAGGACTGAGAGCTGAAGATTGAGGGTTCAGGATTGAGGATTCAGAATTGAGATTTGAGGATTCAGAATTGAGGTTTGAGGACTGAGGATTGAGGATTGAAGATTAAGTATTGAGGATTGAAGATTGAGTATTCAGGATTGGAGATTGACGATTGAGGATTAAGGACCGAGGATTGAGGATTGAGGATTGAAGATTGAGTATTGATGATTGAAGATTGAGTATTGAGGATTGAAAATTGAGCATTGAGGATTGAGGATTGAGGATTGAGGATTGAGGATTGAAGATTGAATATTAATGATTGAAGATTGAGGATTGAGGATTGAGGGTTGTGGATTGAGCACGAGGACTGAGGGTTGAGTATTGGTGTTTGAAGTCTGAGGATTGTGGATTGAGGATTGAGAATTGAGGATTGAGGATTGAGGCTTGAAGATTGAGGATTCGGTATTGAGGATTGAAGAATGAGGATTGAGGAGTGAGGACTGAGGGTTGAGGATTGCAGTTTGAGTATTGAGGATTGAAGATTGAGGATTGAGGATTGAGGATTGAGGATTGAAGATTGAGGATTGAGGATTGAGGATTGAGGATTGAGGATTGAAGACTGAGGATTGGGTATTGAGGATTCAACATTGAGGTTTGAGGGTTGAGGATTGAGGATTGAGGATTGACGATTGAGGATCGAGGAATGAGAATCGAGGATTGAGGATTGAGGATTCAAGATTGAGGACTGGGCACTGAGGATTGAAGAATGAGGATTGAGGATTGAGGATTGAGAATTGAGGATTGCAGATTGAGTATTGAGGATTGAAGATTGAGGGTTGAGGATTGAGGATTGAGGATTGAGCATTGAGGATTGATGATTGAGGATTGAGGATTGAAGATTGAGTATTGAGGATTGAAGATTGAGGATTGAGGATTGAGGATTGAGGATTGAGGATTGAAGATTGAGGATTGGGGATTGAGGATTGACAATTGAGGATTGAGTATTGAGGGCTGAGAATTGAGGATTGAGGATTGAAGATTGAGGATTGCGGATTGAAGATAGAGTATTGATGATTGAAGATTGAGTATTGAGGATTGAAAATTGAGGATTGAGGATTGAGGATTGAGAATTGAGGATTGAAGATTGAGGATTGGGGACGGAGTGTTGAGTGTTGAGAGATGAGAATTGATGTTTGTGGATAGAGATTTGAAGATTGTAGATTGTGTATTGAGTGTTGAAAACTGTGAATTGATGCTATTCCATTGAGGATTGGGGATTGACAACTGATTGTTGAGGAGTGAGGGCTGAAGATTGAGGATTCAGGATTGAGGATTCAGGATTAAGGTTTGAGGACTGAGGATTGAGGATTGAGGATTGAGGATTGAGGATTGAGGATTGAAGATTGAGGATTGGGTATTGCGGATTGAACATTGAGGATTGAGGATTGAGGATTGAGGACTGAGGATCGAGGATTGAGGATTGAGGATTGAGGGTTGAAGATTGAGGATTGGGGACTGAGGATTGAAGATTGAGGATTGAGGATTGAGGACTGAGGATTGAGGATTGAGGATTGAAGGTTCAGTACTGAGGATTGAAGATTGAGAATTGATGATTGAGGATTGAACATTGAGGACTGAGTGTTGAGGGTTGAGTGATGAGAATTGATGTTTGTGGATAGAGATTCGAAGATGCAGATTGAGTATTGTGTATTGAAAACTGTGAATTGAGTATATTCTATTGAGGTTTGAGGATTGACAACTGATTGTTGAGGACTGAGAGCTGAAGATTGAGGGTTCAGGATTGAGGATTCAGAATTGAGATTTGAGGATTCAGAATTGAGGTTTGAGGACTGAGGATTGAGGATTGAAGATTAAGTATTGAGGATTGAAGATTGAGTATTCAGGATTGGAGATTGACGATTGAGGATTAAGGACCGAGGATTGAGGATTGAGGATTGAAGATTGAGTATTGATGATTGAAGATTGAGTATTGAGGATTGAAAATTGAGCATTGAGGATTGAGGATTGAGGATTGAGGATTGAGGATTGAAGATTGAATATTAATGATTGAAGATTGAGGATTGAGGATTGAGGGTTGTGGATTGAGCACGAGGGCTGAGGGTTGAGTATTGGTGTTTGAAGTCTGAGGATTGTGGATTGAGGATTGAGAATTGAGGATTGAGGATTGAGGCTTGAAGATTGAGGATTCGGTATTGAGGATTGAAGAATGAGGATTGAGGAGTGAGGACTGAGGGTTGAGGATTGCAGTTTGAGTATTGAGGATTGAAGATTGAGGATTGAGGATTGAGGATTGAGGATTGAAGATTGAGGATTGAGGATTGAGGATTGAGGATTGAGGATTGAAGACTGAGGATTGGGTATTGAGGATTCAACATTGAGGTTTGAGGGTTGAGGATTGAGGATTGAGGATTGACGATTGAGGATCGAGGAATGAGAATCGAGGATTGAGGATTGAGGATTCAAGATTGAGGACTGGGCACTGAGGATTGAAGAATGAGGATTGAGGATTGAGGATTGAGCATTGAGGATTGCAGATTGAGTATTGAGGATTGAAGATTGAGGGTTGAGGATTGAGGATTGAGGATTGAGCATTGAGGATTGATGATTGAGGATTGAGGATTGAAGATTGAGTATTGAGGATTGAAGATTGAGGATTGAGGATTGAGGATTGAGGATTGAGGATTGAAGATTGAGGATTGGGGATTGAGGATTGACAATTGAGGATTGAGTATTGAGGGCTGAGAATTGAGTATTGAGGATTGAAGATTGAGTATTCAGGATTGGAGATTGACGATTGAGGATTAAGGACCGAGGATTGAGGATTGAGGATTGAAGATTGAGTAATGAGGATTGAAGATAGAGGATTGAGGATTGAGGATTGAGGATTGAGGATTGAGGATTGAAGACTGAAGATTGGGTATTGAGGATTGAGCATTGAGGATTGAGGGTTGAGGATTGAGGATTGAGGATTGAGGGTTGTGGATTGAGCACGAGGACTGAGGGTTGAGTATTGGTGTTTGAAGTCTGAGGATTGAGGATTGAGGATTGAGAATTGAGGATTGAGGATTGGGGATTGAAGATTGAGGATTCGGTATTGAGGACTGAAGAATGAGGATTGAGGAGTGAGGACTGAGGATTGAGGATTGCAGTTTGAGTATTGGGGATTGAAGATTGAGGATTGAGGATTGAGGATTGAGGATTGAGGATTGAGGATTGAGGATTGAAGATTGAGTATTGAGGATTGAAGATTGAGGATTGAGGATTAAGGATTGAGGATTTAGGATTGAAGATTGAGGATTGGGGATTGAGGATTGACGATTGAGTATTGAGCATTGAGGATTGAGAATTGAGGATTGAGGATTGAAGATTGAGTATTGAGGATTGAAGATTGAGGATTGAGGATTGAGGATTGAAGATTGAGGACTGAGTGTTGAGGGATGCGTGATGAGAATTGATGTTAGTGGATTGAGATTTGAAGATTGAAGAATGGGGATTGAGTATTGAAAGCTGTGAATTGAGGATATTCTATTCAGGATTGAGGATTGACAATTGATTGTTGAGGACTTATGGCTGAAGATTGAGGATTCAGGATTGAGGATTCAGGATTAAGGTTTGAGGACTGAGGATTGAGGATTGAGGATTGAGGATTGAGGATTGAGGATTGAAGATTGAGGATTGGGTATTGCGGATTGAACATTGAGGATTTAGCATTCAGGATTGAGGAATCAGGATTAAGGTTTGAGGACTGAGGATTGAGGATTGAGGATTGAAGAATGAGGATTGAGGAGTGAGGACTGAGGATTGAGGATTGCAGTTTGAGTATTGGGGATTGAAGATTGAGGATTCAGGATTGAGGTTTGAGGATTGAGGATTGAGGATTGAGGACTGAGGATTGAGGATTGAGGATTGAGCATTGAGGATTTAAGATTGAGGACTGAGGATGGAGGATTGAAGATTGTGTGTTGAGGATTGAATATTGAGGATTGAGGATTGAGGATTGAGGATTGAGGATGAGGGCTGAGGGTTGAGGATTGAGGTTTGAGGACTCAGGACTGAGGATTGAGGTTTGAGGATTGAGAATTGAGGATTGAGGATTGAGGATTGAAGATTGAGGATTCGGTATTGAGGATTGAAGAATGAGCATTGAGGATTGAGGATTGAGGATTGAGAATAGAGGACTGAGGATTGAGGATTGAAGTTTGAGGATTGGGTGTTCAGGGTTGAATAATGTGGATTGAGGATTGAGGATTGAGGATTGAGGATTGAGGATTGATTATTGAGGACTGATGATTGAGGATTGAGGATTGAGGATTGAGGATTGAGTATTGAGGATTGAAGATTGAGGATTGAGGATTGAGGATTGAAGATTGAGGATTGGGGACGGAGTGTTGAGTGTTGAGTGATGAGAATTGATGTTTGTGGATATGGATTTGAAGATTGCAGATTGAGTATTGAGTATTGAAAACTGTGAATTGAGCATATTCTATTGAGGATTGAGGATTTACAACTGATTGTTGAGGACTGAGAGCTGAAGATTGAGGGTTCAGGATTGAGGATTCAGAATTGAGGTTTGAGGATTCAGAATTGAGGTCTGAGGACTGAGGATTGAGGATTGAAGATTGAGTATTGAGGATTGAAGATTGAGTATTCAGGATTGGAGATCGACGATTGAGGATTAAGGACCGAGGATTGAGGATTGAGGATTGAAGATTGAGTAATGAGGATTGGAGATAGAGGATTGAGGATTGAGGATTGAGGATTGAGGATTGAAGACTGAGGATTGGGTATTGAGGATTGAGCATTGAGGATTGAGGGTTGAGGATTGAGGATTGAGGATTGAGGATTGAAGATTGAATATTAATGATTGAAGATTGAAGATTGAGGATTGAGGGTTGTGGATTGAGCACGAGGACTGAGGGTTGAGTATTGGTGTTTGAAGTCTGAGGATTGAGGATTGAGGATTGAGAATTGAGGACTGAGGATTGGGGATTGAAGATTGAGGATTCGGTATTGAGGAATGAAGAATGAGGATTGAGGAGTGAGGACTGAGGATTGAGGATTGCAGTTTGAGTATTGGGGATTGAAGATTGAGGATTGAGGATTGAGGATTGAGGATTGAGGATTGAGGATTGAGGATTGAAGATTGAGTATTGAGGATTGAAGATTGAGGATTGAGGATTGAGGATTGAGGATTTAGGATTGAAGATTGAGGATTGGGGATTGAGGATTGACGATTGAGTATTGAGCATTGAGGATTGAGCATTGAGGATTGAGGATTGAAGATTGAGTATTGAGGATTGAAGATTGAGGATTGAGGATTGAGGATTGAAGATTGAGGACTGAGTGTTGAGGGATGCGTGATGAGAATTGATGTTAGTGGATTGAGATTTGAAGATTGAAGAATGGGGATTGAGTATTGAAAGCTGTGAATTGAGGATACTCTATTGAGGATTGAGGATTGACAATTGATTGTTGAGGACTTATGGCTGAAGATTGAGTATTGAGGATTGGGTATTGCGGATTGAACATTGAGGATTGAGGATTGAGGATTGAGGACTGAGGATCGAGGATTGAGGATTGAGGATTGAGGGTTAAAGATTGAGGGTTGGGGACTGATGATTGAAGATTGAGGATTGAGGATTGAGGACTGAGGATTGAGGATTGAGGATTGAAGGTTCAGTATTGAGGATTGAAGATTGAGAATTGATGATTGAGGATTGAACATTGAGGACTGAGTGTTGAGGGTTGAGTGATGAGAATTGATGTTTGTGGATAGAGATTCGAAGATTGCAGATTGAGTATTGTGTATTGAGAACTTCGAATTGATGATATTCCATTGAGGATTGGGGATTGACAACTGATTGTTGAGGACTGAGGGCTGAAGATTGATGATTCCGGATTGAAGATTCAGGATTAAGGTTTGAGGACTGAGGATTGAGGATTGAGGATTGAGGATTGAGTATTGAGGATTGAAGATTGAGGATTGGGTATTGCGGATTGAACATTGAGGTTTTAGGATTGAGGATTGAGGACTGAGGATCGAGGATTGAGGATTGAGGATTGAGG
Organism: Calliopsis andreniformis; assembly: GCF_051401765.1. Taxonomy (NCBI): domain Eukaryota; kingdom Metazoa; phylum Arthropoda; class Insecta; order Hymenoptera; family Andrenidae; genus Calliopsis; species Calliopsis andreniformis. Next base: position 297,484 of record NW_027480586.1, on the reverse strand, counting down.
GTTGAAGATTGAGGATTGGGGACAGAGGATTGAAGATTGAGGATTGAGGATTGAGGACTGAGGATTGAGGATTGAGGATTGCAAATTGAGGATTGACGATTGAGGATTGAGGATTGAGGATTGAAGATTGAGAATTGGGGACGGAGTGTTGAGTGTTGAGTGATGAGAATTGATGTTTGTGGATATGGATTTGAAGATTGCAGATTGAGTATTGAGTATTGAAAACTGTGAATTGAGCATATTCTATTGAGGATTGAGGATTGACTACTGATTGTTGAGGACTGAGAGCTGAAGATTGAGGGTTCAGGATTGAGGATTCAGAATTGAGGTTTGAGGATTCAGAATTGAGGTCTGAGGACTGAGTATTGAGGATTGAAGATTGAGTATTGAGGATTGAAGATTGAGTATTCAGGATTGGAGATCGACGATTGAGGATTAAGGACCGAGGATTGAGGATTGAGGATTGAAGATTGAGTAATGAGGATTGAAGATAGAGGATTGAGGATTGAGGATTGAGGATTGAGGATTGAAGACTGAGGATTGGGGATTGAGGATTGACGATTGAGTATTGAGCATTGAGGATTGAGAATTGAGGATTGAGGATTGAAGATTGAGTATTGAGGATTGAAGATTGAGGATTGAGGATTGAGGATTGAAGATTGAGGACTGAGTGTTGAGGGATGCGTGATGAGAATTGATGTTAGTGGATTGAGATTTGAAGATTGAAGAATGGGGATTGAGTATTGAAAGCTGTGAACTGAGGATATTCTATTGAGGATTGAGGATTGACAATTGATTGTTGAGGACTTATGGCTGAAGATTGAGGATTCAGGATTGAGGATTCGGGGTGGAGGTTTGAGGACTGAGGATTGAGGTTTGAGGATTGAGGATTGAGGATTGACGCTTGAGGATTGAGGATTGAGGATGGAGGATTGAAGAGAGAGGACTGAGTGTTGAGGATTGAGTGTTGAGTATTGATGTTTGAGGACTGAGATTTGATTATTGAATATTGTGGATTGAGTATTGAACCATGAGATTTCAGGATATTCTATTGAGTATTGAGAATTGAGGATTGATGGTTGAGTATTGAGGATTGATGGTTGAGGGTTGTGCGTTGAATATTGAGGATTGAGGATTGAGGATTGAGGATTGAAGTTTGAGTATTGATGACTGAAGTCTGAGGATTGAGGATTGAGGGTTGAGGTTTGAGGACCAGGACTGACGGTTGAGGATTGAGGTTTGAGGATTGAGGATTGGGGATTGAGGACTGAGGATTGAGGATTGAGGATTGAGCATTGAGGATTTAAGATTGAGGACTGAGGATGGAGGATTGAAGATTGTGTGTTGAGGATTGAATATTGAGGATTGAGGATTGAGGATTGAGGATTGAGGATGAGGGCTGAGGGTTGAGGATTGAGGTTTGAGGACTCAGGACTGAGGATTGAGGTTTTAGGATTGAGAATTGAGGATTGAGGATTGAGGATTGAAGATTGAGGATTCGGTATTGAGGATTGAATAATAAGGACTGAGGATTGAGGATTGAGGATTGAGAATAGAGGACTGAGGATTGAGGATTGAAGTTTGAGGATTGGGTGTTGAGGATTGAGGATTGAGGATTGAGGATTGAGTATTGAGGATTGAGGATTGAGGATTGAAGATTGAGGATTGGGTATTGCGGATTGAACGTTGAGGATTGAAGATTGAGGATTGGGTGTTGAGGATTGAAGAATGAGGATTGAGGATTGAGGATTGAGGATTGAGGATTGAAGATTCAGTATTGAGGACTGAAGATTGAGGATTGAGGATTGAGGATTGCGGATTGAAGATTGAGTATTAAGGATTGAAGATTGAGGAATGAGGACTGAGGATTGAGGATTGAGGATTGAGAATTGAGGATTGAGGATTGAAGACTGAGGATTGGGTATTGAGGATTGAGCATTGAGGATTGAGGGTTGAGTATTGAGGATTGAGGATTGAGGATTGAGGATTGAAGATTGAATATTAATGATTGAAGATTGAGGATTGTGGATTGAGGGTTGTGGATTGAGCACGAGGACTGAGGGTTGAGTATTGGTGTTTGAAGTCTGAGGATTGTGGATTGAGGATTGAGAATTGAGGATTGAGGATTGAGGCTTGAAGATTGAGGATTCGGTATTGAGGATTGAAGAATGAGGATTGAGGAGTGAGGACTGAGGGTTGAGGATTGCAGTTTGAGTATTGAGGATTGAAGATTGAGGATTGAGGATTGAGGATTGAGGATTGAGGATTGAGGATTGAGGATTGAAGATTGAGTATTGAGGATTGAAGATTGAGGATTGAGGATTGAGGATTGAGGATTGAGGATGAGGGCTGAGGGTTGAGGATTGAGGTTTGAGGACTGAGGACTGAGGATTGAGGTTTGAGGATTGAGAATTGAGGATTGAGGATTGAGGATTGAAGATTGAGGATTCGGTATTGAGGATTGAAGAATGAGGATTGAGGAGTGAGGACTGAGGATTGAGGATTGCAGTTTGAGTATTGAGGATTGAAGATTGAGGATTCAGGATTGAGGATTGAGGATTGAGGATTGAGGATTGAAGATTGAGTATTAAGGATTGAAGATTGACGATTGAGGATTGAGAATTGAGGATTGAGGATTGAGGATCGGGGACTGAGTGTTGAGGGTTGAGTGATGAGAATTGATGTTTGTGGATAGAGATTTGAAGATTGCAGGTTGAGTATTGAGTATTGAAACCTGTGAATTGAGTATATTCTATTGAGGATTGAGGATTGACAACTGATTGTTGAGGAGTGAGGGCTGAAGACTGAGGATTCAGGTTTGAGGATTCAGGATTGCGGTTTGAGGACTGAGGATTGAGGATTGAGGATTGTGGATTGAGGATCGAGGATTGAGGGTTGTGGATTGAGGACGAGGACTGAGGGTTGAGTATTGATGTTTGAGGTCTGAGGATTGAGGATTGAGGATTGAGAATTGAGGACTGAGGATTGAGGATTGAAGATTGAGGATTGGGTATTGCGGATTGAACATTGAGGATTGAGGATTGAGGATTGAGGACTGAGGATCGAGGATTGAGGATTGAGGATTGAGGGTTGAAGATTGAGGATTGGAGACTGAGGATTGAAGACTGAGGATTGAGGATTGAGGATTGAGGATTGAGCATTGAGGATTGAAGATTGAGGACTGAGAATGGAGGATTGAAGATTGAGTATTGAGGATTGAAGGTTGAGGATTGAGGATTGAGGATTGAGGATTGAGGATGAGGGCTGAGGGTTGAGGATTGAGGTTTGAGGACTGAGGACTGAGGATTGAGGATTGAGAATTGAGGATTGAGGATTGAGGATTGAGGATTGAGGACTGAAGATGGAATATTGATTATTGATGATTGAGGATTGAGTATTGATGGTTGTGGATTGAGGACGAGGACTGAGGGTTGAGTATTGCTGCTTGAGGTCTGAGGATTGAAGATTGATGATTGAGGATTGAGGATTGAGGATTGAGGATAGAGGATTGAAGATTGAGGATTGAAGATTGAGGATTGAGGATTGAAGATTCAGTATTGAGGACTGAAGATTGAGGATTGAGGATTGAGGATTGCGGATTGAAGATTGAGTATTAAGGATTGAAGATTGAGGAATGAGGACTGAGGATTGAGGATTGAGGATTGAGAATTGAGGATTGAGGATTGAAGACTGAGGATTGGGTATTGAGGATTGAGCATTGAGGATTGAGGGTTGAGGATTGAGGATTGAGGATTGAGGATTGAAGATTGAATATTAATGATTGAAGATTGAGGATTGAGGATTGAGGATTGAGGATTGACGATTGAGGATCGAGGAATGAGAATCGAGGATTGAGGATTGAGGATTCAAGATTGAGGACTGGGCACTGAGGATTGAAGAATGAGGATTGAGGATTGAGGATTGAGGATTGAGGATTGCAGATTGAGTATTGAGGATTGAAGATTGAATGTTGAGGATTGAGGATTGAGGATTGAGCATTGAGGATTGATGATTGAGGATCGAGGATTGAGGATTGAGTATTGAGGATTGAAGATTGAGGATTGAGGATTGAGGATTGAGGATTGAGGATTGAAGATTGAGGATTGGGGATTGAGGATTGACAATTGAGGATTGAGTATTGAGGACTGAGAATTGAGGATTGAGGATTGAAGATTGAGGATTGCGGATTGAAGATAGAGTATTGATGATTGAAGATTGAGTATTGAGGATTGAAAATTGAGGATTGAGGATTGAGGATTGAGAATTGAGGGTTGAAGGTTGAGGATTGGGGACGGAGTGTTGAGTGTTGAGAGATGAGAATTGATGTTTGTGGATAGAGATTTGAAGATTGTAGATTGAGTATTGAGTATTGAAAACTGTGAATTGATGATATTCCATTGAGGATTGGGGATTGACAACTGATTGTTGAGGAGTGAGGGCTGAAGATTGAGGATTCAGGATTGAGGATTCAGGATTAAGGTTTGAGGACTGAGGATTGAGGATTGAGGATTGAGGATTGAGGATTGAGGATTGAAGATTGAGGATTGGGTATTGCGGATTGAACATTGAGAATTGAGGATTGAGGATTGAGGACTGAGGATCGAGGATTGAGGGTTGAGGATTGAGGGTTGAAGATTGAGGATTGGGGACTGAGGATTGAAGATTGAGGATTGAGGATTGAGGACTGAGGATTGAGGATTGAGGATTGAAGGTTCAGTATTGAGGATTGAAGATTGAGAATTGATGATTGAGGATTGAACATTGAGGACTGAGTGTTGAGGGTTGAGTGATGAGAATTGATGTTTGTGGATAGAGATTCGAAGATGCAGATTGAGTATTGTGTATTGAAAACTGTGAATTGAGTATATTCTATTGAGGTTTGAGGATTGACAACTGATTGTTGAGGACTGAGAGCTGAAGATTGAGGGTTCAGGATTGAGGATTCAGAATTGAGATTTGAGGATTCAGAATTGAGGTTTGAGGACTGAGGATTGAGGATTGAAGATTGAGTATTGAGGATTGAAGATTGAGTATTCAGGATTGGAGATTGGCGATTGAGGATTAAGGACCGAGGATTGAGGATTGAGGATTGAAGATTGAGTATTGATGATTGAAGATTGAGTATTGAGGATTGAAAATTGATGATTGAGGATTGAGGATTGAGGATTGAGGATTGAAGATTGAGGATTGGGGACGGAGTGTTGACTGTTGAGTGATGAGAATTGATGTTTGTGGATAGGGATTTGAAGATTGCAGATTGAGTATTGAGTATTGAGAACTGTGAATTGAGTATACTCTATTGAGGATTGAGGATTGACAACTGATTGTTGAGGACTGAGACCTGAAGATTGAGGGTTCAGGATTGAGGATTCAGAATTGAGATTTGAGGATTCAGAATTGAGGTTTGAGGACTGAGGATTGAGGATTGAAGATTGAGTATTGAGGATTGAAGATTGAGTATTCAGGATTGGAGATTGACGATTGAGGATTAAGGACCGAGGATTGAGGATTGAGGATTGAAGATTGAGTAATGAGGATTGCAGATAGAGGATTGAGGATTGAGGATTGAGGATTGAGGATTGAGGATTGAAGACTGAAGATTGGGTATTGAGGATTGAGCATTGAGGATTGAGGGTTGAGGATTGAGGATTGAGGATTGAGGGTTGTGGATTGAGCACGAGGACTGAGGGTTGAGTATTGGTGTTTGAAGTCTGAGGATTGAGGATTGAGGATTGAGAATTGAGGATTGAGGATTGGGGATTGAAGATTGAGGATTCGGTATTGAGGACTGAAGAATGAGGATTGAGGAGTGAGGACTGAGGATTGAGGATTGCAGTTTGAGTATTGGGGATTGAAGATTGAGGATTGAGGATTGAGGATTGAGGATTGAGGATTGAGGATTGAGGATTGAAGATTGAGTATTGAGGATTGAAGATTGAGGATTGAGGATTGAGGATTGAGGATTTAGGATTGAAGATTGAGGATTGGGGATTGAGGATTGACGATTGAGTATTGAGCATTGAGGATTGAGAATTGAGGATTGAGGATTGAAGATTGAGTATTGAGGATTGAAGATTGAGGATTGAGGATTGAGGATTGAAGATTGAGGACTGAGTGTTGAGGGATGCGTGATGAGAATTGATGTTAGTGGATTGAGATTTGAAGATTGAAGAATGGGGATTGAGTATTGAAAGCTGTGAATTGAGGATATTCTATTCAGGATTGAGGATTGACAATTGATTGTTGAGGACTTATGGCTGAAGATTGAGGATTCAGGATTGAGGATTCAGGATTAAGGTTTGAGGACTGAGGATTGAGGATTGAGGATTGAGGATTGAGGATTGAGGATTGAAGATTGAGGATTGGGTATTGCGGATTGAACATTGAGGATTTAGCATTCAGGATTGAGGATTCAGGATTAAGGTTTGAGGACTGAGGATTGAGGATTGAGGATTGAGGATTGAGGATGAGGGCTGAGGGTTGAGGATTGAGGTTTGAGGACTCAGGACTGAGGATTGAGGTTTTAGGATTGAGAATTGAGGATTGAGGATTGAGGATTGAAGATTGAGGATTCGGTATTGAGGATTGAATAATAAGGACTGAGGATTGAGGATTGAGGATTGAGAATAGAGGACTGAGGATTGAGGATTGAAGTTTGAGGATTGGGTGTTGAGGATTGAGGATTGAGGATTGAGGATTGAGTATTGAGGATTGAGGATTGAGGATTGAAGATTGAGGATTGGGTATTGCGGATTGAACGTTGAGGATTGAAGATTGAGGATTGGGTGTTGAGGATTGAAGAATGAGGATTGAGGATTGAGGATTGAGGATTGAGGATTGAAGATTCAGTATTGAGGACTGAAGATTGAGGATTGAGGATTGAGGATTGCGGATTGAAGATTGAGTATTAAGGATTGAAGATTGAGGAATGAGGACTGAGGATTGAGGATTGAGGATTGAGAATTGAGGATTGAGGATTGAAGACTGAGGATTGGGTATTGAGGATTGAGCATTGAGGATTGAGGGTTGAGTATTGAGGATTGAGGATTGAGGATTGAGGATTGAAGATTGAATATTAATGATTGAAGATTGAGGATTGTGGATTGAGGGTTGTGGATTGAGCACGAGGACTGAGGGTTGAGTATTGGTGTTTGAAGTCTGAGGATTGTGGATTGAGGATTGAGAATTGAGGATTGAGGATTGAGGCTTGAAGATTGAGGATTCGGTATTGAGGATTGAAGAATGAGGATTGAGGAGTGAGGACTGAGGGTTGAGGATTGCAGTTTGAGTATTGAGGATTGAAGATTGAGGATTGAGGATTGAGGATTGAGGATTGAGGATTGAGGATTGAGGATTGAAGATTGAGTATTGAGGATTGAAGATTGAGGATTGAGGATTGAGGATTGAGGATTGAGGATGAGGGCTGAGGGTTGAGGATTGAGGTTTGAGGACTGAGGACTGAGGATTGAGGTTTGAGGATTGAGAATTGAGGATTGAGGATTGAGGATTGAAGATTGAGGATTCGGTATTGAGGATTGAAGAATGAGGATTGAGGAGTGAGGACTGAGGATTGAGGATTGCAGTTTGAGTATTGAGGATTGAAGATTGAGGATTCAGGATTGAGGATTGAGGATTGAGGATTGAGGATTGAAGATTGAGTATTAAGGATTGAAGATTGACGATTGAGGATTGAGAATTGAGGATTGAGGATTGAGGATCGGGGACTGAGTGTTGAGGGTTGAGTGATGAGAATTGATGTTTGTGGATAGAGATTTGAAGATTGCAGGTTGAGTATTGAGTATTGAAACCTGTGAATTGAGTATATTCTATTGAGGATTGAGGATTGACAACTGATTGTTGAGGAGTGAGGGCTGAAGACTGAGGATTCAGGTTTGAGGATTCAGGATTGCGGTTTGAGGACTGAGGATTGAGGATTGAGGATTGTGGATTGAGGATCGAGGATTGAGGGTTGTGGATTGAGGACGAGGACTGAGGGTTGAGTATTGATGTTTGAGGTCTGAGGATTGAGGATTGAGGATTGAGAATTGAGGACTGAGGATTGAGGATTGAAGATTGAGGATTGGGTATTGCGGATTGAACATTGAGGATTGAGGATTGAGGATTGAGGACTGAGGATCGAGGATTGAGGATTGAGGATTGAGGGTTGAAGATTGAGGATTGGAGACTGAGGATTGAAGACTGAGGATTGAGGATTGAGGATTGAGGATTGAGCATTGAGGATTGAAGATTGAGGACTGAGAATGGAGGATTGAAGATTGAGTATTGAGGATTGAAGGTTGAGGATTGAGGATTGAGGATTGAGGATTGAGGATGAGGGCTGAGGGTTGAGGATTGAGGTTTGAGGACTGAGGACTGAGGATTGAGGATTGAGAATTGAGGATTGAGGATTGAGGATTGAGGATTGAGGACTGAAGATGGAATATTGATTATTGATGATTGAGGATTGAGTATTGATGGTTGTGGATTGAGGACGAGGACTGAGGGTTGAGTATTGCTGCTTGAGGTCTGAGGATTGAAGATTGATGATTGAGGATTGAGGATTGAGGATTGAGGATAGAGGATTGAAGATTGAGGATTGAAGATTGAGGATTGAGGATTGAAGATTCAGTATTGAGGACTGAAGATTGAGGATTGAGGATTGAGGATTGCGGATTGAAGATTGAGTATTAAGGATTGAAGATTGAGGAATGAGGACTGAGGATTGAGGATTGAGGATTGAGAATTGAGGATTGAGGATTGAAGACTGAGGATTGGGTATTGAGGATTGAGCATTGAGGATTGAGGGTTGAGGATTGAGGATTGAGGATTGAGGATTGAAGATTGAATATTAATGATTGAAGATTGAGGATTGAGGATTGAGGATTGAGGATTGACGATTGAGGATCGAGGAATGAGAATCGAGGATTGAGGATTGAGGATTCAAGATTGAGGACTGGGCACTGAGGATTGAAGAATGAGGATTGAGGATTGAGGATTGAGGATTGAGGATTGCAGATTGAGTATTGAGGATTGAAGATTGAATGTTGAGGATTGAGGATTGAGGATTGAGCATTGAGGATTGATGATTGAGGATCGAGGATTGAGGATTGAGTATTGAGGATTGAAGATTGAGGATTGAGGATTGAGGATTGAGGATTGAGGATTGAAGATTGAGGATTGGGGATTGAGGATTGACAATTGAGGATTGAGTATTGAGGACTGAGAATTGAGGATTGAGGATTGAAGATTGAGGATTGCGGATTGAAGATAGAGTATTGATGATTGAAGATTGAGTATTGAGGATTGAAAATTGAGGATTGAGGATTGAGGATTGAGAATTGAGGGTTGAAGGTTGAGGATTGGGGACGGAGTGTTGAGTGTTGAGAGATGAGAATTGATGTTTGTGGATAGAGATTTGAAGATTGTAGATTGAGTATTGAGTATTGAAAACTGTGAATTGATGATATTCCATTGAGGATTGGGGATTGACAACTGATTGTTGAGGAGTGAGGGCTGAAGATTGAGGATTCAGGATTGAGGATTCAGGATTAAGGTTTGAGGACTGAGGATTGAGGATTGAGGATTGAGGATTGAGGATTGAGGATTGAAGATTGAGGATTGTGTATTGCGGATTGAACATTGAGAATTGAGGATTGAGGATTGAGGACTGAGGATCGAGGATTGAGGGTTGAGGATTGAGGGTTGAAGATTGAGGATTGGGGACTGAGGATTGAAGATTGAGGATTGAGGATTGAGGACTGAGGATTGAGGATTGAGGATTGAAGGTTCAGTATTGAGGATTGAAGATTGAGAATTGATGATTGAGGATTGAACATTGAGGACTGAGTGTTGAGGGTTGAGTGATGAGAATTGATGTTTGTGGATAGAGATTCGAAGATGCAGATTGAGTATTGTGTATTGAAAACTGTGAATTGAGTATATTCTATTGAGGTTTGAGGATTGACAACTGATTGTTGAGGACTGAGAGCTGAAGATTGAGGGTTCAGGATTGAGGATTCAGAATTGAGATTTGAGGATTCAGAATTGAGGTTTGAGGACTGAGGATTGAGGATTGAAGATTGAGTATTGAGGATTGAAGATTGAGTATTCAGGATTGGAGATTGGCGATTGAGGATTAAGGACCGAGGATTGAGGATTGAGGATTGAAGATTGAGTATTGATGATTGAAGATTGAGTATTGAGGATTGAAAATTGAGGATTGAGGATTGAGGATTGAGGATTGAGGATTGAAGATTGAGGATTGGGGACGGAGTGTTGACTGTTGAGTGATGAGAATTGATGTTTGTGGATAGGGATTTGAAGATTGCAGATTGAGTATTGAGTATTGAGAACTGTGAATTGAGTATACTCTATTGAGGATTGAGGATTGACAACTGATTGTTGAGGACTGAGACCTGAAGATTGAGGGTTCAGGATTGAGGATTCAGAATTGAGATTTGAGGATTCAGAATTGAGGTTTGAGGACTGAGGATTGAGGATTGAAGATTGAGTATTGAGGATTGAAGATTGAGTATTCAGGATTGGAGATTGACGATTGAGGATTAAGGACCGAGGATTGAGGATTGAGGATTGAAGATTGAGTAATGAGGATTGCAGATAGAGGATTGAGGATTGAGGATTGAGGATTGAGGATTGAGGATTGAAGACTGAAGATTGGGTATTGAGGATTGAGCATTGAGGATTGAGGGTTGAGGATTGAGGATTGAGGATTGAGGGTTGTGGATTGAGCACGAGGACTGAGGGTTGAGTATTGGTGTTTGAAGTCTGAGGATTGAGGATTGAGGATTGAGAATTGAGGATTGAGGATTGGGGATTGAAGATTGAGGATTCGGTATTGAGGACTGAAGAATGAGGATTGAGGAGTGAGGACTGAGGATTGAGGATTGCAGTTTGAGTATTGGGGATTGAAGATTGAGGATTGAGGATTGAGGATTGAGGATTGAGGATTGAGGATTGAGGATTGAAGATTGAGTATTGAGGATTGAAGATTGAGGATTGAGGATTGAGGATTGAGGATTTAGGATTGAAGATTGAGGATTGGGGATTGAGGATTGACGATTGAGTATTGAGCATTGAGGATTGAGAATTGAGGATTGAGGATTGAAGATTGAGTATTGAGGATTGAAGATTGAGGATTGAGGATTGAGGATTGAAGATTGAGGACTGAGTGTTGAGGGATGCGTGATGAGAATTGATGTTAGTGGATTGAGATTTGAAGATTGAAGAATGGGGATTGAGTATTGAAAGCTGTGAATTGAGGATATTCTATTCAGGATTGAGGATTGACAATTGATTGTTGAGGACTTATGGCTGAAGATTGAGGATTCAGGATTGAGGATTCAGGATTAAGGTTTGAGGACTGAGGATTGAGGATTGAGGATTGAGGATTGAGGATTGAGGATTGAAGATTGAGGATTGGGTATTGCGGATTGAACATTGAGGATTTAGCATTCAGGATTGAGGATTCAGGATTAAGGTTTGAGGACTGAGGATTGAGGATTGAGGATTGAAGAATGAGGATTGAGGAGTGAGGACTGAGGATTGAGGATTGCAGTTTGAGTATTGGGGATTGAAGATTGAGGATTCAGGATTGAGGTTTGAGGATTGAGGATTGAGGATTGAGGACTGAGGATTGAGGATTGAGGATTGAGCATTGAGGATTTAAGATTGAGGACTGAGGATGGAGGATTGAAGATTGTGTGTTGAGGATTGAATATTGAGGATTGAGGATTGAGGATTGAGGATTGAGGATGAGGGCTGAGGGTTGAGGATTGAGGTTTGAGGACTCAGGACTGAGGATTGAGGTTTGAGGATTGAGAATTGAGGATTGAGGATTGAGGATTGAAGATTGAGGATTCGGTATTGAGGATTGAAGAATGAGCATTGAGGATTGAGGATTGAGGATTGAGAATAGAGGACTGAGGATTGAGGATTGAAGTTTGAGGATTGGGTGTTCAGGATTGAATAATGTGGATTGAGGATTGAGGATTGAGGATTGAGGATTGAGGATTGATTATTGAGGACTGATGATTGAGGATTGAGGATTGAGGATTGAGGATTGAGTATTGAGGATTGAAGATTGAGGATTGAGGATTGAGGATTGAAGATTGAGGATTGGGGACGGAGTGTTGAGTGTTGAGTGATGAGAATTGATGTTTGTGGATATGGATTTGAAGATTGCAGATTGAGTATTGAGTATTGAAAACTGTGAATTGAGCATATTCTATTGAGGATTGAGGATTTACAACTGATTGTTGAGGACTGAGAGCTGAAGATTGAGGGTTCAGGATTGAGGATTCAGAATTGAGGTTTGAGGATTCAGAATTGAGGTCTGAGGACTGAGGATTGAGGATTGAAGATTGAGTATTGAGGATTGAAGATTGAGTATTCAGGATTGGAGATCGACGATTGAGGATTAAGGACCGAGGATTGAGGATTGAGGATTGAAGATTGAGTATTCAGGATTGGAGATCGACGATTGAGGATTAAGGACCGAGGATTGAGGATTGAGGATTGAAGATTGAGTATTGAGGATTGAAGATTGAGTATTCAGGATTGGAGATCGACGATTGAGGATTAAGGACCGAGGATTGAGGATTGAGGATTGAAGATTGAGTAATGAGGATTGGAGATAGAGGATTGAGGATTGAGGATTGAGGATTGAGGATTGAAGACTGAGGATTGGGTATTGAGGATTGAGCATTGAGGATTGAGGGTTGAGGATTGAGGATTGAGGATTGAGGATTGAAGATTGAATATTAATGATTGAAGATTGAAGATTGAGGATTGAGGGTTGTGGATTGAGCACGAGGACTGAGGGTTGAGTATTGGTGTTTGAAGTCTGAGGATTGAGGATTGAGGATTGAGAATTGAGGACTGAGGATTGGGGATTGAAGATTGAGGATTCGGTATTGAGGAATGAAGAATGAGGATTGAGGAGTGAGGACTGAGGATTGAGGATTGCAGTTTGAGTATTGGGGATTGAAGATTGAGGATTGAGGATTGAGGATTGAGGATTGAGGATTGAGGATTGAGGATTGAAGATTGAGTATTGAGGATTGAAGATTGAGGATTGAGGATTGAGGATTGAGGATTTAGGATTGAAGATTGAGGATTGGGGATTGAGGATTGACGATTGAGTATTGAGCATTGAGGATTGAGCATTGAGGATTGAGGATTGAAGATTGAGTATTGAGGATTGAAGATTGAGGATTGAGGATTGAGGATTGAAGATTGAGGACTGAGTGTTGAGGGATGCGTGATGAGAATTGATGTTAGTGGATTGAGATTTGAAGATTGAAGAATGGGGATTGAGTATTGAAAGCTGTGAATTGAGGATACTCTATTGAGGATTGAGGATTGACAATTGATTGTTGAGGACTTATGGCTGAAGATTGAGTATTGAGGATTGGGTATTGCGGATTGAACATTGAGGATTGAGGATTGAGGATTGAGGACTGAGGATCGAGGATTGAGGATTGAGGATTGAGGGTTAAAGATTGAGGGTTGGGGACTGATGATTGAAGATTGAGGATTGAGGATTGAGGACTGAGGATTGAGGATTGAGGATTGAAGGTTCAGTATTGAGGATTGAAGATTGAGAATTGATGATTGAGGATTGAACATTGAGGACTGAGTGTTGAGGGTTGAGTGATGAGAATTGATGTTTGTGGATAGAGATTCGAAGATTGCAGATTGAGTATTGTGTATTGAGAACTTCGAATTGATGATATTCCATTGAGGATTGGGGATTGACAACTGATTGTTGAGGACTGAGGGCTGAAGATTGATGATTCCGGATTGAAGATTCAGGATTAAGGTTTGAGGACTGAGGATTGAGGATTGAGGATTGAGGATTGAGTATTGAGGATTGAAGATTGAGGATTGGGTATTGCGGATTGAACATTGAGGTTTTAGGATTGAGGATTGAGGACTGAGGATCGAGGATTGAGGATTGAGGATTGAGGGTTGAAGATTGAGGATTGGGGACAGAGGATTGAAGATTGAGGATTGAGGATTGAGGACTGAGGATTGAGGATTGAGGATTGCAAATTGAGGATTGACGATTGAGGATTGAGGATTGAGGATTGAAGATTGAGAATTGGGGACGGAGTGTTGAGTGTTGAGTGATGAGAATTGATGTTTGTGGATATGGATTTGAAGATTGCAGATTGAGTATTGAGTATTGAAAACTGTGAATTGAGCATATTCTATTGAGGATTGAGGATTGACTACTGATTGTTGAGGACTGAGAGCTGAAGATTGAGGGTTCAGGATTGAGGATTCAGAATTGAGGTTTGAGGATTCAGAATTGAGGTCTGAGGACTGAGTATTGAGGATTGAAGATTGAGTATTGAGGATTGAAGATTGAGTATTCAGGATTGGAGATCGACGATTGAGGATTAAGGACCGAGGATTGAGGATTGAGGATTGAAGATTGAGTAATGAGGATTGAAGATAGAGGATTGAGGATTGAGGATTGAGGATTGAGGATTGAAGACTGAGGATTGGGGATTGAGGATTGACGATTGAGTATTGAGCATTGAGGATTGAGAATTGAGGATTGAGGATTGAAGATTGAGTATTGAGGATTGAAGATTGAGGATTGAGGATTGAGGATTGAAGATTGAGGACTGAGTGTTGAGGGATGCGTGATGAGAATTGATGTTAGTGGATTGAGATTTGAAGATTGAAGAATGGGGATTGAGTATTGAAAGCTGTGAACTGAGGATATTCTATTGAGGATTGAGGATTGACAATTGATTGTTGAGGACTTATGGCTGAAGATTGAGGATTCAGGATTGAGGATTCGGGGTGGAGGTTTGAGGACTGAGGATTGAGGTTTGAGGATTGAGGATTGAGGATTGACGCTTGAGGATTGAGGATTGAGGATGGAGGATTGAAGAGAGAGGACTGAGTGTTGAGGATTGAGTGTTGAGAATTGATGTTTGAGGACTGAGATTTGATTATTGAATATTGTGGATTGAGTATTGAACCATGAGATTTCAGGATATTCTATTGAGTATTGAGAATTGAGGATTGATGGTTGAGTATTGAGGATTGATGGTTGAGGGTTGTGCGTTGAATATTGAGGATTGAGGATTGAGGATTGAGGATTGAAGTTTGAGTATTGATGACTGAAGTCTGAGGATTGAGGATTGAGGGTTGAGGTTTGAGGACCAGGACTGACGGTTGAGGATTGAGGTTTGAGGATTGAGGATTGGGGATTGAGGACTGAGGATTGAGGATTGAGGATTGAGCATTGAGGATTTAAGATTGAGGACTGAGGATGGAGGATTGAAGATTGTGTGTTGAGGATTGAATATTGAGGATTGAGGATTGAGGATTGAGGATTGAGGATGAGGGCTGAGGGTTGAGGATTGAGGTTTGAGGACTCAGGACTGAGGATTGAGGTTTTAGGATTGAGAATTGAGGATTGAGGATTGAGGATTGAAGATTGAGGATTCGGTATTGAGGATTGAATAATGAGGACTGAGGATTGAGGATTGAGGATTGAGAATAGAGGACTGAGGATTGAGGATTGAAGTTTGAGGATTGGGTGTTGAGGATTGAGGATTGAGGATTGAGGATTGAGTATTGAGGATTGAGGATTGAGGATTGAAGATTGAGGATTGGGTATTGCGGATTGAACGTTGAGGATTGAAGATTGAGGATTGGGTGTTGAGGATTGAAGAATGAGGATTGAGGATTGAGGATTGAGGATTGAGGATTGAAGATTCAGTATTGAGGACTGAAGATTGAGGATTGAGGATTGAGGATTGCGGATTGAAGATTGAGTATTAAGGATTGAAGATTGAGGAATGAGGACTGAGGATTGAGGATTGAGGATTGAGAATTGAGGATTGAGGATTGAAGACTGAGGATTGGGTATTGAGGATTGAGCATTGAGGATTGAGGGTTGAGTATTGAGGATTGAGGATTGAGGATTGAGGATTGAAGATTGAATATTAATGATTGAATATTGAGGATTGTGGATTGAGGGTTGTGGATTGAGCACGAGGACTGAGGGTTGAGTATTGGTGTTTGAAGTCTGAGGATTGTGGATTGAGGATTGAGAATTGAGGATTGAGGATTGAGGCTTGAAGATTGAGGATTCGGTATTGAGGATTGAAGAATGAGGATTGAGGAGTGAGGACTGAGGGTTGAGGATTGCAGTTTGAGTATTGAGGATTGAAGATTGAGGATTGAGGATTGAGGATTGAGGATTGAGGATTGAGGATTGAGGATTGAAGATTGAGTATTGAGGATTGAAGATTGAGGATTGAGGATTGAGGATTGAGGATTGAGGATGAGGGCTGAGGGTTGAGGATTGAGGTTTGAGGACTGAGGACTGAGGATTGAGGTTTGAGGATTGAGAATTGAGGATTGAGGATTGAGGATTGAAGATTGAGGATTCGGTATTGAGGATTGAAGAATGAGGATTGAGGAGTGAGGACTGAGGATTGAGGATTGCAGTTTGAGTATTGAGGATTGAAGATTGAGGATTCAGGATTGAGGATTGAGGATTGAGGATTGAGGATTGAAGATTGAGTATTAAGGATTGAAGATTGACGATTGAGGATTGAGAATTGAGGATTGAGGATTGAGGATCGGGGACTGAGTGTTGAGGGTTGAGTGATGAGAATTGATGTTTGTGGATAGAGATTTGAAGATTGCAGGTTGAGTATTGAGTATTGAAACCTGTGAATTGAGTATATTCTATTGAGGATTGAGGATTGACAACTGATTGTTGAGGAGTGAGGGCTGAAGACTGAGGATTCAGGTTTGAGGATTCAGGATTGCGGTTTGAGGACTGAGGATTGAGGATTGAGGATTGTGGATTGAGGATCGAGGATTGAGGGTTGTGGATTGAGGACGAGGACTGAGGGTTGAGTATTGATGTTTGAGGTCTGAGGATTGAGGATTGAGGATTGAGAATTGAGGACTGAGGATTGAGGATTGAAGATTGAGGATTGGGTATTGCGGATTGAACATTGAGGATTGAGGATTGAGGATTGAGGACTGAGGATCGAGGATTGAGGATTGAGGATTGAGGGTTCAAGATTGAGGATTGGAGACTGAGGATTGAAGACTGAGGATTGAGGATTGAGGATTGAGGATTGAGCATTGAGGATTGAAGATTGAGGACTGAGAATGGAGGATTGAAGATTGAGTATTGAGGATTGAAGGTTGAGGATTGAGGATTGAGGATTGAGGATTGAGGATGAGGGCTGAGGGTTGAGGATTGAGGTTTGAGGACTGAGGACTGAGGATTGAGGATTGAGAATCGAGGATTGAGGATTGAGGATTCAAGATTGAGGACTGGGCACTGAGGATTGAAGAATGAGGATTGAGGATTGAGGATTGAGGATTGAGGATTGCAGATTGAGTATTGAGGATTGAAGATTGAATGTTGAGGATTGAGGATTGAGGATTGAGCATTGAGGATTGATGATTGAGGATCGAGGATTGAAGATTGAGTATTGAGGATTGAAGATTGAGGATTGAGGATTGAGGATTGAGGATTGAGGATTGAAGATTGAGGATTGGGGATTGAGGATTGACAATTGAGGATTGAGTATTGAGGACTGAGAATTGAGGATTGAGGATTGAAGATTGAGGATTGCGGATTGAAGATAGAGTATTGATGATTGAAGATTGAGTATTGAGGATTGAAAATTGAGGATTGAGGATTGAGGATTGAGAATTGAGGGTTGAAGGTTGAGGATTGGGGACGGAGTGTTGAGTGTTGAGAGATGAGAATTGATGTTTGTGGATAGAGATTTGAAGATTGTAGATTGAGTATTGAGTATTGAAAACTGTGAATTGATGATATTCCATTGAGGATTGGGGATTGACAACTGATTGTTGAGGAGTGAGGGCTGAAGATTGAGGATTCAGGATTGAGGATTCAGGATTAAGGTTTGAGGACTGAGGATTGAGGATTGAGGATTGAGGATTGAGGATTGAGGATTGAAGATTGAGGATTGGGTATTGCGGATTGAACATTGAGAATTGAGGATTGAGGATTGAGGACTGAGGATCGAGGATTGAGGGTTGAGGATTGAGGGTTGAAGATTGAGGATTGGGGACTGAGGATTGAAGATTGAGGATTGAGGATTGAGGACTGAGGATTGAGGATTGAGGATTGAAGGTTCAGTATTGAGGATTGAAGATTGAGAATTGATGATTGAGGATTGAACATTGAGGACTGAGTGTTGAGGGTTGAGTGATGAGAATTGATGTTTGTGGATAGAGATTCGAAGATGCAGATTGAGTATTGTGTATTGAAAACTGTGAATTGAGTATATTCTATTGAGGTTTGAGGATTGACAACTGATTGTTGAGGACTGAGAGCTGAAGATTGAGGGTTCAGGATTGAGGATTCAGAATTGAGATTTGAGGATTCAGAATTGAGGTTTGAGGACTGAGGATTGAGGATTGAAGATTGAGTATTGAGGATTGAAGATTGAGTATTCAGGATTGGAGGTTGGCGATTGAGGATTAAGGACCGAGGATTGAGGATTGAGGATTGAAGATTGAGTATTGATGATTGAAGATTGAGTATTGAGGATTGAAAATTGAGGATTGAGGATTGAGGATTGAGGATTGAGGATTGAAGATTGAGGATTGGGGACGGAGTGTTGACTGTTGAGTGATGAGAATTGATGTTTGTGGATAGGGATTTGAAGATTGCAGATTGAGTATTGAGTATTGAGAACTGTGAATTGAGTATACTCTATTGAGGATTGAGGATTGACAACTGATTGTTGAGGACTGAGACCTGAAGATTGAGGGTTCAGGATTGAGGATTCAGAATTGAGATTTGAGGATTCAGAATTGAGGTTTGAGGACTGAGGATTGAGGATTGAAGATTGAGTATTGAGGATTGAAGATTGAGTATTCAGGATTGGAGATTGACGATTGAGGATTAAGGACCGAGGATTGAGGATTGAGGATTGAAGATTGAGTAATGAGGATTGAAGATAGAGGATTAAGGATTGAGGATTGAGGATTGAGGATTGAGGATTGAAGACTGAAGATTGGGTATTGAGGATTGAGCATTGAGGATTGAGGGTTGAGGATTGAGGATTGAGGATTGAGGGTTGTGGATTGAGCACGAGGACTGAGGGTTGAGTATTGGTGTTTGAAGTCTGAGGATTGAGGATTGAGGATTGAGAATTGAGGATTGAGGATTGGGGATTGAAGATTGAGGATTCGGTATTGAGGACTGAAGAATGAGGATTGAGGAGTGAGGACTGAGGATTGAGGATTGCAGTTTGAGTATTGGGGATTGAAGATTGAGGATTGAGGATTGAGGATTGAGGATTGAGGATTGAGGATTGAGGATTGAAGATTGAGTATTGAGGATTGAAGATTGAGGATTGAGGATTGAGGATTGAGGATTTAGGATTGAAGATTGAGGATTGGGGATTGAGGATTGACGATTGAGTATTGAGCATTGAGGATTGAGAATTGAGGATTGAGGATTGAAGATTGAGTATTGAGGATTGAAGATTGAGGATTGAGGATTGAGGATTGAAGATTGAGGACTGAGTGTTGAGGGATGCGTGATGAGAATTGATGTTAGTGGATTGAGATTTGAAGATTGAAGAATGGGGATTGAGTATTGAAAGCTGTGAATTGAGGATATTCTATTCAGGATTGAGGATTGACAATTGATTGTTGAGGACTTATGGCTGAAGATTGAGGATTCAGGATTGAGGATTCAGGATTAAGGTTTGAGGACTGAGGATTGAGGATTGAGGATTGAGGATTGAGGATTGAGGATTGAAGATTGAGGATTGGGTATTGCGGATTGAACATTGAGGATTTAGCATTCAGGATTGAGGATTCAGGATTAAGGTTTGAGGACTGAGGATTGAGGATTGAGGATTGAAGAATGAGGATTGAGGAGTGAGGACTGAGGATTGAGGATTGCAGTTTGAGTATTGGGGATTGAAGATTGAGGATTCAGGATTGAGGTTTGAGGATTGAGGATTGAGGATTGAGGACTGAGGATTGAGGATTGAGGATTGAGCATTGAGGATTTAAGATTGAGGACTGAGGATGGAGGATTGAAGATTGTGTGTTGAGGATTGAATATTGAGGATTGAGGATTGAGGATTGAGGATTGAGGATGAGGGCTGAGGGTTGAGGATTGAGGTTTGAGGACTCAGGACTGAGGATTGAGGTTTGAGGATTGAGAATTGAGGATTGAGGATTGAGGATTGAAGATTGAGGATTCGGTATTGAGGATTGAAGAATGAGCATTGAGGATTGAGGATTGAGGATTGAGAATAGAGGACTGAGGATTGAGGATTGAAGTTTGAGGATTGGGTGTTCAGGATTGAATAATGTGGATTGAGGATTGAGGATTGAGGATTGAGGATTGAGGATTGATTATTGAGGACTGATGATTGAGGATTGAGGATTGAGGATTGAGGATTGAGTATTGAGGATTGAAGATTGAGGATTGAGGATTGAGGATTGAAGATTGAGGATTGGGGACGGAGTGTTGAGTGTTGAGTGATGAGAATTGATGTTTGTGGATATGGATTTGAAGATTGCAGATTGAGTATTGAGTATTGAAAACTGTGAATTGAGCATATTCTATTGAGGATTGAGGATTTACAACTGATTGTTGAGGACTGAGAGCTGAAGATTGAGGGTTCAGGATTGAGGATTCAGAATTGAGGTTTGAGGATTCAGAATTGAGGTCTGAGGACTGAGGATTGAGGATTGAAGATTGAGTATTGAGGATTGAAGATTGAGTATTCAGGATTGGAGATCGACGATTGAGGATTAAGGACCGAGGATTGAGGATTGAGGATTGAAGATTGAGTAATGAGGATTGGAGATAGAGGATTGAGGATTGAGGATTGAGGATTGAGGATTGAAGACTGAGGATTGGGTATTGAGGATTGAGCATTGAGGATTGAGGGTTGAGGATTGAGGATTGAGGATTGAGGATTGAAGATTGAATATTAATGATTGAAGATTGAAGATTGAGGATTGAGGGTTGTGGATTGAGCACGAGGACTGAGGGTTGAGTATTGGTGTTTGAAGTCTGAGGATTGAGGATTGAGGATTGAGAATTGAGGACTGAGGATTGGGGATTGAAGATTGAGGATTCGGTATTGAGGAATGAAGAATGAGGATTGAGGAGTGAGGACTGAGGATTGAGGATTGCAGTTTGAGTATTGGGGATTGAAGATTGAGGATTGAGGATTGAGGATTGAGGATTGAGGATTGAGTATTGAGGATTGAAGATTGAGTATTGAGGATTGAAGATTGAGGATTGAGGATTGAGGATTGAGGATTTAGGATTGATGATTGAGGATTGGGGATTGAGGATTGACGATTGAGTATTGAGCATTGAGGATTGAGCATTGAGGATTGAGGATTGAAGATTGAGTATTGAGGATTGAAGATTGAGGATTGAGGATTGAGGATTGAAGATTGAGGACTGAGTGTTGAGGGATGCGTGATGAGAATTGATGTTAGTGGATTGAGATTTGAAGATTGAAGAATGGGGATTGAGTATTGAAAGCTGTGAATTGAGGATACTCTATTGAGGATTGAGGATTGACAATTGATTGTTGAGGACTTATGGCTGAAGATTGAGTATTGAGGATTGGGTATTGCGGATTGAACATTGAGGATTGAGGATTGAGGATTGAGGACTGAGGATCGAGGATTGAGGATTGAGGATTGAGGGTTAAAGATTGAGGGTTGGGGACTGATGATTGAAGATTGAGGATTGAGGATTGAGGACTGAGGATTGAGGATTGAGGATTGAAGGTTCAGTATTGAGGATTGAAGATTGAGAATTGATGATTGAGGATTGAACATTGAGGACTGAGTGTTGAGGGTTGAGTGATGAGAATTGATGTTTGTGGATAGAGATTCGAAGATTGCAGATTGAGTATTGTGTATTGAGAACTTCGAATTGATGATATTCCATTGAGGATTGGGGATTGACAACTGATTGTTGAGGACTGAGGGCTGAAGATTGATGATTCCGGATTGAAGATTCAGGATTAAGGTTTGAGGACTGAGGATTGAGGATTGAGGATTGAGGATTGAGTATTGAGGATTGAAGATTGAGGATTGGGTATTGCGGATTGAACATTGAGGTTTTAGGATTGAGGATTGAGGACTGAGGATCGAGGATTGAGGATTGAGGATTGAGGGTTGAAGATTGAGGATTGGGGACAGAGGATTGAAGATTGAGAATTGAGGATTGAGGACTGAGGATTGAGGATTGAGGATTGCAAATTGAGGATTGACGATTGAGGATTGAGGATTGAGGATTGAAGATTGAGAATTGGGGACGGAGTGTTGAGTGTTGAGTGATGAGAATTGATGTTTGTGGATATGGATTTGAAGATTGCAGATTGAGTATTGAGTATTGAAAACTGTGAATTGAGCATATTCTATTGAGGATTGAGGATTGACTACTGATTGTTGAGGACTGAGAGCTGAAGATTGAGGGTTCAGGATTGAGGATTCAGAATTGAGGTTTGAGGATTCAGAATTGAGGTCTGAGGACTGAGTATTGAGGATTGAAGATTGAGTATTGAGGATTGAAGATTGAGTATTCAGGATTGGAGATCGACGATTGAGGATTAAGGACCGAGGATTGAGGATTGAGGATTGAAGATTGAGTAATGAGGATTGAAGATAGAGGATTGAGGATTGAGGATTGAGGATTGAGGATTGAAGACTGAGGATTGGGGATTGAGGATTGACGATTGAGTATTGAGCATTGAGGATTGAGAATTGAGGATTGAGGATTGAAGATTGAGTATTGAGGATTGAAGATTGAGGATTGAGGATTGAGGATTGAAGATTGAGGACTGAGTGTTGAGGGATGCGTGATGAGAATTGATGTTAGTGGATTGAGATTTGAAGATTGAAGAATGGGGATTGAGTATTGAAAGCTGTGAACTGAGGATATTCTATTGAGGATTGAGGATTGACAATTGATTGTTGAGGACTTATGGCTGAAGATTGAGGATTCAGGATTGAGGATTCGGGGTGGAGGTTTGAGGACTGAGGATTGAGGTTTGAGGATTGAGGATTGAGGATTGACGCTTGAGGATTGAGGATTGAGGATGGAGGATTGAAGAGAGAGGACTGAGTGTTGAGGATTGAGTGTTGAGAATTGATGTTTGAGGACTGAGATTTGATTATTGAATATTGTGGATTGAGTATTGAACCATGAGATTTCAGGATATTCTATTGAGTATTGAGAATTGAGGATTGATAGTTGAGTATTGAGGATTGATGGTTGAGGGTTGTGCGTTGAATATTGAGGATTGAGGATTGTGGATTGAGGATTGAAGTTTGAGTATTGATGACTGAAGTCTGAGGATTGAGGATTGAGGGTTGAGGTTTGAGGACCAGGACTGACGGTTGAGGATTGAGGTTTGAGGATTGAGGATTGGGGATTGAGGACTGAGGATTGAGGATTGAGGATTGAGCATTGAGGATTTAAGATTGAGGACTGAGGATGGAGGATTGAAGATTGTGTGTTGAGGATTGAATACTGAGGATTGAGGATTGAGGATTGAGGATTGAGGATGAGGGCTGAGGGTTGAGGATTGAGGTTTGAGGACTCAGGACTGAGGATTGAGGTTTTAGGATTGAGAATTGAGGATTGAGGATTGAGGATTGAAGATTGAGGATTCGGTATTGAGGATTGAATAATGAGGACTGAGGATTGAGGATTGAGGATTGAGAATAGAGGACTGAGGATTGAGGATTGAAGTTTGAGGATTGGGTGTTGAGGATTGAGGATTGAGGATTGAGGATTGAGTATTGAGGATTGATGATTGAGGATTGAGGATTGAGGATTGAGGATTGAGGATTGAGGATTGAAGATTGAGGATTGGGTATTGCGGATTGAACGTTGAGGATTGAAGATTGAGGATTGGGTGTTGAGGATTGAAGAATGAGGATTGAGGATTGAGGATTGAGGATTGAGGATTGAAGATTCAGTATTGAGGACTGAAGATTGAGGATTGAGGATTGAGGATTGCGGATTGAAGATTGAGTATTAAGGATTGAAGATTGAGGATTGAGGATTGAGGATTGAGGATAGAGGATTGAAGATTGAGGATTGAAGATTGAGCATTGAGGATTGAAGATTGAGGATTGAGGATTGAGGATTGAGGATTGAAGATTGAGTATTGAGGATTGAGGGTTGAGGATTGAGGATTGAGGATTGGGGATTGAGGATCTAGGATTGGAGATTGATTATTGAGGATTGAATATTGAGGATTGAGGATTGAGGATTGAGAATTGAGAATTGAGTGTGAGGACTGAGGGCTGAGGATTGAGGTTTGAGGAACGAGGATTGAGGATTGAGGATTGAGGACTGAGGATTGACGATTCAGTATTGAAGATTGAGGATTGATTACTGAGGATTGAGGATTGAGGATTGAGGTTTGAGGACTGAGGATTGAGGATTGAAGATTGAGTATTGTGGATTGAAGATTGAGGATTGAGGATTGAGAATTGAGGATTGAGGATGAGGGCTGAGGTTTGAGGATTGAGGATTGAGGGCTGAGGACTGAGGATTGAGGGTTGAGAATTGAGGATTGAGGATTGAGGATTGAAGATTGAGGATTGGGTATTGAGGATTGAAGAATGAGGATTGAGGATTGAGGATTGAGAGTTGAGGATTGAGGATTGAGGTTTGAAGATTGAGGATTGGGTGTTGAGGATTGAAGAATGAGGATACAGGAATGAGCATTGAGGATTGAGGATTGAAGATTGAGTATTGAGGATTGAAGCCTGGCGACTGAGGACTGAGGATTGAGGATTGACGATTGAGGATGTGGGATTGAAGATTGAGTATTGAGGCTTGAAGATTGAGGATCGAGGATTGAGGATTGAGGATTGAGTATTGAAGATTGAGGACTGGGGACTGAGTGTTGAGCGTTGAATGATGAGAATTGATGTTTGTGGATAGAGATTTGAAAATTGCAGATTGAGTATTGAGTATTGAAAACTGTGAATTGATGATATTCTATTGAGGATTGAGAATTGAGAATTGAGTGTGAGGACTGAGGGTTGAGGATTGAGGTTTGAGGAACGAGGATTGAGGATTGAGGATTGAGGACTGAGGATTGACGATTCAGTATTGAAGATTGAGGATGGATTACTGAGGATTGAGGATTGAGGATTGAGGATTGACGCTTGAGGATTGAGGATTCAGGATGGAGGATTGAAGAGAGAGGACTGAGTGCTGAGGATTGCGAGTTGAGAATTGATGTTTGAGGATTGAGATTTGATTACTGAATATTGTGGATTGAGTATTGAACCATGAGAATTCAGGATATTGTTTTGAGTATTGAGAATTGAGGATTGATGGTTGAGTATTGAGGATTGATGGATGAGGGTTGTGCGTTGAATATTGTGGATTGAGGATTGAGGATTGAGGATTGAGGATTGAGGATTGAAGATTGAGTATTGATGATTGAAGATTGAGGATTGAGGATTGAGGATTGAGGGTTGAGGTTTGAGAACGAGGACTGACGGTTGAGGATTGAGGTTTGAGGATTGAGGATTGAGGATTGAGGACTGAAGATTGAATATTGATGATTGAAGGTTGAGGATTCAGTATTGATGGTTGTGGATTGAGGACGAGGACTGAGGGTTGAGTATTGCTGTTTGAGGTCTGAGGATTGAGGATTGAGGATTGAGGATTGAGGATTGAGGATTGAGAATTGAGAATCGAGGATGAGGGCTGATGGTTGACGATTGAGCTTTGAGGAATGAGGATTGAGGATTGAGGATTGAGGATTGAAGATTGAGGATTGGGGATTGAGGATTGACGATTGAGGATTGAGTATTGAGGATTGAGAATTGAGGATTGAGGATTGAAGATTGAGTATTGAGGATTCAGAATTGAGGTTTGAGGACTGAGTGTTGAGGGTTGAATGATGAGAAATGATGTTTGTGGATAGAGATTTGAAAATTGCAGATTGAGTATTGAATATTGAAAACTGTGAATTGATGATATTCTATTGAGGATTGAGAATTGACAACTGATTGTTGAGGACTGAGGTCTGAAGATTGAGGATTCAGGATTGAGGATACAGGTTTGGGGTTCGAGGACTGACGATTGAGGATTGAGGATTGAGGATTGAGGATTGAAGATTGAGGATTGGGTATTGCGGATTGAACATTGAGGATGGAGGATTGAGGATTGAGGATTGAGGATTGAGGATTGAGGACTGAAGATTGAATATTGATGATTGAATATTGAGGATTGACTATTGATAGTTGTGGATTGAGGACGAGGACTGAGGGTTGAGTATTGCTGTTTGAGGTCTGAGGATTGAGGATTGAGGATTGAGGATTGAGGATTGAGGATTGAGGATTGAGGATTGAGGTTTGAGGATTGAGGATTGAGGATTGAGGATTGAGGATTAAAGATTGTGTATTGAGGATTGAAGATTGAGGATTGAGGATTGAGGATTGAGGATTGAGGATTGAAGATTGAGGATTGGGGATTGAGTATTGACGATTGAGGATTGAGTATTGAGGATTGCGAATTGAGGATTGATTATTGAAGATTGAGTATTGAGGATTGAAGATTGAGGAATGGGGATTGAGGATTGATGATAGAGGATTAAGGATTGAGGATTGGGGATTGAGGATCTAGGATTGGAGATTGATTATTGAGGATTGAAGATTGAGGATTGAGGATTGAGGATTGAGGATTGAGGATTGAGGATTGAGGATTGAAGATTGTGGATTGGGTATTGAGGATTGAAGAATGAGGATTGAGGATTGAGGATTGAGGAGTGAGGATTGAAGACTGAGTATTGAGGATTGAAGATTGAGGATTGAGGATTGAGGATTGAGGATTGAGGATTGAGGATTGAATATTGAGTATTGAGGATTGAAGATTGAGGATTGAGGATTGAGGATTGAGGATTGAGGATTGAGGTTTGAGGATTGAGGATTGAGGATTGAGGATTGAAGATTGTGTATTGAGGATTGAAGATTGGGGATTGAGGATTGAGGATTGAAGATTGAGGATTGAAGATTGAGGATTCGGGATTGAGTATTGACGATTGAGAATTGAGTATTGAGGATTGAGAATTGAGGATTGATTATTGAAGATTGAGTATTGAGGATTGAAGATTGAGGATTGAGGGCTGAGGATTGAGGATTGAGGATGAGGTCTGAGGGTTGAGGATTGAAGTTTGAGGACAGAGGACTGAGGATTGAGGACTGAGGATTGAGGATGTGGTCTGAGGATTGAGATTTGAGGACTGAGGATTGAGGATTGAGGATTGAGGATCGAGGATTGAGGATTGAGGATTGAGGATTGAAGATTGAGGATTGGGTATTGCGGATTGAACATTGAGGATTGAGGATTGAGGATTGAGGATTGAGGATCGAGGATTGAGGATTGAGGATTGAGGATTGAAGATTGAGGATTGGGGACTGAGGATTGAAGATTGAGTATTGAGGATTGAGGATTGAGGATTGAGGGTTGAGGATTGAAGATTCAGTATTGAGGACTGAAGATTGAGAATTGAGGATTGAGGATTGAACATTGAGTACTGAGTGTTGAGGGTTGAGTGATGAGAATTGGTGTTTGTGGATAGAGATCTGAAGATTGCAGATTGACTATTGAGTATTGAAAACTGTGAATTGAGGATACTCTATTGAGGATTGACGATTGACAACTGATTGTTGAGGACTGAGGGCTGAAGATTGAGGATTGAGGATTGAGGATTGAGGATTGAGGAAGAGGGCTGAGGGTTGAGGATTGAGGTTTGAGGACTGAGGACTGAGGGTTGAGGATTGAGAATTGAGTATTGAGGATTGAGGATTGAAGATTGCGGATTGGGTATTGAGGATTGTAGTATGAGGATTGAGGATTGAGGATTGAGGATTGAGGATTGAAGATTGATTATTGAGGATTGAAGATTGACGATTGAGGGTTGAGCATTGATGTTTGAGGGTTGAGATTTGAAGATTGAAGAATGGGGATTGAGTATTGAAAACTGTGAATTAAGGATATTCTATAGAGGATTGAGGATTGACAATTGATTGTTGAGGTCTTATGGCTGAAGATTGAGGATTCAGTATTGAGGATTCGTGGTGGAGGTTTGAGGACTGAGGATTGAGGGTTGAGGATTGAGGATTGAGGATTGACTCTTGAGGATTGAGGATTGAGGATGGAGGATTGATGAGAGAGGACTGAGTGTTGAGGATTGAGTGTTGAGAATTGATGTTTGAGGATTGAGATTTGATTATTGAATATTGTGGATTGAGTATTGAACCATGAGAATTCAGGATATTCTATTGAGTATTGAGAATTGAGGATTGATGGTTGAGTATTGAGGATTGATAGCTGAGGGTTGTGCGCTGAATATTGAGGATTGAGGATTGAGGATTGAGGATTGAGGATTGAGGATTGAAGATTGAGTATTGATGATTGAAGATTAAGGATTGAGGATTGGGGATTGAGGTTTGAGGACGAGGACTGACGGTTGAGGATTGAGGTTTGAGGATTGAGGATTGAGGATTGAGGACTGAGGATTGAGGATTGAGGATTGAGCATTGAGGATCGAAGATTGTGGACTGAGGATTGAGGATTGAAGTTTGAGTATTGAGGATTGGAGATTGAGGATTGAGGATTGAGGATTGAGGATTGAGGATGAGGGCTGAGGGTTGAGGACTGAGGTTTGAGGACTGAGGACTGAGGACTGAGGATTGAGAATTGAGGATTGAGGATTGAGGATTGAAGATTGAGGATTGGGTGTTGAGGATTGAAGAATGTGGATTGAGGATTGAGGATTGAGGATTGAGGATTGAAGATTGAGTATTGAGGATTGAAGATTGAGGATTGAGGATTGAGGATTGAGGATTGAAGATTGAGTATTGAGGATTGAGGATTGAGGATTGAGGATTGAGGACTGAGGATTGAGGATTGAAGATTGAGTATTGAGGGTTGAAGATTAAGGTTGAGGTTTGAGGATTGAGGATTGAGTATTGAGGATTGAAGATTGAGGATTGAGGATTGAGGATTCAAGATTGAGTATTGAGGATTGAAGCCTGGCGACTGAGGACTGAGGATTGAGGATTGACGATTGAGGATGTGGGATTGAAGATTGAGTATTGAGGATTGAAGATTGAGGATCGAGGATTGAGGATTGAGGATTGAGTATTGAAGATTGAGGATTGGGGACTCAGTGTTGAGGGTTGAATGATGAGAATTGATGTTTGTGGATAGAGATTTGACAATTGCAGATTGAGTATTGAGTATTGAAAACTGTGAATTGATGATATTCTATTGAGGATTGAGAATTGACAACTGATTGTTGAGGACTGAGGTCTGAAGATTGAGGATTCAGGATTGAGGATACAGGTTTGAGGTTCGAGGACTGAGGATTGAGGATTGAGGATTGAGGATTGAGGATTGAAGATTGAGTATTGGGTATTGCGGATTGAACATTGAGGATGGAGGATTGAGGATTGAGGATTGAGGATTGAGGATTGAGGACTGAAGATTGAATATTGATGATTGAGTATTGAGGATTGAGTGTTGATGGTTGTGGATTGGGGACGAGGACTGTGGGTTGAGTATTGCTGTTTGACGTCTGAGGATTGAGGATTGAGGATTGAGAATTGAGGATTGAGGATTGAGGATTGAAGATTGTGGATTGGGTATTGAGGATTGAAGAATGAGGATTGAGGATTGAGGATTGAGGATTGAGGATTGAAGGCTGAGTATTGAGGATTGAAGATTGAGGATTGAGGATTGAGGATTGAGGATTGAGGATTGAGGATTAAGGATTGAATATTGAGTATTGAGGATTGAAGATTGAGGATTGAGAATTGAGGATTGAGGATTGAGGATTGAAGATTGAGGATTCGGTATTGAGGATTGAAGAATGAGGATTGAGGAGTGAGGACTGAGGATTGAGGATTGCAGTTTGAGTATTGAGGATTGAAGATTGAGGATTGAGGATTGAGGATTGAGGATTGAGGATTGAGGATTGAGGATTGGGAATTGAGGATTGAGGATTGAGGATTGAAGATTGAGGATTGAGGATTGAGGATTGAGGATTGAGGCTTGAGGACTGAGGATTGAGGATTGAAGATTGAGGAATGAAGATTGAGTATTGAGGATTGAAGATTGAGGATTGAGGATTGAGGATTGAGCATTGAGGACTGAAGATTGAATATTGATGATCGAAGATTGAGGATTGGGTATTGATGGTTGTGGATTGAGGACGAGGACTGAGGGTTGAGTATTGCTGTTTGAGGTCTGAGGATTGAGGACTGGGTATTGAGAATTGAGGGTTGAGGATAGAGGATTGAAGATTGAGGATTGGGTATTGAGGATTGAAGAATGAGGATTGAGGAATGAGGATTGAGGATTGAGTATTGAATACTGAGTATTGAGGATTGAAGATTGAGGATTGAGGATTGAGGATTGAGGATCGAGGATTGAGGATTGAGGATTGAGGATTGAGGATTGAGGAATGAAGATTGAGTATTGAGGATTGAAGATTGAGGATTGAGGATTGAGGATTGAGGATTGAGGATTGAAGATTGCGGATTGCGTATTGAGGATTGAGGCTTGAGGATTGAGGATTGAGGATCGAGGATTGAGGATTGAGGATTGAGGATTGAGGATTGAGGAATGAAGATTGAGTATTGAGGATTGAATGTTGAGGATTGTGGATTGAGGATTGAGGGTTGAGGATTGAATGGTGAGGTTTGGGGACTGAGTGTTGAGGGTTGAGTGATGAGAATTGATGTCTGTGGATAGAGATTTGAAGATTGCAGATTGAGTGTTGGGTATTGAAAGCTGTGAATTGATGATATTCTATTGAGGATTGAGGTTTGACAACTGATTGTTGAGGACTGAGCGCTGAAGATTGAGGATTCAGGATTGATGATTCAGGATTGTGGTTTGAGGACTGTGGATTGAGGATTGAGGATTGAGGATTGAGGATTCAGGATTGAGGATTGAAGATTGAGGATTGGGTATTGAGGATTGAACATTGAGGATTGAGGATTGAGCATTGAGGGTTGAGGATTGATGGTTGAGTATTGAGGATTGATGGCTGATGGTTGTGCGTTGAATATTGAGGATTGAGGATTGAGGATTGAGGATTGAGGATTGAGGATTGAGGATTGAAGATTGAGTATTGATGATTGAAGATTAAGGATTGAGGATTGGAGGTTGAGGTTTGAGGACGAGGACTGACGGTTGAGGATTGAGGTTTGAGGATTGAGGATTGAGGATTGAGGACAGAGGATTGAGGATTGAGGATTGAGCATTGAGGATTGAAGATTGTGGACTGAGGATTGAGGATTGAAGTTTGAGTATTGAGGATTGGAGATTGAGGATTGAGGATTGAGGATTGAGGATTGAGGATGAGGGCTGAGGGTTGAGGATTGAGGTTTGAGGACTGAGGACAGAGGATTGAGGATTGAGAATTGAGGATTGAGGATTGAGGATTGAAGATTGAGGATTGGGTATTGAGGATTGAAGAATGAGGATTGAGGATTGAGGATTGAGGATTGAGGATTGAGGATTGAAGATTGAGCATTCAGGATTGCAGATGGACGATTGAGGATTGAGGACCGAGGATTGAGGATTGGGGATTGAAGATTGAGTATTGGGGATTGAAGATTGACGATTGAGGATTGAGAATTGAGGATTGAGGATTGAGGAGTGAGCATTGAAGAATGAGCATTGAGGATTGAACGTTGAGGATTGTGGATTGAGGATTGAGGATTGAGGATTGAATATTGAGGATTGGGGACTGAGTGTTGAGGGTTGAGTGATGAGAATTGATGTTTGTGGATAGAGATTTGAAGATTGCAGATTGAGTATTGAGTAATGAAAACTGTGAATTGATGATATTCAATTGAGTATTGAGGATTGACAACAGATTGTTGAGGACTGAGGGCTGACGAATGAGGATTCAGGTTTGAGGATTCAGGATTGAGGTTTGAGGACTGAGGATTGAGGATTGAAAATTGAGGATTGAGGATTGAGGATTGAGGATTGAGGATTGAAGATTGAGGTTTGGGTATTGAGGATAGACCATTGAGGATTGTGGATTGAGTATTGAGGATTGAGGATTGCGGATTGAAGATTGAATATTGATGATTGAAGATTGAGGATCGAGGATTGAGGGTTGTGGATTGGGGACGAGGACTGAGGGTTGAGTATTGATGTTTGAGTTCTGAGGATTGAGGATTGAGGATTGAGAATTGAGGACTGAGGGTTGAGGATTGAAGATTGAGGATTGGGTGTTGAGGATTGAAGAATGTGGATTGAGGATTGAGAATTGAGGATTGAGGATTGAAGATTGAGTACTGAGGATTGAAGATTGAGGATTGAGGATTGAGGATTGAGGATTGAAGATTGAGTATTGAGGATTGAGTGTTGAGGATTGAGGATTGAGGATTGAGGATTGAGGATTGAAGATTGATTATTGAGGATTGAAGATTGACGATTGAGGGTTGAGCATTGATGTTTGAGGGTTGAGATTTGAAGATTGAAGAATGGGGATTGAGTATTGAAAACTGTGAATTAAGGATATTCTATTGAGGATTGAGGATTGACAATTGATTGTTGAGGTCTTATGGCTGAAGATTGAGGATTCAGTATTGAGGATTCGTGGTGGAGGTTTGAGGACTGAGGATTGAGGTTTGAGGATTGAGGATTGAGGATTGACTCTTGAGGATTGAGGATTGAGGATGGAGGATTGATGAGAGAGGACTGAGTGTTGAGGATTGAGTGTTGAGAATTGATGTTTGAGGATTGAGATTTGATTATTGAATATTGTGGATTGAGTATTGAACCATGAGAATTCAGGATATTCTATTGAGTATTGAGAATTGAGGATTGATGGTTGAGTATTGAGGATTGATAGCTGAGGGTTGTGCGCTGAATATTGAGGATTGAGGATTGAGGATTGAGGATTGAGGATTGAGGATTGAAGATTGAGTATTGATGATTGAAGATTAAGGATTGAGGATTGGGGATTGAGGTTTGAGGACGAGGACTGACGGTTGAGGATTGAGGTTTGAGGATTGAGGATTGAGGATTGAGGACTGAGGATTGAGGATTGAGGATTGAGCATTGAGGATCGAAGATTGTGGACTGAGGATTGAGGATTGAAGTTTGAGTATTGAGGATTGGAGATTGAGGATTGAGGATTGAGGATTGAGGATTGAGGATGAGGGCTGAGGGTTGAGGACTGAGGTTTGAGGACTGAGGACTGAGGACTGAGGATTGAGAATTGAGGATTGAGGATTGAGGATTGAAGATTGAGGATTGGGTGTTGAGGATTGAAGAATGTGGATTGAGGATTGAGGATTGAGGATTGAGGATTGAAGATTGAGTATTGAGGATTGAAGATTGAGGATTGAGGATTGAGGATTGAGGATTGAAGATTGAGTATTGAGGATTGAGGATTGAGGATTGAGGATTGAGGACTGAGGATTGAGGATTGAAGATTGAGTATTGAGGGTTGAAGATTAAGGTTGAGGTTTGAGGATTGAGGATTGAGTATTGAGGATTGAAGATTGAGGATTGAGGATTGAGGATTGAAGATTGAGTATTGAGGATTGAAGCCTGGCGACTGAGGACTGAGGATTGAGGATTGACGATTGAGGATGTGGGATTGAAGATTGAGTATTGAGGATTGAAGATTGAGGATCGAGGATTGAGGATTGAGGATTGAGTATTGAAGATTGAGGATTGGGGACTCAGTGTTGAGGGTTGAATGATGAGAATTGATGTTTGTGGATAGAGATTTGACAATTGCAGATTGAGTATTGAGTATTGAAAACTGTGAATTGATGATATTCTATTGAGGATTGAGAATTGACAACTGATTGTTGAGGACTGAGGTCTGAAGATTGAAGATTCAGGATTGAGGATACAGGTTTGAGGTTCGAGGACTGAGGATTGAGGATTGAGGATTGAGGATTGAGGATTGAAGATTGAGTATTGGGTATTGCGGATTGAACATTGAGGATGGAGGATTGAGGATTGAGGATTGAGGATTGAGGATTGAGGACTGAAGATTGAATATTGATGATTGAGTATTGAGGATTGAGTGTTGATGGTTGTGGATTGAGGACGAGGACTGTGGGTTGAGTATTGCTGTTTGACGTCTGAGGATTGAGGATTGAGGATTGAGAATTGAGGATTGAGGATTGAGGATTGAAGATTGTGGATTGGGTATTGAGGATTGAAGAATGAGGATTGAGGATTGAGGATTGAGGATTGAGGATTGAAGGCTGAGTATTGAGGATTGAAGATTGAGGATTGAGGATTGAGGATTGAGGATTGAGGATTGAGGATTAAGGATTGAATATTGAGTATTGAGGATTGAAGATTGAGGATTGAGAATTGAGGATTGAGGATTGAGGATTGAAGATTGAGGATTCGGTATTGAGGATTGAAGAATGAGGATCGAGGAGTGAGGACTGAGGATTGAGGATTGCAGTTTGAGTATTGAGGATTGAAGATTGAGGATTGAGGATTGAGGATTGAGGATTGAGGATTGAGGATTGAGGATTGGGAATTGAGGATTGAGGATTGAGGATTGAAGATTGAGGATTGAGGATTGAGGATTGAGGATTGAGGCTTGAGGACTGAGGATTGAGGATTGAAGATTGAGGAATGAAGATTGAGTATTGAGGATTGAAGATTGAGGATTGAGGATTGAGGATTGAGCATTGAGGACTGAAGATTGAATATTGATGATCGAAGATTGAGGATTGGGTATTGATGGTTGTGGATTGAGGACGAGGACTGAGGGTTGAGTATTGCTGTTTGAGGTCTGAGGATTGAGGACTGGGTATTGAGAATTGAGGGTTGAGGATAGAGGATTGAAGATTGAGGATTGGGTATTGAGGATTGAAGAATGAGGATTGAGGAATGAGGATTGAGGATTGAGTATTGAATACTGAGTATTGAGGATTGAAGATTGAGGATTGAGGATTGAGGATTGAGGATCGAGGATTGAGGATTGAGGATTGAGGATTGAGGATTGAGGAATGAAGATTGAGTATTGAGGATTGAAGATTGAGGATTGAGGATTGAGGATTGAGGATTGAGGATTGAAGATTGCGGATTGCGTATTGAGGATTGAGGCTTGAGGATTGAGGATTGAGGATCGAGGATTGAGGATTGAGGATTGAGGATTGAGGATTGAGGAATGAAGATTGAGTATTGAGGATTGAATGTTGAGGATTGTGGATTGAGGATTGAGGGTTGAGGATTGAATGGTGAGGTTTGGGGACTGAGTGTTGAGGGTTGAGTGATGAGAATTGATGTCTGTGGATAGAGATTTGAAGATTGCAGATTGAGTGTTGGGTATTGAAAGCTGTGAATTGATGATATTCTATTGAGGATTGAGGTTTGACAACTGATTGTTGAGGACTGAGCGCTGAAGATTGAGGATTCAGGATTGAGGATTCAGGATTGTGGTTTGAGGACTGTGGATTGAGGATTGAGGATTGAGGATTGAGGATTCAGGATTGAGGATTGAAGATTGAGGATTGGGTATTGAGGATTGAACATTGAGGATTGAGGATTGAGCATTGAGGGTTGAGGATTGATGGTTGAGTATTGAGGATTGATGGCTGAGGGTTGTGCGTTGAATATTGAGGATTGAGGATTGAGGATTGAGGATTGAGGATTGAGGATTGAGGATTGAAGATTGAGTATTGATGATTGAAGATTAAGGATTGAGGATTGGAGGTTGAGGTTTGAGGACGAGGACTGACGGTTGAGGATTGAGGTTTGAGGATTGAGGATTGAGGATTGAGGACAGAGGATTGAGGATTGAGGATTGAGCATTGAGGATTGAAGATTGTGGACTGAGGATTGAGGATTGAAGTTTGAGTATTGAGAATTGGAGATTGAGGATTGAGGATTGAGGATTGAGGATTGAGGATGAGGGCTGAGGGTTGAGGATTGAGGTTTGAGGACTGAGGACAGAGGATTGAGGATTGAGAATTGAGGATTGAGGATTGAGGATTGAAGATTGAGGATTGGGTATTGAGGATTGAAGAATGAGGATTGAGGATTGAGGATTGAGGATTGAGGATTGAGGATTGAAGATTGAGCATTCAGGATTGCAGATGGACGATTGAGGATTGAGGACCGAGGCTTGAGGATTGGGGATTGAAGATTGAGTATTGGGGATTGAAGATTGACGATTGAGGATTGAGAATTGAGGATTGAGGATTGAGGAGTGAGCATTGAAGAATGAGCATTGAGGATTGAACGTTGAGGATTGTGGATTGAGGATTGAGGATTGAGGATTGAATATTGATGATTGAAGATTGAGGATCGAGGATTGAGGTTTGTGGATTGGGGACGAGGACTGAGGGTTGAGTATTGATGTTTGAGTTCTGAGGATTGAGGATTGAGGATTGAGAATTGAGGACTGAGGGTTGAGGATTGAAGATTGAGGATTGGGTGTTGAGGATTGAAGAATGTGGATTGAGGATTGAGGATTGAGGATTGAGCATTGAGGATTGAGAATTGAGAATGAGGACTGAGGGTTGAGGATTGAGGTTTGAGGAATGAGGATTGAGGATTGAGGATAGAGGATTGAAGATTGAGGATTGGGGATTGAGGACTGACGATTGAGGATTGAGTATTGAGGATTGAGAATTGAGGATTGAGGATTGAAGATTGAGTATTGAGGATTCAGAATTGAGGTTTGAGGACTGAGTGTTGAGGGTTGAATGATGAGAATTGATGTTTGTGGATAGAGATTTGAAAATTGCAGATTGAGTATTGAGTATTGAAAACTGTGAATTGATGATATTCTATTGAGGATTGAGAATTGACAACTGATTGTTGAGGACTGAGGTCTGAAGATTGAGGATTCAGGATTGTGTATACAGGTTTGAGGTTCGAGGACTGAGGATTGAGGATTGAGGATTGAGGATTGAGGATTGAGGATTGAAGATTGAGGATTGGGTATTGCGGATTGAACATTGAGGATGGAGGATTGAGGATTGAGGATTGAGGATTGAGGATTGAGGACTGAAGATTGAATATTGATGATTGAATATTGAGGATTGAGTATTGATGGTTGTGGATTGAGGACGAGGACTGAGGGTTGAGTATTGCTCTTTGAGGTCTGAGGATTGCGGATTGAGGATTGAGAATTGAGGATTGAGGATTGAGGATTGAAGTTTGTGGATTGGGTATTGAGGATTGAAGAATGAGTATTGAGGATTGAGGATTGAGGATTGAGGATTGAAGGCTGAGTATTGAGGATTGAAGATTGAGGATTGAGGATGGAGGATTGAGGATTGAGGGTTGAGGATTAAGGATTGAATATTGAGTATTGAGGATTGAAGATTGAGGATTGAGGATTGAGGATTGAGGATTGAGGATTGAGGATTGAGGTTTGAGGATTGAGGATTGAGGATTGAGGATTGAGGATTGAAGATTGTGTATTGAGGATTGAAGATTGAGGATTGAGGATTGAGGATTGAGGATTGAGGATTGAAGATTGAGGATTGGGGATTGAGTATTGACGATTGAGGATTGAGTATTGAGGATTGCGAATTGAGGATTGATTATTGAAGATTGAGTATTGAGGATTGAAGATTGAGGAATGGGGATTGAGGATTGATGATAGAGGATTAAGGATTGAGGATTGGGGATTGAGGATCTAGGATTGGAGATTGATTATTGAGGATTGAAGATTGAGGATTGAGGATTGAGGATTGAGAATTGAGGATTGAGGATTGAGGATTGAAGATTGTGGATTGGGTATTGAGGATTGAAGAATGAGGATTGAGGATTCAGGATTGAGGAGTGAGGATTGGAGACTGAGTATTGAGGATTGAAGATTGAGGATTGAGGATTGAGGATTGAGGATTGAGGATTGAGGATTGAATATTGAGTATTGAGGATTGAAGATTGAGGATTGAGGATTGAGGATTGAGGATTGAGGATTGAGGTTTGAGGATTGGAGATTGAGGATTGAGGATTGAAGATTGTGTATTGAGGATTGAAGATTGAGGATTGAGGATTGAGGATTGAGCATTGAGGATTGAGGATTGAAGATTGAGGATTGGGGATTGAGTATTGACGATTGAGAATTGAGTATTGAGGATTGAGAATTGAGGATTGATTATTGAAGATTGAGTATTGAGGATTGAAGATTGAGGATTGAGGGCTGAGGATTGAGGAATGAGGATGAGGTCTGAGGGTTTAGCATTGAAGTTTGAGGACAGAGGACTGAGGATTGAGGACTGAGGATTGAGGATGTGGTCTGAGGATTGAGATTTGAGGACTGAGGATTGAGGATTGAGGATTGAGGATCGAGGATTGAGGATTGAGGATTGAGGATTGAAGATTGAGGATTGGGTATTGCGGATTGAACATTGAGGATTGAGGATTGAGGATTGAGGACTGAGGATCGAGGATTGAGGATTGAGGATTGAGGATTGAGGATTGAAGATTGAGGATTGGGGACTGAGGATTGAAGATTGAGTATTGAGGATTGAGGATTGAGGATTGAGGGTTGAGGATTGAAGATTCAGTATTGAGGACTGAAGATTGAGAATTGAGGATTGAGGATTGAACATTGAGTACTGAGTGTTGAGGGTTGAGTGAGGAGAATTGGTGTCTGTGGATAGAGATCTGAAGATTGCAGATTGACTATTGAGTATTGAAAACTGTGAATTGAGGATACTCTATTGAGGATTGACGATTGACAACTGATTGTTGAGGACTGAGGGCTGAAGATTGAGGATTGAGGATTGAGGATTGAGGATTGAGGAAGAGGGCTGAGGGTTGAGGATTGAGGTTTGAGGACTGAGGACTGAGGGTTGAGGATTGAGAATTGAGTATTGAGGATTGAGGATTGAAGATTGCGGATTGGGTATTGAGGATTGTAGTATGAGGATTGAGGATTGAGGATTGAGGATTGAGGATTGAAGATTGATTATTGAGGATTGAAGATTGACGATTGAGGGTTGAGAATTGATGTTTGAGGGTTGAGATTTGAAGATTGAAGAATGGGGATTGAGTATTGAAAACTGTGAATTAAGGATATTCTATTGAGGATTGAGGATTGACAATTGATTGTTGAGGTCTTCTGGCTGAAGATTGAGGATTCAGGATTGAGGATTCGTGGTGGAGGTTTGAGGACTGAGGATTGAGTGTTGAGGATTGAGGATTGAGGATTGACTCTTGAGGATTGAGGATTGAGGATGGAGGATTGATGAGAGAGGACTGAGTGTTGAGGATTCAGTGTTTAGAATTGATGTTTGAGGATTGAGATTTGATTATTGAATATTGTGGATTGAGTTTTGAACCATGAGAATTCAGGATATTCTATTGAGTATTGAGAATTGAGGATTGATGGTTGAGTATTGAGGATTGATAGCTGAGGGTTGTGCGTTGAATATTGAGGATTGAGGATTGAGGATTGAGGATTGAGGATTGAGGGTTGAAGATTGAGTATTGATGATTGAAGATTAAGGATTGAGGATTGGGGGTTGAGGTTTGAGGACGAGGACTGACGGTTGAGGATTGAGGTTTGAGGATTGAGGATTGAGGATTGAGGACTGAGGATTGAGGATTGAGGATTGAGCATTGAGGATTGGGTAATGAGGATTGAAGAATGAGGATTGAGAATTGAGGATTGAGGATTGAGGAATGAGCATTGAAGATTGAGTATTGAGGATTGAACGTTGAGGATTGTGGATTGATGATTGAAGATTGAGGATTGAGGATTGAGGATTGAAGATTGAGGATTGAGGATTGAGGATTGAGGAATGAAGATTGAGTATTGAGGATTGAAGATTGAGGATTGAGGATTGAGGATTGAGAATTGCGGATTGAGGATTGAGGATTGAAGATTGAGGATTCGGTATTGAGGATTGAAGAATGAGGATTGAGGAGTGAGGACTGAGGATTGAGGATTGCAGTTTGAGTATTGAGGATTGAAGATTGAGGATTGAGGATTGAGGATTGAGGATTGAGGATTGAGGATTGAGGATTGAGAATTGAGGATTGAGGATTGAGGATTGAAGATTGAGGATTGAGGATTGAGGATTGAGGATTGAGGCTTGAGGACTGAGGATTGAGGATTGAGGATAGAGGAATGAAGATTGAGTATTGAGGATTGAAGATTGAGGATTGAGGATTGAGGATTGAGCATTGAGGACTGAAGATTGAATATTGATGATTGAAGATTGAGGATTGGGTATTGATGGTTGTGGATTGAGGACGAGGACTGAGGGTTGAGTATTGCTGTTTGAGGTCTGAGGATTGAGGATTGGGTATTGAGAATTGAGGGTTGAGGATTGAGGATTGAAGATTGTGGATTGGGTATTGAGGATTGAAGAATGAGGATTGAGGATTGAGGATTGAGGATTGAGTATTGAATACTGAGTATTGAGGATTGAAGATTGAGGATTGAGGATTGAGGATTGAGGATTGATGATCGAGGATTGAGGATTGAGGATTGAGGATTGAGGATTGACGAATGAAGATTGAGTATTGAGGATTGAAGATTGAGGATTGAGGATTGAGGATTGAGGATTGAGGATTGAAGATTGAGGATTGGGGATTGAGTATTGACGACTGAGGATTGAGTATTGAGGATTGAGTATTGAGGATTGATTATTGAAGATTGAGTATTGAGGATTGAAGATTGAGGATTGATAATTGAGGATTGAAGATTGAGTATTGATGATTGAAGGTTGAGGATTGAGGATTCATGTTTGAGGATTGAGGACGGGGACTGACGGTTGAGGACTGAGGTTTGAGGATTGAGGACGAGGACTGAGGGATGAGTATTGATGTTTGAGGTCTGAGGATTGAGGATTGAGGATTGAGAATTGAGGATTGAGGATTGAGGATTGAAGACTGAGGATTGAGGATTGAGGATTGAGGATTGAGGATTGAAGACTGAGGATTGGGTATTGAGGATTCAACATTGAGGATTGAGGGTTGAGGATTGAGGATTGAGGATTCACGATTGAGGATTGATCAATGAGAATCGAGGATTGAGGATTGAGGATTGAAGATTGAGGACTAGGCACTGAGGATTGAAGAATGAGGATTGAGGATTGAGGATTGGGGATTGAGGATTGCAGATTGAGTATTGAGGATTGAAGATTGAGGGTTGAGGATTGAGGATTGAGGATTGAGGATTGAGGATTGAATATTGAGTATTGAGGATTGAAGATTGAGGATTGAGGATTGAGGATTGAGGATTGAGGATTGAGGATTGAGAATTGAGGACTGAGGGTTGAGGATTGAAGATTGAGGATTGGGTGTTGAGGATTGAAGAATGTGGATTGAGGATTGAGGGTTGAGGATTGAGGATTGAAGATTGAGTATTGAGGATTGAAGATTGAGGATTGAGGATTGAGGATTGAGGATTGAAGATTGAGTATTGA
The DNA here is from genome assembly GCF_051401765.1 of Calliopsis andreniformis. NCBI lineage: Eukaryota > Metazoa > Arthropoda > Insecta > Hymenoptera > Andrenidae > Calliopsis > Calliopsis andreniformis. The sequence goes on along the minus strand of NW_027480586.1, from coordinate 256,000 downwards.
GGATTGAGGGTTGAGGATTGAGGATTGAGAATTGAGGATTGAGGATTGAAGATTGAGTATTGAGGGTTGAAGATTAAGGTTGAGGTTTGAGGATTGAGGATTGAGTATTGAGGATTGAAGATTGAGGATTGAGGATTGAGGTTTGAGGATTGAGGATGTGGACTGACGGTTGAGGATTGAGGTTTGAGGATTGAGGATTGAGGATTGAGGACTGAGGATTGAGGATTGAGGATTGAGCATTGAGGATTGAGAATTGAGGATGAGGACTGAGGGTTGAGGATTGAGGTTTGAGGAATGAGGATTGAGGATTGAGGATTGAGGATTGAAGATTGAATATTGATGATTGAATATTGAGGATTGAGTATTGATGGTTGTGGATTGAGGACGAGCACTGAGGGTTGAGTATTGCTGTTTGAGGTCTGAGGATTGAGGATTGAGGATTGAGAATTGAGGATTGAGGATTGAGGATTGAAGATTGTGGATTGGGTATTGAGGATTGAAGAATGAGTATTGAGGATTGAGGATTGAGGATTGAGGATTGAAGGCTGAGTATTGAGGATCGAAGATTGAGGATTGAGGATTGAGGATTGAGGATTGAGGATTGAGGATTAAGGATTGAATATTGAGTATTGAGGATTGAAGATTGAGGATTGAGGATTGAGGATTGAGGATTGAGGATTGAGGATTGAGGTTTGAGGATTGAGGATTGAGGATTGAGGATTGAGGATTGAAGATTGTGTATTGAGGATTGAAGATTGAGGATTGAGGATTGAGGATTGAGGATTCAGGATTGAAGATTGAGGATTGGGGATTGAGTATTGACGATTGAGGATTGAGTATTGAGGATTGCGAATTGAGGATTGATTATTGAAGATTGAGTATTGAGGATTGAAGATTGAGGAATTGGGATTGAGGATTGATGATAGAGGATTAAGGATTGAGGATTGGGGATTGAGGATCTAGGATTGGATATTGATTATTGAGGATTGATGATTGAGGATTAAGGATTGAGGATTGGGGATTGAGGATCTAGGATTGGATATTGATTATTGAGGATTGATGATTGAGGATTGAGGATTGAGGATTGAGAATTGAGGATTGAGGATTGAGGATTGAATATTGAGTATTGAGGATTGAAGATTGAGGATTGAGGATTGAGGATAGAGGATTGAGGATTGAGGATTGAGGATTGAAGATTGAGGATTGGGGATTGAGTATTGACGATTGAGAATTGAGTATTGAGGATTGAGAATTGAGGACTGATTATTGAAGATTGAGTATTGAGGATTGAAGATTGAGGATTGAGGGCTGAGGATTGAGGATTGAGGATGAGGTCTGAGTGTTGAGGATTGATGTTTCAGGACAGAGGACTGAGGATTGAGGACTGAGGATTGAGGATGTGGTCTGAGGATTGAGATTTGAGGACTGAGGATTGAGGATTGAGGATTGAGGATCGAGGATTGAGGATTGAGGATTGAGGATTGAAGATTGAGGATTGGTTATTGCGGATTGAACATTGAGGATTGAGGATTGAGGATTGAGGATTGAGGATCGAGGATTGAGGATTGAGGATTGAGGATTGAAAATTGAGGATTGGGGACTGAGGATTGAAGATTGTGTATTGAGGATTGAGGATTGAGGATTGAGGGTTGAGGATTGAAGATTCAGTATTGAGGACTGAAGATTGAGAATTGAGGATTGAGGATTGAACATTGAGTACTGAGTGTTGAGGGTTGAGTGATGAGAATTGCTGTTTGTGGATAGAGATCTGAAGATTGCAGATTGACTATTGAGTATTGAAAACTGTGAATTGAGGATACTCTATTGAGGATTGACGATTGACAGCTGATTGTTGAGGACTGAGGGCTGAAGATTGAGGATTGAGGATTGAGGATTGAGGATTGAGGAAGAGGGCTGAGGGTTGAGGATTGAGGTTTGAGGACTGAGGACTGAGGGTTGAGGATTGAGAATTGAGTATTGAGGATTGAGGATTGAAGATTGCGGATTGGGTATTGAGGATTGTAGTATGAGGATTGAGGATTGAGGATTGAGGATTGAGGATTGAAGATTGATTATTGAGGATTGAAGATTGACGATTGAGGGTTGAGAATTGATGTTTGAGGGTTGAGATTTGAAGATTGAAGAATGGGGATTGAGTATTGAAAACTGTGAATTAAGGATATTCTATTGAGGATTGAGGGTTGACAATTGATTGTTGAGGTCTTATGGCTGAAGATTGAGGATTCAGGATTGAGGATTCGTGGTGGAGGTTTGAGGACTGAGGATTGAGGGTTGAGGATTGAGGATTGAGGATTGACTCTTGAGGATTGAGGATTGAGGATGGAGGATTGATGAGAGAGGACTGAGTGTTGAGGATTCAGTGTTGAGAATTGATGTTTGAGGATTGAGATTTGATTATTGAATATTGTGGATTGAGTATTGAACCATGAGAATTCAGGATATTCTATTGAGTATTGAGAATTGAGGATTGATGGTTGAGTATTGAGGATTGATAGCTGAAGGTTGTGCGTTGAATATTGAGGATTGAGGATTGAGGATTGAGGATTGAGGATTGAGGATTGAAGATTGAGTATTGATGATTGAAGATTAAGGATTGAGGATTGGGGGTTGAGGATTGAGGATTGAGGATTGAGAATTGAGGACTGAGGGTTGAGGATTGAAGATTGAGGATTGGGTGTTGAGGATTGAAGAATGTGGATTGAGGATTGAGGATTGAGGATTGAGGATTGAAGATTGAGTATTGAGGATTGAAGATGGAGGATTGAGGATTGAGGATTGAGGATTGAAGATTGAGTATTGAGGATTGAGGGTTGAGGATTGAGGATTGAGGATTGAGGATTGAGGATTGAAGATTGAGTATTGAGGGTTGAAGATTAAGGTTGAGGTTTGAGGATTGAGGATTGAGTATTGAGGATTGAAGATTGAGGATTGAGGATTGAGGTTTGAGGATTGAGGACGTGGACTGACGGTTGAGGAATGAGGTTTGAGGATTGAGGATTGAGGATTGAGGACTGAGGATTGAGGATTGAGGATTGAGCATTGAGGATTGAGAATTGAGGATGAGGACTGAGGGTTGAGGATTGAGGTTTGAGGAATGAGGATTGAGGATTGAGGATTGAGGATTGAAGATTGAGGATTGGGGATTGAGGATTGACGATTGAGGATTGAGTATTGAGGATTGAGAATTGAGGATTGAGGATTGAAGATTGAGTATTGAGGATTCAGAATTGAGGTTTGAGGACTGAGTGTTGAGGGTTGAATTATGAGAATTGATGTTTGTGGATATAGATTTGAAAATTGCAGATTGAGTATTGAGTATTGAAAACTGTGAATTGATGATATTCTATTGAGGATTGAGAATTGACAACTGATTGTTGAGGACTGAGGTCTGAAGATTGAGGATTCAGGATTGAGTATACAGGTTTGAGATTCGAGGACTGAGGATTGATGATTGAGGATTGAGGATTGAGGATTGAAGATTGAGGATTGGGTATTGCGGATTGAACATTGAGGATGGAGGATTGAGGATTGAGGATTGAGGATTGAGGATTGAGGACTGAAGATTGAATATTGATGATTGAATACTGAGGATTGAGTATTGATGGTTGTGGATTGAGGACGAGGACTGAGGGTTGAGTATTGCTGTTTGAGGCCTGAGGATTGAGGATTGAGGATTGAGAATTGAGGATTGAGGATTGAGGATTGAAGATTGTGGATTGGGTATTGAGGATTGAAGAATGAGTATTGAGGATTGAGGATTGAGGATTGAGGATTGAAGGCTGAGTATTGAGGATTGAAGATTGAGGATTGAGGATTGAGGATTGAGGATTGAGGATTGAGGATTAAGGATTGAATATTGAGTATTGAGGATTGAAGATTGAGGATTGAGCATTGAGGATTGAGGATTGAGGATTGAGGATTGAGGTTTGAGGATTGAGGATTGAGGAATGAGGATTGAGGATTGAAGATTGTGTATTGAGGATTGAAGATTGAGGATTGAGGATTGAGGATTGAGGATTGAGGATTGAAGATTGAGGATTGGGGATTGAGTATTGACGATTGAGGATTGAGTATTGAGGATTGCGAATTGAGGATTGATTATTGAAGATTGAGTATTGAGGATTGAAGATTGAGGAATGGGGATTGAGGATTGATGATAGAGGATTAAGGATTGAGGATTGGGGATTGACGATCTAGGATTGGATATTGATTATTGAGGATTGATGATTGAGGATTGAGGATTGAGGATTGAGAATTGAGGATTGAGGATTGAGGATTGAATATTGAGTATTGAGGATTGAAGATTGAGGATTGAGGATTGAGGATTGAGGATTGAGGATTGAGGTTTGAGGATTGAGGATTGAGGATTGAGGATTGAAGATTGTGTATTGAGGATTGAAGATTGAGGACTGAGGATTGAGGATGTGGTCTGAGGATTGAGATTTGAGGACTGAGGATTGAGGATTGAGGATTGAGGATCGAGGATTGAGGATTGAGGATTGAGGATTGAAGATTGAGGATTGATTATTGCGGATTGAACATTGAGGATTGAGGATTGAGGATTGAGGATTGAGGATCGAGGATTGAGGATTGAGGATTGAGGATTGAAGATTGAGGATTGGGGACTGAGGATTGAAGATTGAGTATTGAGGATTAAGGATTGAGGATTGAGGGTTGAGGATTGAAGATTCAGTATTGAGGACTGAAGATTGAGAATTGAGGATTGAGGATTGAACATTGAGTACTGAGTGTTGAGGGTTGAGTGATGAGAATTGGTGTTTGTGGATAGAGATCTGAAGATTGCAGATTGACTATTGAGTATTGAAAACTGTGAATTGAGGATACTCTATTGAGGATTGACGATTGACAACTGATTGTTGAGGACTGAGGGCTGAAGATTGAGGATTGAGGATTGAGGATTGAGGATTGGGGAAGAGGGCTGAGGGTTGAGGATTGAGGTTTGAGGACTGAGGACTGAGGGTTGAGGATTGAGAATTGAGTATTGAGGATTGAGGATTGAAGATTGCGGATTGGGTATTGAGGATTGTAGTATGAGGATTGAGGATTGAGGATTGAGGATTGAGGATTGAAGATTGATTATTGAGGATTGAAGATTGACGATTGAGGGTTGAGAATTGATGTTTGAGGGTTGTGATTTGAAGATTGAAGATTGGGGATTGAGTATTGAAAACTGTGAATTAAGGATATTCTATTGAGGATTGAGGGTTGACAATTGATTGTTGAGGTCTAATGGCTGAAGATTGAGGATTCAGGATTGAGGATTCGTGGTGGAGGTTTGAGGACTGAGGATTGAGGGTTGAGGATTTTGGATTGAGGATTGACTCTTGAGGATTGAGGATTGACGATGGAGGATTGATGAGAGAGGACTGAGTGTTGAGGATTCAGTGTTGAGAATTGATGTTTGAGGATTGAGATTTGATTATTGAATATTGTGGATTGAGTATTGAACCATGAGAATTCAGGATATTCTATTGAGTATTGAGAATTGAGGATTGATGCTTGAGTATTGAGGATTGATAGCTGAAGGTTGTGCGTTGAATATTGAGGATTGAGGATTGAGGATTGAGGATTGAGGATTGAGGATTGAGGATTGAAGATTGAGTATTGATGATTGAAGATTAAGGATTGAGGATTGGGGGTTGAGGTTTGAGGACGAGGACTGACGGTTGAGGATTGAGGTTTGAGGATTGAGGATTGAGGATTGAGGACTGAGGATTGAGAATTGAGGATTGAGGATTGAGGATTGAAGATTGAGGATTGGGTATTGAGGATTGAAGAATGAGGATTGAGAATTGAGGATTGAGGATTGAGGAATGAGCATTGAAGATTGAGTATTGAGGATTGAACGTTGAGGATTGTGGATTGAGGATTGAGGATTGAATATTGAGGATTGGGGACTGAGTGTTGAGGGTTGAGTGATGAGAATTGATGTTTGTGGACAGAGATTTGAAGATTGCAGATTGAGTATTGAGTAACGAAAGCTGTGAATTGATGATATTCAATTGAGTATTGAAGATTGACAACTGATTGTTGAGGACTGAGGGCTGACGAATGAGGATTCAGGTTTGAGGATTCAGGATTAAGATTTGAGGACTGAGGATTGAGGATTGAAAATTGAGGATTGAGGATTGAGGATTGAGGATTGAGGATTGAAGATTGAGGTTTGGGGATTGAGGATTGAACATTGAGGATTGTGGATTGAGTATTGAGGATTGAGGATTGAGGATTGAAGATTGAATATTGATGATTGAAGATTGAGGATCGAGGATTGAGGGTTGTGGATTGAGGGCGAGGACTGAGGGTTGAGTATTGATGTTTGAGGTCTGAGCATTGAGGAATGAGGATTGAGAATTGAGGACTGAGGGTTGAGGATTGAAGATTGAGGATTGGGTGTTGAGGATTGAAGAATGTGGATTGAGGATTGAGGATTGAGGATTGAGGATTGAGGATTGAAGATTGAGTATTGAGGATTGAAGATTGAGGATTGAGGATTGAGGATTGAGGATTGAAGATTGAGTATTGAGGATTGAGGATTGAGAATTGAGGATTGAGGATTGAGGATTGTGGATTGAAGATTGAGTATTGAGGGTTGAAGATTAAGGTTGAGGTTTGAGGATTGAGGATTGAGTATTGAGGATTGAAGATTGAGGATTGAGGATTGAGGTTTGAGGATTGAGGACGTGGACTGACGGTTGAGGATTGAGGTTTGAGGATTGAGGAATGAGGATTGAGGACTGACGATTGAGGATTGAGGATTGAGCATTGAGGATTGAAGATTGAGGACTGGGGATTGAGGATTGATGATAGAGGATTAAGGATTGAGGATTGGGGATTGAGCATCTAGGATTGGAGATTGATTATTGAGGATTGAAGATTGAGGATTGAGGATTGAGGATTGAGAATTGAGAATTGAGTGTGAGGACTGAGGGCTGAGGATTGAGGTTTGAGGAACGAGGATTGAGGATTGAGGATTGAGGACTGAGGATTGACGATTCAGTATTGAAGATTGAGGATTGATTACTGAGGATTGAGGATTGAGGATTGATGTTTGAGGACTGAGGATTGAGGATTGAAGATTGAGTATTGTGGATTGAAGATTGAGGATTGAGGATTGAGGATTGAGGATTGAGGATGAGGGCTGAGGTTTGAGGATTGAGGATTGAGGGCTGAGGACTGAGGATTGAGGGTTGAGAATTGAGGATTGAGGATTGAGGATTGAAGATTGAGGATTGGGTATTGAGGATTGAGGATTGAGGATTGAAGATTGTGGATTGGGTATTGAGGATTGAAGAATGAGTATTGAGGATTGAGGATTGAGGATTGAGGATTGAAGGCTGAGTATTGAGGATTGAAGATTGAGGATTGAGGATTGAGGATTGAGGATTGAGGATTGAGGATTAAGGATTGAATATTGAGTATTGAGGATTGAGGATTGAGGATTGAGGATTGAGGATTGAAGATTGAGTATTGATGATTGAAGATTAAGGGTTGAGGATTGGGGGTTGAGGTTTGAGGACGAGGACTGACGGTTGAGGATTGAGGTTTGAGGATTGAGGATTGAGGATTGAGGACTGAGGATTGAGAATTGAGGATTGAGGATTGAGGATTGAAGATTGAGGATTGGGTATTGAGGATTGAAGAATGAGGATTGAGAATTGAGGATTGAGGATTGAGGAATGAGCATTGAAGATTGAGTATTGAGGATTGAACGTTGAGGATTGTGGATTGAGGATTGAGGATTGAATATTGAGGATTGGGGACTGAGTGTTGAGGGTTGAGTGATGAGAATTGATGTTTGTGGACAGAGATTTGAAGATTGCAGATTGAGTATTGAGTAACGAAAGCTGTGAATTGATGATATTCAATTGAGTATTGAAGATTGACAACTGATTGTTGAGGACTGAGGGCTGACGAATGAGGATTCAGGTTTGAGGATTCAGGATTAAGGTTTGAGGACTGAGGATTGAGGATTGAAAATTGAGGATTGAGGATTGAGGATTGAGGATTGAGGATTGAAGATTGAGGTTTGGGGATTGAGGATTGAACATTGAGGATTGTAGATTGAGTATTGAGGATTGAGGATTGAGGATTGAAGATTGAATATTGATGATTGAAGATTGAGGATCGAGGATTGAGGGTTGTGGATTGAGGGCGAGGACTGAGGGTTGAGTATTGATGTTTGAGGTCTGAGCATTGAGGAATGAGGATTGAGAATTGAGGACTGAGGGTTGAGGATTGAAGATTGAGGATTGGGTGTTGAGGATTGAAGAATGTGGATTGAGGATTGAGGATTGAGGATTGAGGATTGAGGATTGAAGATTGAGTATTGAGGATTGAAGATTGAGGATTGAGGATTGAGGATTGAGGATTGAAGATTGAGTATTGAGGATTGAGGATTGAGAATTGAGGATTGAGGATTGAGGATTGTGGATTGAAGATTGAGTATTGAGGGTTGAAGATTAAGGTTGAGGTTTGAGGATTGAGGATTGAGTATTGAGGATTGAAGATTGAGGATTGAGGATTGAGGTTTGAGGATTGAGGACGTGGACTGACGGTTGAGGATTGAGGTTTGAGGATTGAGGAATGAGGATTGAGGACTGACGATTGAGGATTGAGGATTGAGCATTGAGGATTGAAGATTGAGGACTGGGGATTGAGGATTGATGATAGAGGATTAAGGATTGAGGATTGGGGATTGAGCATCTAGGATTGGAGATTGATTATTGAGGATTGAAGATTGAGGATTGAGGATTGAGGATTGAGAATTGAGAATTGAGTGTGAGGACTGAGGGCTGAGGATTGAGGTTTGAGGAACGAGGATTGAGGATTGAGGATTGAGGACTGAGGATTGACGATTCAGTATTGACGATTGAGGATTGATTACTGAGGATTGAGGATTGAGGATTGATGTTTGAGGACTGAGGATTGAGGATTGAAGATTGAGTATTGTGGATTGAAGATTGAGGATTGAGGATTGAGGATTGAGGATTGAGGATGAGGGCTGAGGTTTGAGGATTGAGGATTGAGGGCTGAGGACTGAGGATTGAGGGTTGAGAATTGAGGATTGAGGATTGAGGATTGAAGATTGAGGATTGGGTATTGAGGATTGAAGAATGAGGATTGAGGATTGAGGATTGAGTGTTGAGGATTGAGGATTGAGGTTTGAAGATTGAGGATGGGTGTTGAGGATTGAAGAATGAGGATTCAGGAATGAGCATTGAGGATTGAGGATTGAAGATTGAGTATTGAGGATTGAAGCCTGGCGACTGAGGACTGAGGATTGAGGATTGACTATTGAGGATGTGGGATTGAAGATTGAGTATTGAGGATTGAAGATTGAGGATCGAGGATTGAGGATTGAGGATTGAGTATTGAATATTGAGGATTGGGGACTGAGTGTTGAGGGTTGAGTGATGAGAATTGATGTTTGTGGACAGAGATTTGAAGATTGCAGATTGAGTATTGAGTAACGAAAACTGTGAATTGATGATATTCAATTGAGTATTGAGGATTGACAACTGATTGTTGAGGACTGAGGGCTGACGAATGAGGATTCAGGTTTGAGGATTCAGGATTAAGGTTTGAGGACTGAGGATTGAGGATTGAAAATTGAGGATTGAGGATTGAGGATTGAGGATTGAGGATTGAAGATTGAGGTTTGGGGATTGAGGATTGAACATTGAGGATTGTGGATTGAGTATTGAGGATTGAGGATTGAGGATTGAAGATTGAATATTGATGGTTGAAGATTGAGGATCGAGGATTGAGGGTTGTGGATTGAGGACGAGGACAGAGGGTTGAGTATTGATGTTTGAGGTCTGAGCATTGAGGATTGAGGATTGAGAATTGAGGACTGAGGGTTGAGGATTGAAGATTGAGGATTGGGTGTTGAGGATTGAAGAATGTGGATTGAGGATTGAGGATTGAGGATTGAGGATTGAGGTTTGAGGATTGAGGATTGAGGATTGAGGATTGAGGATTGAAGATTGTGTATTGAGGATTGAAGATTGAGGATTGAGGATTGAGGATTGAGGATTGAGGATTGAAGATTGAGGATTGGGGATTGAGTATTGACGATTGAGGATTGAGTATTGAGGATTGCGAATTGAGGATTGATTATTGAAGATTGAGTATTGAGGATTGAAGATTGAGGAATGGGGATTGAGGATTGATGATAGAGGATTAAGGATTGAGGATTGGGGATTGAGGATCTAGGATTGGATATTGATTATTGAGGATTGATGATTGAGGATTGAGGATTGAGGATTGAGAATTGAGGATTGAGGATTGAGGATTGAATATTGAGTATTGAGGATTGAAGATTGAGGATTGAGGATTGAGGATAGAGGATTGAGGATTGAGGATTGAGGATTGAAGATTGAGGATTGGGGATTGAGTATTGACGATTGAGAATTGAGTATTGAGGATTGAGAATTGAGGACTGATTATTGAAGATTGAGGATTGAAGATTGAGGATTGAGGATTGAGGATTGAGGATTGAGGATTGAAGATTGAGGATTGGGGATTGAGTATTGACGATTGAGGATTGAGTATTGAGGATTGCGAATTGAGGATTGATTATTGAAGATTGAGTATTGAGGATTGAAGATTGAGGATTGAGGGCTGAGGATTGAGGATTGAGGATGAGGTCTGAGTGTTGAGGATTGAAGTTTCAGGACAGAGGACTGAGGATTGAGGACTGAGGATTGAGGATGTGGTCTGAGGATTGAGATTTGAGGACTGAGGATTGAGGATTGAGGATTGAGGATCGAGGATTGAGGATTGAGGATTGAGGATTGAAGATTGAGGATTGGTTATTGCGGATTGAACATTGAGGATTGAGGATTGAGGATTGAGGATTGAGGATCGAGGATTGAGGATTGAGGATTGAGGATTGAAAATTGAGGATTGGGGACTGAGGATTGAAGATTGTGTATTGAGGATTGAGGATTGAGGATTGAGGGTTGAGGATTGAAGATTCAGTATTGAGGACTGAAGATTGAGAATTGAGGATTGAGGATTGAACATTGAGTACTGAGTGTTGAGGGTTGAGTGATGAGAATTGCTGTTTGTGGATAGAGATCTGAAGATTGCAGATTGACTATTGAGTATTGAAAACTGTGAATTGAGGATACTCTATTGAGGATTGACGATTGACAGCTGATTGTTGAGGACTGAGGGCTGAAGATTGAGGATTGAGGATTGAGGATTGAGGATTGAGGAAGAGGGCTGAGGGTTGAGGATTGAGGTTTGAGGACTGAGGACTGAGGGTTGAGGATTGAGAATTGAGTATTGAGGATTGAGGATTGAAGATTGCGGATTGGGTATTGAGGATTGTAGTATGAGGATTGAGGATTGAGGATTGAGGATTGAGGATTGAAGATTGATTATTGAGGATTGAAGATTGACGATTGAGGGTTGAGAATTGATGTTTGAGGGTTGAGATTTGAAGATTGAAGAATGGGGATTGAGTATTGAAAACTGTGAATTAAGGATATTCTATTGAGGATTGAGGGTTGACAATTGATTGTTGAGGTCTTATGGCTGAAGATTGAGGATTCAGGATTGAGGATTCGTGGTGGAGGTTTGAGGACTGAGGATTGAGGGTTGAGGATTGAGGATTGAGGATTGACTCTTGAGGATTGAGGATTGAGGATGGAGGATTGATGAGAGAGGACTGAGTGTTGAGGATTCAGTGTTGAGAATTGATGTTTGAGGATTGAGATTTGATTATTGAATATTGTGGATTGAGTATTGAACCATGAGAATTCAGGATATTCTATTGAGTATTGAGAATTGAGGATTGATGGTTGAGTATTGAGGATTGATAGCTGAAGGTTGTGCGTTGAATATTGAGGATTGAGGATTGAGGATTGAGGATTGAGGATTGAGGATTGAAGATTGAGTATTGATGATTGAAGATTAAGGATTGAGGATTGGGGGTTGAGGATTGAGGATTGAGGATTGAGAATTGAGGACTGAGGGTTGAGGATTGAAGATTGAGGATTGGGTGTTGAGGATTGAAGAATGTGGATTGAGGATTGAGGATTGAGGATTGAGGATTGAAGATTGAGTATTGAGGATTGAAGATGGAGGATTGAGGATTGAGGATTGAGGATTGAAGATTGAGTATTGAGGATTGAGGGTTGAGGATTGAGGATTGAGGATTGAGGATTGAGGATTGAAGATTGAGTATTGAGGGTTGAAGATTAAGGTTGAGGTTTGAGGATTGAGGATTGAGTATTGAGGATTGAAGATTGAGGATTGAGGATTGAGGTTTGAGGATTGAGGACGTGGACTGACGGTTGAGGATTGAGGTTTGAGGATTGAGGATTGAGGATTGAGGACTGAGGATTGAGGATTGAGGATTGAGCATTGAGGATTGAGAATTGAGGATGAGGACTGAGGGTTGAGGATTGAGGTTTGAGGAATGAGGATTGAGGATTGAGGATTGAGGATTGAAGATTGAGGATTGGGGATTGAGGATTGACGATTGAGGATTGAGTATTGAGGATTGAGAATTGAGGATTGAGGATTGAAGATTGAGTATTGAGGATTCAGAATTGAGGTTTGAGGACTGAGTGTTGAGGGTTGAATGATGAGAATTGATGTTTGTGGATATAGATTTGAAAATTGCAGATTGAGTATTGAGTATTGAAAACTGTGAATTGATGATATTCTATTGAGGATTGAGAATTGACAACTGATTGTTGAGGACTGAGGTCTGAAGATTGAGGATTCAGGATTGAGTATACAGGTTTGAGATTCGAGGACTGAGGATTGATGATTGAGGATTGAGGATTGAGGATTGAAGATTGAGGATTGGGTATTGCTGATTGAACATTGAGGATGGAGGATTGAGGATTGAGGATTGAGGATTGAGGATTGAGGACTGAAGATTGAATATTGATGATTGAATATTGAGGATTGAGTATTGATGGTTGTGGATTGAGGACGAGGACTGAGGGTTGAGTATTGCTGTTTGAGGCCTGAGGATTGAGGATTGAGGATTGAGAATTGAGGATTGAGGATTGAGGATTGAAGATTGTGGATTGGGTATTGAGGATTGAAGAATGAGTATTGAGGATTGAGGATTGAGGATTGAGGATTGAAGGCTGAGTATTGAGGATTGAAGATTGAGGATTGAGGATTGAGGATTGAGGATTGAGGATTGAGGATTAAGGATTGAATATTGAGTATTGAGGATTGAAGATTGAGGATTGAGCATTGAGGATTGAGGATTGAGGATTGAGGATTGAGGTTTGAGGATTGAGGATTGAGGAATGAGGATTGAGGATTGAAGATTGTGTATTGAGGATTGAAGATTGAGGATTGAGGATTGAGGATTGAGGATTGAGGATTGAAGATTGAGGATTGGGGATTGAGTATTGACGATTGAGGATTGAGTATTGAGGATTGCGAATTGAGGATTGATTATTGAAGATTGAGTATTGAGGATTGAAGATTGAGGAATGGGGATTGAGGATTGATGATAGAGGATTAAGGATTGAGGATTGGGGATTGACGATCTAGGATTGGATATTGATTATTGAGGATTGATGATTGAGGATTGAGGATTGAGGATTGAGAATTGAGGATTGAGGATTGAGGATTGAATATTGAGTATTGAGGATTGAAGATTGAGGATTGAGGATTGAGGATTGAGGATTGAGGATTGAGGTTTGAGGATTGAGGATTGAGGATTGAGGATTGAAGATTGTGCATTGAGGATTGAAGATTGAGGACTGAGGATTGAGGATGTGGTCTGAGGATTGAGATTTGAGGACTGAGGATTGAGGATTGAGGATTGAGGATCGAGGATTGAGGATTGAGGATTGAGGATTGAAGATTGAGGATTGATTATTGCGGATTGAACATTGAGGATTGAGGATTGAGGATTGAGGATTGAGGATCGAGGATTGAGGATTGAGGATTGAGGATTGAAGATTGAGGATTGGGGACTGAGGATTGAAGATTGAGTATTGAGGATTGAGGATTGAGGATTGAGGGTTGAGGATTGAAGATTCAGTATTGAGGACTGAAGATTGAGAATTGAGGATTGAGGATTGAACATTGAGTACTGAGTGTTGAGGGTTGAGTGATGAGAATTGGTGTTTGTGGATAGAGATCTGAAGATTGCAGATTGACTATTGAGTATTGAAAACTGTGAATTGAGGATACTCTATTGAGGATTGACGATTGACAACTGATTGTTGAGGACTGAGGGCTGAAGATTGAGGATTGAGGATTGAGGATTGAGGATTGGGGAAGAGGGCTGAGGGTTGAGGATTGAGGTTTGAGGACTGAGGACTGAGGGTTGAGGATTGAGAATTGAGTATTGAGGATTGAGGATTGAAGATTGCGGATTGGGTATTGAGGATTGTAGTATGAGGATTGAGGATTGAGGATTGAGGATTGAGGATTGAAGATTGATTATTGAGGATTGAAGATTGACGATTGAGGGTTGAGAATTGATGTTTGAGGGTTGTGATTTGAAGATTGAAGATTGGGGATTGAGTATTGAAAACTGTGAATTAAGGATATTCTATTGAGGATTGAGGGTTGACAATTGATTGTTGAGGTCTAATGGCTGAAGATTGAGGATTCAGGATTGAGGATTCGTGGTGGAGGTTTGAGGACTGAGGATTGAGGGTTGAGGATTTTGGATTGAGGATTGACTCTTGAGGATTGAGGATTGAGGATGGAGGATTGATGAGAGAGGACTGAGTGTTGAGGATTCAGTGTTGAGAATTGATGTTTGAGGATTGAGATTTGATTATTGAATATTGTGGATTGAGTATTGAACCATGAGAATTCAGGATATTCTATTGAGTATTGAGAATTGAGGATTGATGGTTGAGTATTGAGGATTGATAGCTGAAGGTTGTGCGTTGAATATTGAGGATTGAGGATTGAGGATTGAGGATTGAGGATTGAGGATTGAGGATTGAAGATTGAGTATTGATGATTGAAGATTAAGGATTGAGGATTGGGGGTTGAGGTTTGAGGACGAGGACTGACGGTTGAGGATTGAGGTTTGAGGATTGAGGATTGAGGATTGAGGACTGAGGATTGAGAATTGAGGATTGAGGATTGAGGATTGAGGATTGAAGATTGAGGATTGGGTATTGAGGATTGAAGAATGAGGATTGAGAATTGAGGATTGAGGATTGAGGAATGAGCATTGAAGATTGAGTATTGAGGATTGAACGTTGAGGATTGTGGATTGAGGATTGAGGATTGAATATTGAGGATTGGGGACTGAGTGTTGAGGGTTGAGTGATGAGAATTGATGTTTGTGGACAGAGATTTGAAGATTGCAGATTGAGTATTGAGTAACGAAAGCTGTGAATTGATGATATTCAATTGAGTATTGAAGATTGACAACTGATTGTTGAGGACTGAGGGCTGACGAATGAGGATTCAGGTTTGAGGATTCAGGATTAAGGTTTGAGGACTGAGGATTGAGGATTGAAAATTGAGGATTGAGGATTGAGGATTGAGGATTGAGGATTGAAGATTGAGGTTTGGGGATTGAGGATTGAACATTGAGGATTGTGGATTGAGTATTGAGGATTGAGGATTGAGGATTGAAGATTGAATATTGATGACTGAAGATTGAGGATCGAGGATTGAGGGTTGTGGATTGAGGGCGAGGACTGAGGGTTGAGTATTGATGTTTGAGGTCTGAGCATTGAGGATTGAGGATTGAGAATTGAGGACTGAGGGTTGAGGATTGAAGATTGAGGATTGGGTGTTGAGGATTGAAGAATGTGGATTGAGGATTGAGGATTGAGGATTGAGGATTGAGGATTGAAGATTGAGTATTGAGGATTGAAGATTGAGGATTGAGGATTGAGGATTGAGGATTGAAGATTGAGTATTGAGGATTGAGGATTGAGAATTGAGGATTGAGGATTGAGGATTGTGGATTGAAGATTGAGTATTGAGGGTTGAAGATTAAGGTTGAGGTTTGAGGATTGAGGATTGAGTATTGAGGATTGAAGATTGAGGATTGAGGATTGAGGTTTGAGGATTGAGGACGTGGACTGACGGTTGAGGATTGAGGTTTGAGGATTGAGGAATGAGGATTGAGGACTGACGATTGAGGATTGAGGATTGAGCATTGAGGATTGAAGATTGAGGACTGGGGATTGAGGATTGATGATAGAGGATTAAGGATTGAGGATTGGGGATTGAGCATCTAGGATTGGAGATTGATTATTGAGGATTGAACATTGAGGATTGAGGATTGAGGATTGAGAATTGAGAATTGAGTGTGAGGACTGAGGGCTGAGGATTGAGGTTTGAGGAACGAGGATTGAGGATTGAGGATTGAGGACTGAGGATTGACGATTCAGTATTGAAGATTGAGGATTGATTACTGAGGATTGAGGATTGAGGATTGATGTTTGAGGACTGAGGATTGAGGATTGAAGATTGAGTATTGTGGATTGAAGATTGAGGATTGAGGATTGAGGATTGAGGATTGAGGATGAGGGCTGAGGTTTGAGGATTGAGGATTGAGGGCTGAGGACTGAGGATTGAGGGTTGAGAATTGAGGATTGAGGATTGAGGATTGAAGATTGAGGATTGGGTATTGAGGATTGAAGAATGAGGATTGAGGATTGAGGATTGAGTGTTGAGGATTGAGGATTGAGGTTTGAAGATTGAGGATTGGGTGTTGAGGATTGAAGAATGAGGATTCAGGAATGAGCATTGAGGATTGAGGATTGAAGATTGAGTATTGAGGATTGAAGCCTGGCGACTGAGGACAGAGGATTGAGGATTGACGATTGAGGATGTGGGATTGAAGATTGAGTATTGAGGATTGAAGATTGAGGATCGAGGATTGAGGATTGAGGATTGAGTATTGAATATTGAGGATTGGGGACTGAGTGTTGAGGGTTGAGTGATGAGAATTGATGTTTGTGGACAGAGATTTGAAGATTGCAGATTGAGTATTGAGTAACGAAAACTGTGAATTGATGATATTCAATTGAGTATTGAGGATTGACAACTGATTGTTGAGGACTGAGGGCTGACGAATGAGAATTCAGGTTTGAGGATTCAGGATTAAGGTTTGAGGACTGAGGATTGAGGATTGAAAATTGAGGATTGAGGATTGAGGATTGAGGATTGAGGATTGAAGATTGAGGTTTGGGGATTGAGGATTGAACATTGAGGATTGTGGATTGAGTATTGAGGATTGAGGATTGAGGATTGAAGATTGAATATTGATGGTTGAAGATTGAGGATCGAGGATTGAGGGTTGTGGATTGAGGACGAGGACTGAGGGTTGAGTATTGATGTTTGAGGTCTGAGCATTGAGGATTGAGGATTGAGAATTGAGGACTGAGGGTTGAGGATTGAAGATTGAGGATTGGGTGTTGAGGATTGAAGAATGTGGATTGAGGATTGAGGATTGAGGATTGAGGATTGAGGATTGAAGATTGAGTATTGAGGATTGAAGATTGAGGATTGAGGATTGAGGATTGAGGATTGAAGATTGAGTATTGAGGATTGAGGATTGAGGATTGAGGATTGAGGATTGAGGATTGTGGATTGAAGATTGAGTATTGAGGGTTGAAGATTAAGGTTGAGGTTTGAGGTTTGAGGAACGAGGATTGAGGATTGAGGATTGAGGACTGAGGATTGACGATTCAGTATTGAAGATTGAGGATTGATTACTGAGGATTGAGGATTGAGGATTGATGTTTGAGGACTGAGGATTGAGGATTGAAGATTGAGTATTGTGGATTGAAGATTGAGGATTGAGGATTGAGGATTGAGGATTGAGGATGAGGGCTGAGGTTTGAGGATTGAGGATTGAGGGCTGAGGACTGAGGATTCAGGGTTGAGAATTGAGGATTGAGGATCGAGGATTGAAGATTGAGGATTGGGTATTGAGGATTGAAGAATGAGGATTGAGGATTGAGGATTGACGATTGAGGATTGAGGAATGAGAATCGAGGATTGAGGATTGAGGATTGAAGATTGAGGACTGGGCACTGAGGATTGAAGAATGAGGATTGAGGATTGAGGATTGAGGATTGAGGATTGCAGATTGAGTATTCAGGATTGAAGATTGAGTGTTGAGGATTGAGGATTGAGGATTGAGCATCGAGGATTGATGATTGAGGATTGAGGATTGAAGATTGAGTATTGAGGATTGAAAATTGAGGATTGAGGATTGAGGATTGAGGATTGAGGATTGAAGATTGAGGATTGGGGACGGAGTGTTGAGTGTTGAGAGATGAGAATTGATGTTTGTGGATAGAGATTTGAAGATTGCAGATTGAGTATTGAGTATTGAAAACTGTGAATTGATGATATACCATTGAGGATTGGGGATTGACAACTGATTGTTGAGGACTGAGGGCTGAAGATTGAGGATTCAGGATTGAGGATTCAGGATTAAGGTTTGAGGACTGAGGATTGAGGATTGAGGATTCAGGATTGAGGATTGAAGATTGAGGATTGGGTATTGCGGATTGAACATTGAGGATTGAGGATTGAGGATTGAGGATTGAGGATTGAGAATTGAGGGTTGTGGATTGAGGACGAGGACTGAGGGTTGAGTATTGGTGTTTGAAGTCTGAGGATTGAGGATTGAGGATTGAGAATTGAGGATTGAGGATTGACGATTGAAAATTGAGGATTCGGTATTGAGGATTGAAGAATGAGGATTGAGGAGTGAGGACTGAGGATTGAGAATTGAGGATTGAGGATTGAGGATTGAAGATTGAGGATTCGGTATTGACGATTGAAGAATGAGGATTGAGGAGTGAGGACTGAGGATTGAGGATTGCAGTTTGAGTATTGAGGATTGAAGATTGAGGATTGAGGATTGAGGATTGAGGATTGAGTATTGAATACTGAGTATTGAGGATTGAAGATTGAGGATTGGGGATTGAGGATTGAGGATCGAGGATTGAGGATTGAGGATTGAGGATTGAGGATTGAGGAATGAAGATTGAGTATTGAGGATTGAAGATTGAGGATTGAGGATTGAGGATTGAGGATCGAGGATTGAGGATTGAGAATTGAGGATTGAGGATTGAGGATTGAAGATTGAGGATTGAGGATTGAGGATTGAGGATTGAGGTTTGAGGACTGAGGATTGAGGATTCAGTATTGAGGATTGAAGATTGAGGATTGAGGATTGAGGATTGAAGATTGAAGATTGAGTATTGAGGATTGAAGGTTGAGGATTGAGGACTGAGAATTGAGGATTGAGGATTGAGGATTGAGGATTGAGGATTGAAGACTGAGGATTGGGTATTGAGGATTGAGCATTGGGGATTGAGGGTTGAGGATTGAGGATTGAGGATTGTGGATTGAAGATTGAGGATTGTGTATTGCGGATTGAACGTTGAGGATTGAAGACTGAGGATTGAAGATTCAGTATTGAGGATTGAAGATTGAGGATTGAGGATTGAGGATTGAAGATTGAAGATTGAGTATTGAGGATTGAAGATTGAGGATTGAGGACTGAGGATTGAGTATTGAGAATTGAGGATTGAGGATTGAGGATTGAAGACTGAGGATTGGGTATTGAGGATTGAGCATTGGGGATTGAGGATTGAGGATTGAGGATTGATGATTGAGGATTCAACATTGAGGATTGAGGGTTGAGGATTGAGGATTGAGGATTGACGATTGAGGATTGAGGAATGAGAATCGAGGATTGAGGATTGAGGATTGAAGATTGAGGACTGGGCACTGAGGATTGAAGAATGAGGATTGAGGATTGAGGATTGAGGATTGAGGATTGCAGATTGAGTATTGAGGATTGACGGTTGAGGGTTGAGGATTGAGGATTGAGGATTGAGCATTGAGGATTGATGATTGAGGATTGAGGATTGAGTATTGAGGATTGAAGATTGAGGATTGAGGATTGAGGATTGAAGATTGAGGACTGAGTGTTGAGGGATGCGTGATGAGAATTGACGTTAGTGGATTGAGATTTGAAGATTGAAGAATGGGGATTGAGTATTGAAAGCTGTGAATTGAGGATATTCTATTGAGGATTGAGGATTGACAATTGATTGTTGAGGACTTATGGCTGAAGATTGAGGATTGAGGATTGAGGATTGAGGATTGAGGATTGAGGATTGAAGATTGAGGATTGGGGACGGAGTGTTGAGTGTTGAGAGATGAGAATTGATGTTTGTGGATAGAGATTTGAAGATTGCAGATTGAGTATTGAGTATTGAAAACTGTGAATTGATGATATTCCATTGAGGATTGGGGATTGACAACTGATTGTTGAGGACTGAGGGCTGAAGATTGAGGATTCAGGATTGAGGATTCAGGATTAAGGTTTGAGGACTGAGGATTGAGGATTGAGGATTGAGGATTGAGGATTGAGGATTGAAGATTGAGGATTGGGTATTGCGGATTGAACATTGAGGATTGAGGATTGAGGATTGAGGACTGAGGATCGAGGATTGAGGATTGAGGATTGAGGGTTGAAGATTGAGGATTGGGGACTGATGATTGAAGATTGAGGATTGAGGATTGAGGACTGAGGATTGAGGATTGAGGATTGAATGTTCAGTATTGACGATTGAAGACTGAGGATTGAGTATTGAGGATTTAGCATTGGGGATTGAGGGTTGAGGATTGAGGATTGAGGATTGAGGATTGAGGGTTGTGGATTGAGGACGAGGACTGAGGGTTGAGTATTGGTGTTTGAAGTCTGAGGATTGAGGATTGAGGATTGAGAATTGAGGATTGAGGACTGAGGATTGAAGATTGAGGATTCGGTATTGAGGATTGAAGAATGAGGATTGAGGAGTGAGGACTGAGGATTGAGGATTGCAGTTTGAGTATTGAGGATTGAAGATTGAGGATTGAGGATTGAGGATTGAGGATTGAGTATTGAGAATTGAGAATTGAGGATTGAGGATTGAGGATTGAAGATTCAGGATTGAGGATTGAGGATTGAGGATTGAGGCTTGAGGACTGATGATTGAGGATTGAGGATTGAGGAATGAAGATTGAGTATTGAGGATTGAAGATTGAGGATTGAGGATTGAGGATTGAGCATTGAGGACTCAAGTTTGAATATTGATGATTGAAGATTGAGGATTGGGTATTGATGGTTGTGCATTGAGGACGAGGACTGAGGGTTGAGTATTGCTGTTTGAGGTCTGAGGATTGAGGACTGGGTATTGAGAATTGAGGGTTGAGGATTGAGGATTGAAGATTGTGGATTGGGTATTGAGGATTGAAGAATGAGGATTGAGGATTGAGGATTGAGGATTGAGTATTGAATACTGAGTATTGAGAATTGAGGATTGAGGATTGAGGATTGAGTACTGAGTGTTGAGGGTTGAGTGATGAGAATTGGTGTTTGTGGATAGAGATCTGAAGATTGCAGATTGACTATTGAGTATTGAAAACTGTGAATTGAGGATACTCTATTGAGGATTGACGATTGACAACTGATTGTTGAGGACTGAGGGCTGAAGATTGAGGATTGAGGATTGAGGATTGAGGATTGGGGAAGAGGGCTGAGGGTTGAGGATTGAGGTTTGAGGACTGAGGACTGAGGGTTGAGGATTGAGAATTGAGTATTGAGGATTGAGGATTGAAGATTGCGGATTGGGTATTGAGGATTGTAGTATGAGGATTGAGGATTGAGGATTGAGGATTGAGGATTGAAGATTGATTATTGAGGATTGAAGATTGACGATTGAGGGTTGAGAATTGATGTTTGAGGGTTGTGATTTGAAGATTGAAGATTGGGGATTGAGTATTGAAAACTGTGAATTAAGGATATTCTATTGAGGATTGAGGGTTGACAATTGATTGTTGAGGTCTAATGGCTGAAGATTGAGGATTCAGGATTGAGGATTCGTGGTGGAGGTTTGAGGACTGAGGATTGAGGGTTGAGGATTTTGGATTGAGGATTGACTCTTGAGGATTGAGGATTGACGATGGAGGATTGATGAGAGAGGACTGAGTGTTGAGGATTCAGTGTTGAGAATTGATGTTTGAGGATTGAGATTTGATTATTGAATATTGTGGATTGAGTATTGAACCATGAGAATTCAGGATATTCTATTGAGTATTGAGAATTGAGGATTGATGCTTGAGTATTGAGGATTGATAGCTGAAGGTTGTGCGTTGAATATTGAGGATTGAGGATTGAGGATTGAGGATTGAGGATTGAGGATTGAGGATTGAAGATTGAGTATTGATGATTGAAGATTAAGGATTGAGGATTGGGGGTTGAGGTTTGAGGACGAGGACTGACGGTTGAGGATTGAGGTTTGAGGATTGAGGATTGAGGATTGAGGACTGAGGATTGAGAATTGAGGATTGAGGATTGAGGATTGAAGATTGAGGATTGGGTATTGAGGATTGAAGAATGAGGATTGAGAATTGAGGATTGAGGATTGAGGAATGAGCATTGAAGATTGAGTATTGAGGATTGAACGTTGAGGATTGTGGATTGAGGATTGAGGATTGAATATTGAGGATTGGGGACTGAGTGTTGAGGGTTGAGTGATGAGAATTGATGTTTGTGGACAGAGATTTGAAGATTGCAGATTGAGTATTGAGTAACGAAAGCTGTGAATTGATGATATTCAATTGAGTATTGAAGATTGACAACTGATTGTTGAGGACTGAGGGCTGACGAATGAGGATTCAGGTTTGAGGATTCAGGATTAAGATTTGAGGACTGAGGATTGAGGATTGAAAATTGAGGATTGAGGATTGAGGATTGAGGATTGAGGATTGAAGATTGAGGTTTGGGGATTGAGGATTGAACATTGAGGATTGTGGATTGAGTATTGAGGATTGAGGATTGAGGATTGAAGATTGAATATTGATGATTGAAGATTGAGGATCGAGGATTGAGGGTTGTGGATTGAGGGCGAGGACTGAGGGTTGAGTATTGATGTTTGAGGTCTGAGCATTGAGGAATGAGGATTGAGAATTGAGGACTGAGGGTTGAGGATTGAAGATTGAGGATTGGGTGTTGAGGATTGAAGAATGTGGATTGAGGATTGAGGATTGAGGATTGAGGATTGAGGATTGAAGATTGAGTATTGAGGATTGAAGATTGAGGATTGAGGATTGAGGATTGAGGATTGAAGATTGAGTATTGAGGATTGAGGATTGAGAATTGAGGATTGAGGATTGAGGATTGTGGATTGAAGATTGAGTATTGAGGGTTGAAGATTAAGGTTGAGGTTTGAGGATTGAGGATTGAGTATTGAGGATTGAAGATTGAGGATTGAGGATTGAGGTTTGAGGATTGAGGACGTGGACTGACGGTTGAGGATTGAGGTTTGAGGATTGAGGAATGAGGATTGAGGACTGACGATTGAGGATTGAGGATTGAGCATTGAGGATTGAAGATTGAGGACTGGGGATTGAGGATTGATGATAGAGGATTAAGGATTGAGGATTGGGGATTGAGCATCTAGGATTGGAGATTGATTATTGAGGATTGAAGATTGAGGATTGAGGATTGAGGATTGAGAATTGAGAATTGAGTGTGAGGACTGAGGGCTGAGGATTGAGGTTTGAGGAACGAGGATTGAGGATTGAGGATTGAGGACTGAGGATTGACGATTCAGTATTGAAGATTGAGGATTGATTACTGAGGATTGAGGATTGAGGATTGATGTTTGAGGACTGAGGATTGAGGATTGAAGATTGAGTATTGTGGATTGAAGATTGAGGATTGAGGATTGAGGATTGAGGATTGAGGATGAGGGCTGAGGTTTGAGGATTGAGGATTGAGGGCTGAGGACTGAGGATTGAGGGTTGAGAATTGAGGATTGAGGATTGAGGATTGAAGATTGAGGATTGGGTATTGAGGATTGAGGATTGAGGATTGAAGATTGTGGATTGGGTATTGAGGATTGAAGAATGAGTATTGAGGATTGAGGATTGAGGATTGAGGATTGAAGGCTGAGTATTGAGGATTGAAGATTGAGGATTGAGGATTGAGGATTGAGGATTGAGGATTGAGGATTAAGGATTGAATATTGAGTATTGAGGATTGAAGATTGAGGATTGAGCATTGAGGATTGAGGATTGAGGATTGAGGATTGAGGTTTGAGGATTGAGGATTGAGGAATGAGGATTGAGGATTGAAGATTGTGTATTGAGGATTGAAGATTGAGGATTGAGGATTGAGGATTGAGGATTGAGGATTGAAGATTGAGGATTGGGGATTGAGTATTGACGATTGAGGATTGAGTATTGAGGATTGCGAATTGAGGATTGATTATTGAAGATTGAGTATTGAGGATTGAAGATTGAGGAATGGGGATTGAGGATTGATGATAGAGGATTAAGGATTGAGGATTGGGGATTGACGATCTAGGATTGGATATTGATTATTGAGGATTGATGATTGAGGATTGAGGATTGAGGATTGAGAATTGAGGATTGAGGATTGAGGATTGAATATTGAGTATTGAGGATTGAAGATTGAGGATTGAGGATTGAGGATTGAGGATTGAGGATTGAGGTTTGAGGATTGAGGATTGAGGATTGAGGATTGAAGATTGGGTATTGAGGATTGAAGATTGAGGACTGAGGATTGAGGATGTGGTCTGAGGATTGAGATTTGAGGACTGAGGATTGAGGATTGAGGATTGAGGATCGAGGATTGAGGATTGAGGATTGAGGATTGAAGATTGAGGATTGATTATTGCGGATTGAACATTGAGGATTGAGGATTGAGGATTGAGGATTGAGGATCGAGGATTGAGGATTGAGGATTGAGGATTGAAGATTGAGGATTGGGGACTGAGGATTGAAGATTGAGTATTGAGGATTGAGGATTGAGGATTGAGGGTTGAGGATTGAAGATTCAGTATTGAGGACTGAAGATTGAGAATTGAGGATTGAGGATTGAACATTGAGTACTGAGTGTTGAGGGTTGAGTGATGAGAATTGGTGTTTGTGGATAGAGATCTGAAGATTGCAGATTGACTATTGAGTATTGAAAACTGTGAATTGAGGATACTCTATTGAGGATTGACGATTGACAACTGATTGTTGAGGACTGAGGGCTGAAGATTGAGGATTGAGGATTGAGGATTGAGGATTGGGGAAGAGGGCTGAGGGTTGAGGATTGAGGTTTGAGGACTGAGGACTGAGGGTTGAGGATTGAGAATTGAGTATTGAGGATTGAGGATTGAAGATTGCGGATTGGGTATTGAGGATTGTAGTATGAGGATTGAGGATTGAGGATTGAGGATTGAGGATTGAAGATTGATTATTGAGGATTGAAGATTGACGATTGAGGGTTGAGAATTGATGTTTGAGGGTTGTGATTTGAAGATTGAAGATTGGGGATTGAGTATTGAAAACTGTGAATTAAGGATATTCTATTGAGGATTGAGGGTTGACAATTGATTGTTGAGGTCTAATGGCTGAAGATTGAGGATTCAGGATTGAGGATTCGTGGTGGAGGTTTGAGGACTGAGGATTGAGGGTTGAGGATTTTGGATTGAGGATTGACTCTTGAGGATTGAGGATTGACGATGGAGGATTGATGAGAGAGGACTGAGTGTTGAGGATTCAGTGTTGAGAATTGATGTTTGAGGATTGAGATTTGATTATTGAATATTGTGGATTGAGTATTGAACCATGAGAATTCAGGATATTCTATTGAGTATTGAGAATTGAGGATTGATGCTTGAGTATTGAGGATTGATAGCTGAAGGTTGTGCGTTGAATATTGAGGATTGAGGATTGAGGATTGAGGATTGAGGATTGAGGATTGAGGATTGAAGATTGAGTATTGATGATTGAAGATTAAGGGTTGAGGATTGGGGGTTGAGGTTTGAGGACGAGGACTGACGGTTGAGGATTGAGGTTTGAGGATTGAGGATTGAGGATTGAGGACTGAGGATTGAGAATTGAGGATTGAGGATTGAGGATTGAAGATTGAGGATTGGGTATTGAGGATTGAAGAATGAGGATTGAGAATTGAGGATTGAGGATTGAGGAATGAGCATTGAAGATTGAGTATTGAGGATTGAACGTTGAGGATTGTGGATTGAGGATTGAGGATTGAATATTGAGGATTGGGGACTGAGTGTTGAGGGTTGAGTGATGAGAATTGATGTTTGTGGACAGAGATTTGAAGATTGCAGATTGAGTATTGAGTAACGAAAGCTGTGAATTGATGATATTCAATTGAGTATTGAAGATTGACAACTGATTGTTGAGGACTGAGGGCTGACGAATGAGGATTCAGGTTTGAGGATTCAGGATTAAGGTTTGAGGACTGAGGATTGAGGATTGAAAATTGAGGATTGAGGATTGAGGATTGAGGATTGAGGATTGAAGATTGAGGTTTGGGGATTGAGGATTGAACATTGAGGATTGTGGATTGAGTATTGAGGATTGAGGATTGAGGATTGAAGATTGAATATTGATGATTGAAGATTGAGGATCGAGGATTGAGGGTTGTGGATTGAGGGCGAGGACTGAGGGTTGAGTATTGATGTTTGAGGTCTGAGCATTGAGGAATGAGGATTGAGAATTGAGGACTGAGGGTTGAGGATTGAAGATTGAGGATTGGGTGTTGAGGATTGAAGAATGTGGATTGAGGATTGAGGATTGAGGATTGAGGATTGAGGATTGAAGATTGAGTATTGAGGATTGAAGATTGAGGATTGAGGATTGAGGATTGAGGATTGAAGATTGAGTATTGAGGATTGAGGATTGAGAATTGAGGATTGAGGATTGAGGATTGTGGATTGAAGATTGAGTATTGAGGGTTGAAGATTAAGGTTGAGGTTTGAGGATTGAGGATTGAGTATTGAGGATTGAAGATTGAGGATTGAGGATTGAGGTTTGAGGATTGAGGACGTGGACTGACGGTTGAGGATTGAGGTTTGAGGATTGAGGAATGAGGATTGAGGACTGACGATTGAGGATTGAGGATTGAGCATTGAGGATTGAAGATTGAGGACTGGGGATTGAGGATTGATGATAGAGGATTAAGGATTGAGGATTGGGGATTGAGCATCTAGGATTGGAGATTGATTATTGAGGATTGAAGATTGAGGATTGAGGATTGAGGATTGAGAATTGAGAATTGAGTGTGAGGACTGAGGGCTGAGGATTGAGGTTTGAGGAACGAGGATTGAGGATTGAGGATTGAGGACTGAGGATTGACGATTCAGTATTGACGATTGAGGATTGATTACTGAGGATTGAGGATTGAGGATTGATGTTTGAGGACTGAGGATTGAGGATTGAAGATTGAGTATTGTGGATTGAAGATTGAGGATTGAGGATTGAGGATTGAGGATTGAGGATGAGGGCTGAGGTTTGAGGATTGAGGATTGAGGGCTGAGGACTGAGGATTGAGGGTTGAGAATTGAGGATTGAGGATTGAGGATTGAAGATTGAGGATTGGGTATTGAGGATTGAAGAATGAGGATTGAGGATTGAGGATTGAGTGTTGAGGATTGAGGATTGAGGTTTGAAGATTGAGGATGGGTGTTGAGGATTGAAGAATGAGGATTCAGGAATGAGCATTGAGGATTGAGGATTGAAGATTGAGTATTGAGGATTGAAGCCTGGCGACTGAGGACTGAGGATTGAGGATTGACTATTGAGGATGTGGGATTGAAGATTGAGTATTGAGGATTGAAGATTGAGGATCGAGGATTGAGGATTGAGGATTGAGTATTGAATATTGAGGATTGGGGACTGAGTGTTGAGGGTTGAGTGATGAGAATTGATGTTTGTGGACAGAGATTTGAAGATTGCAGATTGAGTATTGAGTAACGAAAACTGTGAATTGATGATATTCAATTGAGTATTGAGGATTGACAACTGATTGTTGAGGACTGAGGGCTGACGAATGAGGATTCAGGTTTGAGGATTCAGGATTAAGGTTTGAGGACTGAGGATTGAGGATTGAAAATTGAGGATTGAGGATTGAGGATTGAGGATTGAGGATTGAAGATTGAGGTTTGGGGATTGAGGATTGAACATTGAGGATTGTGGATTGAGTATTGAGGATTGAGGATTGAGGATTGAAGATTGAATATTGATGGTTGAAGATTGAGGATCGAGGATTGAGGGTTGTGGATTGAGGACGAGGACAGAGGGTTGAGTATTGATGTTTGAGGTCTGAGCATTGAGGATTGAGGATTGAGAATTGAGGACTGAGGGTTGAGGATTGAAGATTGAGGATTGGGTGTTGAGGATTGAAGAATGTGGATTGAGGATTGAGGATTGAGGATTGAGGATTGAGGTTTGAGGATTGAGGATTGAGGATTGAGGATTGAGGATTGAAGATTGTGTATTGAGGATTGAAGATTGAGGATTGAGGATTGAGGATTGAGGATTGAGGATTGAAGATTGAGGATTGGGGATTGAGTATTGACGATTGAGGATTGAGTATTGAGGATTGCGAATTGAGGATTGATTATTGAAGATTGAGTATTGAGGATTGAAGATTGAGGAATGGGGATTGAGGATTGATGATAGAGGATTAAGGATTGAGGATTGGGGATTGAGGATCTAGGATTGGATATTGATTATTGAGGATTGATGATTGAGGATTGAGGATTGAGGATTGAGAATTGAGGATTGAGGATTGAGGATTGAATATTGAGTATTGAGGATTGAAGATTGAGGATTGAGGATTGAGGATAGAGGATTGAGGATTGAGGATTGAGGATTGAAGATTGAGGATTGGGGATTGAGTATTGACGATTGAGAATTGAGTATTGAGGATTGAGAATTGAGGACTGATTATTGAAGATTGAGGATTGAAGATTGAGGATTGAGGATTGAGGATTGAGGATTGAGGATTGAAGATTGAGGATTGGGGATTGAGTATTGACGATTGAGGATTGAGTATTGAGGATTGCGAATTGAGGATTGATTATTGAAGATTGAGTATTGAGGATTGAAGATTGAGGATTGAGGGCTGAGGATTGAGGATTGAGGATGAGGTCTGAGTGTTGAGGATTGAAGTTTCAGGACAGAGGACTGAGGATTGAGGACTGAGGATTGAGGATGTGGTCTGAGGATTGAGATTTGAGGACTGAGGATTGAGGATTGAGGATTGAGGATCGAGGATTGAGGATTGAGGATTGAGGATTGAAGATTGAGGATTGGTTATTGCGGATTGAACATTGAGGATTGAGGATTGAGGATTGAGGATTGAGGATCGAGGATTGAGGATTGAGGATTGAGGATTGAAAATTGAGGATTGGGGACTGAGGATTGAAGATTGTGTATTGAGGATTGAGGATTGAGGATTGAGGGTTGAGGATTGAAGATTCAGTATTGAGGACTGAAGATTGAGAATTGAGGATTGAGGATTGAACATTGAGTACTGAGTGTTGAGGGTTGAGTGATGGAATTGCTGTTTGTGGATAGAGATCTGAAGATTGCAGATTGACTATTGAGTATTGAAAACTGTGAATTGAGGATACTCTATTGAGGATTGACGATTGACAGCTGATTGTTGAGGACTGAGGGCTGAAGATTGAGGATTGAGGATTGAGGATTGAGGATTGAGGAAGAGGGCTGAGGGTTGAGGATTGAGGTTTGAGGACTGAGGACTGAGGGTTGAGGATTGAGAATTGAGTATTGAGGATTGAGGATTGAAGATTGCGGATTGGGTATTGAGGATTGTAGTATGAGGATTGAGGATTGAGGATTGAGGATTGAGGATTGAAGATTGATTATTGAGGATTGAAGATTGACGATTGAGGGTTGAGAATTGATGTTTGAGGGTTGAGATTTGAAGATTGAAGAATGGGGATTGAGTATTGAAAACTGTGAATTAAGGATATTCTATTGAGGATTGAGGGTTGACAATTGATTGTTGAGGTCTTATGGCTGAAGATTGAGGATTCAGGATTGAGGATTCGTGGTGGAGGTTTGAGGACTGAGGATTGAGGGTTGAGGATTGAGGATTGAGGATTGACTCTTGAGGATTGAGGATTGAGGATGGAGGATTGATGAGAGAGGACTGAGTGTTGAGGATTCAGTGTTGAGAATTGATGTTTGAGGATTGAGATTTGATTATTGAATATTGTGGATTGAGTATTGAACCATGAGAATTCAGGATATTCTATTGAGTATTGAGAATTGAGGATTGATGGTTGAGTATTGAGGATTGATAGCTGAAGGTTGTGCGTTGAATATTGAGGATTGAGGATTGAGGATTGAGGATTGAGGATTGAGGATTGAAGATTGAGTATTGATGATTGAAGATTAAGGATTGAGGATTGGGGGTTGAGGATTGAGGATTGAGGATTGAGAATTGAGGACTGAGGGTTGAGGATTGAAGATTGAGGATTGGGTGTTGAGGATTGAAGAATGTGGATTGAGGATTGAGGATTGAGGATTGAGGATTGAAGATTGAGTATTGAGGATTGAAGATGGAGGATTGAGGATTGAGGATTGAGGATTGAAGATTGAGTATTGAGGATTGAGGGTTGAGGATTGAGGATTGAGGATTGAGGATTGAGGATTGAAGATTGAGTATTGAGGGTTGAAGATTAAGGTTGAGGTTTGAGGATTGAGGATTGAGTATTGAGGATTGAAGATTGAGGATTGAGGATTGAGGTTTGAGGATTGAGGACGTGGACTGACGGTTGAGGATTGAGGTTTGAGGATTGAGGATTGAGGATTGAGGACTGAGGATTGAGGATTGAGGATTGAGCATTGAGGATTGAGAATTGAGGATGAGGACTGAGGGTTGAGGATTGAGGTTTGAGGAATGAGGATTGAGGATTGAGGATTGAGGATTGAAGATTGAGGATTGGGGATTGAGGATTGACGATTGAGGATTGAGTATTGAGGATTGAGAATTGAGGATTGAGGATTGAAGATTGAGTATTGAGGATTCAGAATTGAGGTTTGAGGACTGAGTGTTGAGGGTTGAATGATGAGAATTGATGTTTGTGGATATAGATTTGAAAATTGCAGATTGAGTATTGAGTATTGAAAACTGTGAATTGATGATATTCTATTGAGGATTGAGAATTGACAACTGATTGTTGAGGACTGAGGTCTGAAGATTGAGGATTCAGGATTGAGTATACAGGTTTGAGATTCGAGGACTGAGGATTGATGATTGAGGATTGAGGATTGAGGATTGAAGATTGAGGATTGGGTATTGCTGATTGAACATTGAGGATGGAGGATTGAGGATTGAGGATTGAGGATTGAGGATTGAGGACTGAAGATTGAATATTGATGATTGAATATTGAGGATTGAGTATTGATGGTTGTGGATTGAGGACGAGGACTGAGGGTTGAGTATTGCTGTTTGAGGCCTGAGGATTGAGGATTGAGGATTGAGAATTGAGGATTGAGGATTGAGGATTGAAGATTGTGGATTGGGTATTGAGGATTGAAGAATGAGTATTGAGGATTGAGGATTGAGGATTGAGGATTGAAGGCTGAGTATTGAGGATTGAAGATTGAGGATTGAGGATTGAGGATTGAGGATTGAGGATTGAGGATTAAGGATTGAATATTGAGTATTGAGGATTGAAGATTGAGGATTGAGCATTGAGGATTGAGGATTGAGGATTGAGGATTGAGGTTTGAGGATTGAGGATTGAGGAATGAGGATTGAGGATTGAAGATTGTGTATTGAGGATTGAAGATTGAGGATTGAGGATTGAGGATTGAGGATTGAGGATTGAAGATTGAGGATTGGGGATTGAGTATTGACGATTGAGGATTGAGTATTGAGGATTGCGAATTGAGGATTGATTATTGAAGATTGAGTATTGAGGATTGAAGATTGAGGAATGGGGATTGAGGATTGATGATAGAGGATTAAGGATTGAGGATTGGGGATTGACGATCTAGGATTGGATATTGATTATTGAGGATTGATGATTGAGGATTGAGGATTGAGGATTGAGAATTGAGGATTGAGGATTGAGGATTGAATATTGAGTATTGAGGATTGAAGATTGAGGATTGAGGATTGAGGATTGAGGATTGAGGATTGAGGTTTGAGGATTGAGGATTGAGGATTGAGGATTGAAGATTGTGCATTGAGGATTGAAGATTGAGGACTGAGGATTGAGGATGTGGTCTGAGGATTGAGATTTGAGGACTGAGGATTGAGGATTGAGGATTGAGGATCGAGGATTGAGGATTGAGGATTGAGGATTGAAGATTGAGGATTGATTATTGCGGATTGAACATTGAGGATTGAGGATTGAGGATTGAGGATTGAGGATCGAGGATTGAGGATTGAGGATTGAGGATTGAAGATTGAGGATTGGGGACTGAGGATTGAAGATTGAGTATTGAGGATTGAGGATTGAGGATTGAGGGTTGAGGATTGAAGATTCAGTATTGAGGACTGAAGATTGAGAATTGAGGATTGAGGATTGAACATTGAGTACTGAGTGTTGAGGGTTGAGTGATGAGAATTGGTGTTTGTGGATAGAGATCTGAAGATTGCAGATTGACTATTGAGTATTGAAAACTGTGAATTGAGGATACTCTATTGAGGATTGACGATTGACAACTGATTGTTGAGGACTGAGGGCTGAAGATTGAGGATTGAGGATTGAGGATTGAGGATTGGGGAAGAGGGCTGAGGGTTGAGGATTGAGGTTTGAGGACTGAGGACTGAGGGTTGAGGATTGAGAATTGAGTATTGAGGATTGAGGATTGAAGATTGCGGATTGGGTATTGAGGATTGTAGTATGAGGATTGAGGATTGAGGATTGAGGATTGAGGATTGAAGATTGATTATTGAGGATTGAAGATTGACGATTGAGGGTTGAGAATTGATGTTTGAGGGTTGTGATTTGAAGATTGAAGATTGGGGATTGAGTATTGAAAACTGTGAATTAAGGATATTCTATTGAGGATTGAGGGTTGACAATTGATTGTTGAGGTCTAATGGCTGAAGATTGAGGATTCAGGATTGAGGATTCGTGGTGGAGGTTTGAGGACTGAGGATTGAGGGTTGAGGATTTTGGATTGAGGATTGACTCTTGAGGATTGAGGATTGAGGATGGAGGATTGATGAGAGAGGGCTGAGTGTTGAGGATTCAGTGTTGAGAATTGATGTTTGAGGATTGAGATTTGATTATTGAATATTGTGGATTGAGTATTGAACCATGAGAATTCAGGATATTCTATTGAGTATTGAGAATTGAGGATTGATGGTTGAGTATTGAGGATTGATAGCTGAAGGTTGTGCGTTGAATATTGAGGATTGAGGATTGAGGATTGAGGATTGAGGATTGAGGATTGAGGATTGAAGATTGAGTATTGATGATTGAAGATTAAGGATTGAGGATTGGGGGTTGAGGTTTGAGGACGAGGACTGACGGTTGAGGATTGAGGTTTGAGGATTGAGGATTGAGGATTGAGGACTGAGGATTGAGAATTGAGGATTGAGGATTGAGGATTGAGGATTGAAGATTGAGGATTGGGTATTGAGGATTGAAGAATAAGGATTGAGAATTGAGGATTGAGGATTGAGGAATGAGCATTGAAGATTGAGTATTGAGGATTGAACGTTGAGGATTGTGGATTGAGGATTGAGGATTGAATATTGAGGATTGGGGACTGAGTGTTGAGGGTTGAGTGATGAGAATTGATGTTTGTGGACAGAGATTTGAAGATTGCAGATTGAGTATTGAGTAACGAAAGCTGTGAATTGATGATATTCAATTGAGTATTGAAGATTGACAACTGATTGTTGAGGACTGAGGGCTGACGAATGAGGATTCAGGTTTGAGGATTCAGGATTAAGGTTTGAGGACTGAGGATTGAGGATTGAAAATTGAGGATTGAGGATTGAGGATTGAGGATTGAGGATTGAAGATTGAGGTTTGGGGATTGAGGATTGAACATTGAGGATTGTGGATTGAGTATTGAGGATTGAGGATTGAGGATTGAAGATTGAATATTGATGACTGAAGATTGAGGATCGAGGATTGAGGGTTGTGGATTGAGGGCGAGGACTGAGGGTTGAGTATTGATGTTTGAGGTCTGAGCATTGAGGATTGAGGATTGAGAATTGAGGACTGAGGGTTGAGGATTGAAGATTGAGGATTGGGTGTTGAGGATTGAAGAATGTGGATTGAGGATTGAGGATTGAGGATTGAGGATTGAGGATTGAAGATTGAGTATTGAGGATTGAAGATTGAGGATTGAGGATTGAGGATTGAGGATTGAAGATTGAGTATTGAGGATTGAGGATTGAGAATTGAGGATTGAGGATTGAGGATTGTGGATTGAAGATTGAGTATTGAGGGTTGAAGATTAAGGTTGAGGTTTGAGGATTGAGGATTGAGTATTGAGGATTGAAGATTGAGGATTGAGGATTGAGGTTTGAGGATTGAGGACGTGGACTGACGGTTGAGGATTGAGGTTTGAGGATTGAGGAATGAGGATTGAGGACTGACGATTGAGGATTGAGGATTGAGCATTGAGGATTGAAGATTGAGGACTGGGGATTGAGGATTGATGATAGAGGATTAAGGATTGAGGATTGGGGATTGAGCATCTAGGATTGGAGATTGATTATTGAGGATTGAACATTGAGGATTGAGGATTGAGGATTGAGAATTGAGAATTGAGTGTGAGGACTGAGGGCTGAGGATTGAGGTTTGAGGAACGAGGATTGAGGATTGAGGATTGAGGACTGAGGATTGACGATTCAGTATTGAAGATTGAGGATTGATTACTGAGGATTGAGGATTGAGGATTGATGTTTGAGGACTGAGGATTGAGGATTGAAGATTGAGTATTGTGGATTGAAGATTGAGGATTGAGGATTGAGGATTGAGGATTGAGGATGAGGGCTGAGGTTTGAGGATTGAGGATTGAGGGCTGAGGACTGAGGATTGAGGGTTGAGAATTGAGGATTGAGGATTGAGGATTGAAGATTGAGGATTGGGTATTGAGGATTGAAGAATGAGGATTGAGGATTGAGGATTGAGTGTTGAGGATTGAGGATTGAGGTTTGAAGATTGAGGATTGGGTGTTGAGGATTGAAGAATGAGGATTCAGGAATGAGCATTGAGGATTGAGGATTGAAGATTGAGTATTGAGGATTGAAGCCTGGCGACTGAGGACAGAGGATTGAGGATTGACGATTGAGGATGTGGGATTGAAGATTGAGTATTGAGGATTGAAGATTGAGGATCGAGGATTGAGGATTGAGGATTGAGTATTGAATATTGAGGATTGGGGACTGAGTGTTGAGGGTTGAGTGATGAGAATTGATGTTTGTGGACAGAGATTTGAAGATTGCAGATTGAGTATTGAGTAACGAAAACTGTGAATTGATGATATTCAATTGAGTATTGAGGATTGACAACTGATTGTTGAGGACTGAGGGCTGACGAATGAGAATTCAGGTTTGAGGATTCAGGATTAAGGTTTGAGGACTGAGGATTGAGGATTGAAAATTGAGGATTGAGGATTGAGGATTGAGGATTGAGGATTGAAGATTGAGGTTTGGGGATTGAGGATTGAACATTGAGGATTGTGGATTGAGTATTGAGGATTGAGGATTGAGGATTGAAGATTGAATATTGATGGTTGAAGATTGAGGATCGAGGATTGAGGGTTGTGGATTGAGGACGAGGACTGAGGGTTGAGTATTGATGTTTGAGGTCTGAGCATTGAGGATTGAGGATTGAGAATTGAGGACTGAGGGTTGAGGATTGAAGATTGAGGATTGGGTGTTGAGGATTGAAGAATGTGGATTGAGGATTGAGGATTGAGGATTGAGGATTGAGGATTGAAGATTGAGTATTGAGGATTGAAGATTGAGGATTGAGGATTGAGGATTGAGGATTGAAGATTGAGTATTGAGGATTGAGGATTGAGGATTGAGGATTGAGGATTGAGGATTGTGGATTGAAGATTGAGTATTGAGGGTTGAAGATTAAGGTTGAGGTTTGAGGTTTGAGGAACGAGGATTGAGGATTGAGGATTGAGGACTGAGGATTGACGATTCAGTATTGAAGATTGAGGATTGATTACTGAGGATTGAGGATTGAGGATTGATGTTTGAGGACTGAGGATTGAGGATTGAAGATTGAGTATTGTGGATTGAAGATTGAGGATTGAGGATTGAGGATTGAGGATTGAGGATGAGGGCTGAGGTTTGAGGATTGAGGATTGAGGGCTGAGGACTGAGGATTCAGGGTTGAGAATTGAGGATTGAGGATCGAGGATTGAAGATTGAGGATTGGGTATTGAGGATTGAAGAATGAGGATTGAGGATTGAGGATTGACGATTGAGGATTGAGGAATGAGAATCGAGGATTGAGGATTGAGGATTGAAGATTGAGGACTGGGCACTGAGGATTGAAGAATGAGGATTGAGGATTGAGGATTGAGGATTGAGGATTGCAGATTGAGTATTCAGGATTGAAGATTGAGTGTTGAGGATTGAGGATTGAGGATTGAGCATCGAGGATTGATGATTGAGGATTGAGGATTGAAGATTGAGTATTGAGGATTGAAAATTGAGGATTGAGGATTGAGGATTGAGGATTGAGGATTGAAGATTGAGGATTGGGGACGGAGTGTTGAGTGTTGAGAGATGAGAATTGATGTTTGTGGATAGAGATTTGAAGATTGCAGATTGAGTATTGAGTATTGAAAACTGTGAATTGATGATATACCATTGAGGATTGGGGATTGACAACTGATTGTTGAGGACTGAGGGCTGAAGATTGAGGATTCAGGATTGAGGATTCAGGATTAAGGTTTGAGGACTGAGGATTGAGGATTGAGGATTCAGGATTGAGGATTGAAGATTGAGGATTGGGTATTGCGGATTGAACATTGAGGATTGAGGATTGAGGATTGAGGATTGAGGATTGAGAATTGAGGGTTGTGGATTGAGGACGAGGACTGAGGGTTGAGTATTGGTGTTTGAAGTCTGAGGATTGAGGATTGAGGATTGAGAATTGAGGATTGAGGATTGACGATTGAAAATTGAGGATTCGGTATTGAGGATTGAAGAATGAGGATTGAGGAGTGAGGACTGAGGATTGAGAATTGAGGATTGAGGATTGAGGATTGAAGATTGAGGATTCGGTATTGACGATTGAAGAATGAGGATTGAGGAGTGAGGACTGAGGATTGAGGATTGCAGTTTGAGTATTGAGGATTGAAGATTGAGGATTGAGGATTGAGGATTGAGGATTGAGTATTGAATACTGAGTATTGAGGATTGAAGATTGAGGATTGGGGATTGAGGATTGAGGATCGAGGATTGAGGATTGAGGATTGAGGATTGAGGATTGAGGAATGAAGATTGAGTATTGAGGATTGAAGATTGAGGATTGAGGATTGAGGATTGAGGATCGAGGATTGAGGATTGAGAATTGAGGATTGAGGATTGAGGATTGAAGATTGAGGATTGAGGATTGAGGATTGAGGATTGAGGTTTGAGGACTGAGGATTGAGGATTCAGTATTGAGGATTGAAGATTGAGGATTGAGGATTGAGGATTGAAGATTGAAGATTGAGTATTGAGGATTGAAGATTGAGGATTGAGGACTGAGAATTGAGGATTGAGGATTGAGGATTGAGGATTGAGGATTGAAGACTGAGGATTGGGTATTGAGGATTGAGCATTGGGGATTGAGGGTTGAGGATTGAGGATTGAGGATTGTGGATTGAAGATTGAGGATTGTGTATTGCGGATTGAACGTTGAGGATTGAAGACTGAGGATTGAAGATTCAGTATTGAGGATTGAAGATTGAGGATTGAGGATTGAGGATTGAAGATTGAAGATTGAGTATTGAGGATTGAAGATTGAGGATTGAGGACTGAGGATTGAGTATTGAGAATTGAGGATTGAGGATTGAGGATTGAAGACTGAGGATTGGGTATTGAGGATTGAGCATTGGGGATTGAGGATTGAGGATTGAGGATTGATGATTGAGGATTCAACATTGAGGATTGAGGGTTGAGGATTGAGGATTGAGGATTGACGATTGAGGATTGAGGAATGAGAATCGAGGATTGAGGATTGAGGATTGAAGATTGAGGACTGGGCACTGAGGATTGAAGAATGAGGATTGAGGATTGAGGATTGAGGATTGAGGATTGCAGATTGAGTATTGAGGATTGACGGTTGAGGGTTGAGGATTGAGGATTGAGGATTGAGCATTGAGGATTGATGATTGAGGATTGAGGATTGAGTATTGAGGATTGAAGATTGAGGATTGAGGATTGAGGATTGAAGATTGAGGACTGAGTGTTGAGGGATGCGTGATGAGAATTGACGTTAGTGGATTGAGATTTGAAGATTGAAGAATGGGGATTGAGTATTGAAAGCTGTGAATTGAGGATATTCTATTGAGGATTGAGGATTGACAATTGATTGTTGAGGACTTATGGCTGAAGATTGAGGATTGAGGATTGAGGATTGAGGATTGAGGATTGAGGATTGAAGATTGAGGATTGGGGACGGAGTGTTGAGTGTTGAGAGATGAGAATTGATGTTTGTGGATAGAGATTTGAAGATTGCAGATTGAGTATTGAGTATTGAAAACTGTGAATTGATGATATTCCATTGAGGATTGGGGATTGACAACAGATTGTTGAGGACTGAGGGCTGAAGATTGAGGATTCAGGATTGAGGATTCAGGATTAAGGTTTGAGGACTGAGGATTGAGGATTGAGGATTGAGGATTGAGGATTGAGGATTGAAGATTGAGGATTGGGTATTGCGGATTGAACATTGAGGATTGAGGATTGAGGATTGAGGACTGAGGATCGAGGATTGAGGATTGAGGATTGAGGGTTGAAGATTGAGGATTGGGGACTGATGATTGAAGATTGAGGATTGAGGATTGAGGACTGAGGATTGAGGATTGAGGATTGAATGTTCAGTATTGACGATTGAAGACTGAGGATTGAGTATTGAGGATTTAGCATTGGGGATTGAGGGTTGAGGATTGAGGATTGAGGATTGAGGATTGAGGGTTGTGGATTGAGGACGAGGACTGAGGGTTGAGTATTGGTGTTTGAAGTCCGAGGATTGAGGATTGAGGATTGAGAATTGAGGATTGAGGACTGAGGATTGAAGATTGAGGATTCGGTATTGAGGATTGAAGAATGAGGATTGAGGAGTGAGGACTGAGGATTGAGGATTGCAGTTTGAGTATTGAGGATTGAAGATTGAGGATTGAGGATTGAGGATTGAGGATTGAGTATTGAGAATTGAGAATTGAGGATTGAGGATTGAGGATTGAAGATTCAGGATTGAGGATTGAGGATTGAGGATTGAGGCTTGAGGACTGATGATTGAGGATTGAGGATTGAGGAATGAAGATTGAGTATTGAGGATTGAAGATTGAGGATTGAGGATTGAGGATTGAGCATTGAGGACTCAAGTTTGAATATTGATGATTGAAGATTGAGGATTGGGTATTGATGGTTGTGCATTGAGGACGAGGACTGAGGGTTGAGTATTGCTGTTTGAGGTCTGAGGATTGAGGACTGGGTATTGAGAATTGAGGGTTGAGGATTGAGGATTGAAGATTGTGGATTGGGTATTGAGGATTGAAGAATGAGGATTGAGGATTGAGGATTGAGGATTGAGTATTGAATACTGAGTATTGAGGATTGAAGATTGAGGATTGAGGATTGAGGATTGAGGATCGAGGATTGAGGATTGAGGATTGAGGATTGAGGATTGAGGAATGAAGATTGAGTATTGAGGATTGAAGATTGAGGATTGAGGATTGAGGATTGAGGAATGAAGATTGAGGATTGGGGATTGAGTATTGACGATTGAGGATTGAGTATTGAGGATTGAGTATTGAGGATTGATTATTGAAGATTGAGTATTGAGGATTGAAGATTGAGGATTGATAATTGAGGATTGAAGATTGAGTATTGATGATTGAAGGTTGAGGATTGAGGATTCATGTTTGAGGATTGAGGACGGGGACTGACGGTTGAGGATTGAGGTTTGACGACTGAGGATTGAGGATTTAGGACTGAGGATTGTGGATTGAGGTTTGTGGATTGAGGACGAGGACTGAGGGTTGAGTATTGATGTTTGAGGTCTGAGGATTGAGGATTGAGGATTGAGAATTGAGGATTGAGGATTGAGGATTGAAGATTGAGGATTGAGGATTGAGGATTGAGGATTGAGGATTGAAGACTGAGGATTGGGTATTGAGGATTCAACATTGAGGATTGAGGGTTGAGGATTGAGGATTGAGGATTGACGATTGAGGATTGAGGAATGAGAATCGAGGATTGAGGATTGAGGATTGAAGATTGAGGACTGGGCACTGAGGATTGAAGAATGAGGATTGAGGATTGAGGATTGAGGATTGAGGATTGCAGATTGAGTATTGAGGATTGAAGATTGAGGGTTGAGGATTGAGGATTGAGGATTGAGCATTGAGGATTGATGATTGAGGATTGAGGATTGAGTATTGAGGATTGAAGATTGAGGATTGAGGATTGAACGTTGAGGATTGTGGATTGAGGATTGAGGATTGAATATTGAGGATTGGGGACTGAGTGTTGAGGGTTGAGTGATGAGAATTGATGTTTGTGGACAGAGATTTGAAGATTGCAGATTGAGTATTGAGTAACGAAAGCTGTGAATTGATGATATTCAATTGAGTATTGAAGATTGACAACTGATTGTTGAGGACTGAGGGCTGACGAATGAGGATTCAGGTTTGAGGATTCAGGATTAAGGTTTGAGGACTGAGGATTGAGGATTGAAAATTGAGGATTGAGGATTGAGGATTGAGGATTGAGGATTGAAGATTGAGGTTTGGGGATTGAGGATTGAACATTGAGGATTGTGGATTGAGTATTGAGGATTGAGGATTGAGGATTGAAGATTGAATATTGATGACTGAAGATTGAGGATCGAGGATTGAGGGTTGTGGATTGAGGGCGAGGACTGAGGGTTGAGTATTGATGTTTGAGGTCTGAGCATTGAGGATTGAGGATTGAGAATTGAGGACTGAGGGTTGAGGATTGAAGATTGAGGATTGGGTGTTGAGGATTGAAGAATGTGGATTGAGGATTGAGGATTGAGGATTGAGGATTGAGGATTGAAGATTGAGTATTGAGGATTGAAGATTGAGGATTGAGGATTGAGGATTGAGGATTGAAGATTGAGTATTGAGGATTGAGGATTGAGAATTGAGGATTGAGGATTGAGGATTGTGGATTGAAGATTGAGTATTGAGGGTTGAAGATTAAGGTTGAGGTTTGAGGATTGAGGATTGAGTATTGAGGATTGAAGATTGAGGATTGAGGATTGAGGTTTGAGGATTGAGGACGTGGACTGACGGTTGAGGATTGAGGTTTGAGGATTGAGGAATGAGGATTGAGGACTGACGATTGAGGATTGAGGATTGAGCATTGAGGATTGAAGATTGAGGACTGGGGATTGAGGATTGATGATAGAGGATTAAGGATTGAGGATTGGGGATTGAGCATCTAGGATTGGAGATTGATTATTGAGGATTGAAGATTGAGGATTGAGGATTGAGGATTGAGAATTGAGAATTGAGTGTGAGGACTGAGGGCTGAGGATTGAGGTTTGAGGAACGAGGATTGAGGATTGAGGATTGAGGACTGAGGATTGACGATTCAGTATTGAAGATTGAGGATTGATTACTGAGGATTGAGGATAGAGGATTGATGTTTGAGGACTGAGGATTGAGGATTGAAGATTGAGTATTGTGGATTGAAGATTGAGGATTGAGGATTGAGGATTGAGGATTGAGGATGAGGGCTGAGGTTTGAGGATTGAGGATTGAGGGCTGAGGACTGAGGATTGAGGGTTGAGAATTGAGGATTGAGGATTGAGGATTGAAGATTGAGGATTGGGTATTGAGGATTGAAGAATGAGGATTGAGGATTGAGGATTGAGTGTTGAGGATTGAGGATTGAGGTTTGAAGATTGAGGATTGGGTGTTGAGGATTGAAGAATGAGGATTCAGGAATGAGCATTGAGGATTGAGGATTGAAGATTGAGTATTGAGGATTGAAGCCTGGCGACTGAGGACTGAGGATTGAGGATTGACGATTGAGGATGTGGGATTGAAGATTGAGTATTGAGGATTGAAGATTGAGGATCGAGGATTGAGGATTGAGGATTGAGTATTGAATATTGAGGATTGGGGACTGAGTGTTGAGGGTTGAGTGATGAGAATTGATGTTTGTGGACAGAGATTTGAAGATTCCAGATTGAGCATTGAGTAACGAAAACTGTGAATTGATGATATTCAATTGAGTATTGAGGATTGACAACTGATTGTTGAGGACTGAGGGCTGACGAATGAGGATTCAGGTTTGAGGATTCAGGATTAAGGTTTGAGGACTGAGGATTGAGGATTGAAAATTGAGGATTGAGGATTGAGGATTGAGGATTGAGGATTGAAGATTGAGGTTTGGGGATTGAGGATTGAACATTGAGGATTGTGGATTGAGTATTGAGGATTGAGGATTCAGGATTGAAGATTGAATATTGATGGTTGAAGATTGAGGATCGAGGATTGAGGGTTGTGGATTGAGGACGAGGACTGAGGGTTGAGTATTGATGTTTGAGGTCTGAGCATTGAGGATTGAGGATTGAGAATTGAGGACTGAGGGTTGAGGATTGAAGATTGAGGATTGGGTGTTGAGGATTGAAGAATGTGGATTGAGGATTGAGGACTGAGGATTGAGGATTGAGGATTGAAGATTGAGTATTGAGGATTGAAGATTGAGGATTGAGGATTGAGGATTGAGGATTGAAGATTGAGTATTGAGGATTGAGGATTGAGGATTGAGGATTGAGGATTGAGGATTGTGGATTGAAGATTGAGTATTGAGGGTTGAAGATTAAGGTTGAGGTTTGAGAATTGAGGGTTGTGGATTGAGGACGAGGACTGAGGGTTGAGTATTGGTGTTTGAAGTCTGAGGATTGAGGATTGAGGATTGAGAATTGAGGATTGAGGATTGACGATTGAAAATTGAGGATTCGGTATTGAGGATTGAAGAATGAGGATTGAGGAGTGAGGACTGAGGATTGAGAATTGAGGATTGAGGATTGAGGATTGAAGATTGAGGATTCGGTATTGACGATTGAAGAATGAGGATTGAGGAGTGAGGACTGAGGATTGAGGATTGCAGTTTGAGTATTGAGGATTGAAGATTGAGGATTGAGGATTGAGGATTGAGGATTGAGTATTGAATACTGAGTATTGAGGATTGAAGATTGAGGATTGGGGATTGAGGATTGAGGATCGAGGATTGAGGATTGAGGATTGAGGATTGAGGATTGAGGAATGAAGATTGAGTATTGAGGATTGAAGATTGAGGATTGAGGATTGAGGATTGAGGATCGAGGATTGAGGATTGAGAATTGAGGATTGAGGATTGAGGATTGAAGATTGAGGATTGAGGATTGAGGATTGAGGTTTGAGGACTGAGGATTGAGGATTCAGTATTGAGGATTGAAGATTGAGGATTGAGGATTGAGGATTGAAGATTGAAGATTGAGTATTGAGGATTGAAGGTTGAGGATTGAGGACTGAGAATTGAGGATTGAGGATTGAGGATTGAGGATTGAGGATTGAAGACTGAGGATTGGGTATTGAGGATTGAGCATTGGGGATTGAGGGTTGAGGATTGAGGATTGAGGATTGTGGATTGAAGATTGAGGATTGTGTATTGCGGATTGAACGTTGAGGATTGAAGACTGAGGATTGAAGATTCAGTATTGAGGATTGAAGATTGAGGATTGAGGATTGAGGATTGAAGATTGAAGATTGAGTATTGAGGATTGAAGATTGAGGATTGAGGACTGAGGATTGAGTATTGAGAATTGAGGATTGAGGATTGAGGATTGAAGACTGAGGATTGGGTATTGAGGATTGAGCATTGGGGATTGAGGATTGAGGATTGAGGATTGATGATTGAGGATTCAACATTGAGGATTGAGGGTTGAGGATTGAGGATTGAGGATTGACGATTGAGGATTGAGGAATGAGAATCGAGGATTGAGGATTGAGGATTGAAGATTGAGGACTGGGCACTGAGGATTGAAGAATGAGGATTGAGGATTGAGGATTGAGGATTGAGGATTGCAGATTGAGTATTGAGGATTGAAGGTTGAGGGTTGAGGATTGAGGATTGAGGATTGAGCA
Source organism: Calliopsis andreniformis (assembly GCF_051401765.1). NCBI lineage: Eukaryota > Metazoa > Arthropoda > Insecta > Hymenoptera > Andrenidae > Calliopsis > Calliopsis andreniformis. The sequence goes on along the minus strand of NW_027480586.1, from coordinate 211,798 downwards.
TTGAGGATTGATGATTGAGGGTTGAGGATTGAGGATTGAGGATTGAGCATTGAGGATTGATGATTGAGGATTGAGGATTGAGTATTGAGGATTGAAGATTGAGGATTGAGGATTGAAGATTGAGGATTGAGGATTGAGGATTGAGGATTTAGGACTGAGGATTGTGGATTGAGGTTTGTGGATTGAGGACGAGGACTGAGGGTTGAGTATTGATGTTTGAGGTCTGAGGATTGACGATTGAGGATTGAGTATTGAGGATTGAGTATTGAGGATTGATTATTGAAGATTGAGTATTGAGGATTGAAGATTGAGGATTGATAATTGAGGATTGAAGATTGAGTATTGATGATTGAAGGTTGAGGATTGAGGATTCATGTTTGAGGATTGAGGACGGGGACTGACGGTTGAGGATTGAGGTTTGACGACTGAGGATTGAGGATTTAGGACTGAGGATTGTGGATTGAGGTTTGTGGTTTGAGGACGAGGACTGAGGGTTGAGTATTGATGTTTGAGGTCTGAGGATTGAGGATTGAGGATTGAGAATTGAGGATTGAGGATTGAGGATTGAGGATTGAGGATTGAAGATTGAGGATTGAGGATTGAGGATTGAGGATTGAGGATTGAAGACTGTGGATTGAGGTTTGTGGATTGAGGACGAGGACTGAGGGTTGAGTATTGATGTTTGAGGTCTGAGGATTGAGGATTGAGGATTGAGAATTGAGGATTGAGGATTGAGGATTGAAGATTGAGGATTGAGGATTGAGGATTGAGGATTGAGGATTGAAGACTGAGGATTGGGTATTGAGGATTCAACATTGAGGATTGAGGGTTGAGGACTGAGGATTGAGGATTGAGGATTGAGGATTGAGGATTGAGGATTGAAGATTGAGGATTGGGTATTGCGGATTGAACATTGAGGATTGAGGATTGAGGATTGAGGACTGAGAATCGAGGATTGAGGATTGAGGATTGAGGGTTGATGATTGAGGATTGGGGACTGAGGATTGAAGATTGAGGATTGAGGATTGAGGACTGAGGATTGAGGATTGAGGATTGAAAATTGAGGATTGAGGATTGAGGATTGAGGATTGAGGATTGAAGAGTGACGATTGGGTATTGATGGTTGTGGATTGAGGACGAGGACTGAGGGTTGAGTATTGCTGTTTGAGGTCTGAGGATTGAGGACCGGGTATTGAGAATTGAGGGTTGAGGATTGAGGATTGAAGATTGTGGATTGTGTATTGAGGATTGAAGAATGAGGATTGAGGATTGAGGATTGAGGATTGAGGAATGAAGACTGAGGATTGGGGATTGAGTATTGACGATTGAGGAATGAGTATTGAGGATTGAGTATTGAGGATTGATTATTGAAGATTGAGTATTGAGGATTGAAGATTGAGGATTGATAATTGAGGATTGAAGATTGAGTATTGATGATTGAAGGTTGAGGATTGAGGATTCATGTTTGAGGATTGAGGACGGGGACTGACGGTTGAGGATTGAGGTTTGAGGATTGAGGATTGAGGATTTAGGACTGAGGATTGAGGATTGAGGTTTGTGGATTGAGGACGAGGACTGAGGGTTGAGTATTGATGTTTGAGGTCTGAGGATTGATGATTGAGGATTGAGAATTGAGGATTGAGGATTGAGGATTGAAGATTGAGGATTGAGGATTGAGGATTGAGGATTGAGGATTGAAGACTGAGGATTGGGTATTGAGGATTCAACATTGAGGTTTGAGGGTTGAGGATTGAGGATTGAGGATTGACGATTGAGGATTGAGGAATGAGAATCGAGGATTGAGGATTGAGGATTGAAGATTGAGGACTGGGCACTGAGGACTGAAGAATGAGGATTGAGGATTGAGGATTGAGGATTGAGGATTGCAGATTGAGTATTGAGGATTGAAGATTGAGGGTTGAGGATTGAGGATTGAGGATTGAGCATTGAGGATTGATGATTGAGGATTGAGGATTGAGTATTGAGGATTGAAGATTGAGGATTGAGGATTGAGGATTGAAGATTGAGGACTGAGTGTTGAGGGATGCGTGATGAGAATTGACGTTAGTGGATTGAGATTTGAGGATTGAAGAATGGGGATTGAGTATTGAAAGCTGTGAATTGAGGATATTCTATTGAGGATTGAGGATTGACAATTGATTGTTGAGGACTTATGGCTGAAGATTGAGGATTGAGGATTGAGGATTGAGGATTGAGGATTGAGGATTGAAGATTGAGGATTGGGGACGGAGTGTTGAGTGTTGAGAGATGAGAATTGATGTTTGTGGATAGAGATTTGAAGATTGCAGATTGAGTATTGAGTATTGAAACCTGTGAATTGATGATATTCCATTGAGGATTGGGGATTGACAACTGATTGTTGAGGACTGAGGGCTGAAGATTGAGGATTCAGGATTGAGGATTCAGGATTAAGGTTTGAGGACTCAGGATTGAGGATTGAGGATTGAGGATTGAGGATTGAGGATTGAAGATTGAGGATTGGGTATTGCGGATTGAACATTGAGGATTGAGGATTGAGGATTGAGGACTGAGGATCGAGGATTGAGGATTGAGGATTGAGGGTTGAAGATTGAGGATTGGGGACTGATGATTGAAGATTGAGGATTGAGGATTGAGGATTGAGGCTTGAGGACTGAGGATTGAGGATTGATGATTGAAGATTGAGGATTGGGTATTGATGGTTGTGGATTGAGGACGAGGACTGAGGGTTGAGTATTCCTGTTTGAGGTCTGAGGATTGAGTATTGGGTATTGAGAATTGAGGGTTGAGGATTGAGGATTGAATATTGTGGATTGGGTATTGAGGATTGAAGAATGAGGATTGAGGATTGAGGATTGAGGATTGAGTATTGAATACTGAGTATTGAGGATTGAAGATTGAGGATTGAGGATTGAGGATTGAGGATCGAGGATTGAGGATTGAGGATTGAGGATTGAGGATTGAGGAATGAAGATGGAGTATTGAGGATTGAAGACTGAGGATTGAGGATTGAGGATTGAGGATTGAGGATTGAAGATTGAGGATTGGGGATTGAGTATTGACGATTGAGGATTGAGCATTGAGGATTGAGTATTGAGGATTGATTATTGAAGATTGAGTATTGAGGATTGAAGATTGAGGATTGATAATTGAGGATTGAAGATTGAGTATTGATGATTGAAGGTTGAGGATTGAGGATTCATGTTTGAGGATTGAGGACGGGGACTGACGGTTGAGGATTGAGGTTTGAGGATTGAGGATTGAGGATTGAGGACTGAGGATTGACGATTCAGTATTGAAGATTGAGGATTGATTACTGAGGATTGAGGATTGAGGATTGATGTTTGAGGACTGAGGATTGAGGATTGAAGATTGAGTATTGTGGATTGAAGATTGAGGATTGAGGATTGAGGATTGAGGATTGAGGATGAGGGCTGAGGTTTGAGGATTGAGGATTGAGGGCTGAGGACTGAGGATTGAGGGTTGAGAATTGAGGATTGAGGATTGAGGATTGAAGATTGAGGATTGGGTATTGAGGATTGAAGAATGAGGATTGAGGATTGAGGATTGAGTGTTGAGGATTGAGGATTGAGGTTTGAAGATTGAGGATTGGGTGTTGAGGATTGAAGAATGAGGATTCAGGAATGAGCATTGAGGATTGAGGATTGAAGATTGAGTATTGAGGATTGAAGCCTGGCGACTGAGGACTGAGGATTGAGGATTGACGATTGAGGATGTGGGATTGAAGATTGAGTATTGAGGATTGAAGATTGAGGATCGAGGATTGAGGATTGAGGATTGAGTATTGAATATTGAGGATTGGGGACTGAGTGTTGAGGGTTGAGTGATGAGAATTGATGTTTGTGGACAGAGATTTGAAGATTGCAGATTGAGTATTGAGTAACGAAAACTGTGAATTGATGATATTCAATTGAGTATTCAGGATTGACAACTGATTGTTGAGGACTGAGGGCTGACGAATGAGGATTCAGGTTTGAGGATTCAGGATTAAGGTTTGAGGACTGAGGATTGAGGATTGAAAATTGAGGATTGAGGATTGAGGATTGAGGATTGAGGATTGAAGATTGAGGTTTGGGGATTGAGGATTGAACATTGAGGATTGTGGATTGAGTATTGAGGATTGAGGATTGAGGATTGAAGATTGAATATTGATGGTTGAAGATTGAGGATCGAGGATTGAGGGTTGTGGATTGAGGACGAGGACTGAGGGTTGAGTATTGATGTTTGAGGTCTGAGCATTGAGGATTGAGGATTGAGAATTGAGGACTGAGGGTTGAGGATTGAAGATTGAGGATTGGGTGTTGAGGATTGAAGAATGTGGATTGAGGATTGAGGATTGAGGATTGAGGATTGAGGATTGAAGATTGAGTATTGAGGATTGAAGATTGAGGATTGAGGATTGAGGATTGAGGATTGAAGACTGAGTATTGAGGATTGAGGATTGAGGATTGAGGATTGAGGATTGAGGATTGTGGATTGAAGATTGAGTATTGAGGGTTGAAGATTAAGGTTGAGGTTTGAGGTTTGAGGAACGAGGATTGAGGATTGAGGATTGAGGACTGAGGATTGACGATTCAGTATTGAAGATTGAGGATTGATTACTGAGGATTGAGGATTGAGGATTGATGTTTGAGGACTGAGGATTGAGGATTGAAGATTGAGTATTGTGGATTGAAGATTGAGGATTGAGGATTGAGGATTGAGGATTGAGGATGAGGGCTGAGGTTTGAGGATTGAGGATTGAGGGCTGAGGACTGAGGATTCAGGGTTGAGAATTGAGGATTGAGGATCGAGGATTGAAGATTGAGGATTGGGTATTGAGGATTGAAGAATGAGGATTGAGGATTGAGGATTGACGATTGAGGATTGAGGAATGAGAATCGAGGATTGAGGATTGAGGATTGAAGATTGAGGACTGGGCACTGAGGATTGAAGAATGAGGATTGAGGATTGAGGATTGAGGATTGAGGATTGCAGATTGAGTATTCAGGATTGAAGATTGAGTGTTGAGGATTGAGGATTGAGGATTGAGCATCGAGGATTGATGATTGAGGATTGAGGATTGAAGATTGAGTATTGAGGATTGAAAATTGAGGATTGAGGATTGAGGATTGAGGATTGAGGATTGAAGATTGAGGATTGGGGACGGAGTGTTGAGTGTTGAGAGATGAGAATTGATGTTTGTGGATAGAGATTTGAAGATTGCAGATTGAGTATTGAGTATTGAAAACTGTGAATTGATGATATACCATTGAGGATTGGGGATTGACAACTGATTGTTGAGGACTGAGGGCTGAAGATTGAGGATTCAGGATTGAGGATTCAGGATTAAGGTTTGAGGACTGAGGATTGAGGATTGAGGATTCAGGATTGAGGATTGAAGATTGAGGATTGGGTATTGCGGATTGAACATTGAGGATTGAGGATTGAGGATTGAGGATTGAGGATTGAGAATTGAGGGTTGTGGATTGAGGACGAGGACTGAGGTTTGAGTATTGGTGTTTGAAGTCTGAGGATTGAGGATTGAGGATTGAGAATTGAGGATTGAGGATTGACGATTGAAAATTGAGGATTCGGTATTGAGGATTGAAGAATGAGGATTGAGGAGTGAGGACTGAGGATTGAGAATTGAGGATTGAGGATTGAGGATTGAAGATTGAGGATTCGGTATTGACGATTGAAGAATGAGGATTGAGGAGTGAGGACTGAGGATTGAGGATTGCAGTTTGAGTATTGAGGATTGAAGGTTGAGGATTGAGGATTGAGGATTGAGGATTGAGTATTGAATACTGAGTATTGAGGATTGAAGATTGAGGATTGGGGATTGAGGATTGAGGATCGAGGATTGAGGATTGAGGATTGAGGATTGAGGATTGAGGAATGAAGATTGAGTATTGAGGATTGAAGATTGAGGATTGAGGATTGAGGATTGAGGATCGAGGATTGAGGATTGAGAATTGAGGATTGAGGATTGAGGATTGAAGATTGAGGATTGAGGATTGAGGATTGAGGATTGAGGTTTGAGGACTGAGGATTGAGGATTCAGTATTGAGGATTGAAGATTGAGGATTGAGGATTGAGGATTGAAGATTGAAGATTGAGTATTGAGGATTGAAGATTGAGGATTGAGGACTGAGAATTGAGGATTGAGGATTGAGGATTGAGGATTGAGGATTGAAGACTGAGGATTGGGTATTGAGGATTGAGCATTGGGGATTGAGGGTTGAGGATTGAGGATTGAGGATTGTGGATTGAAGATTGAGGATTGTGTATTGCGGATTGAACGTTGAGGATTGAAGACTGAGGATTGAAGATTCAGTATTGAGGATTGAAGATTGAGGATTGAGGATTGAGGATTGAAGATTGAAGATTGAGTATTGAGGATTGAAGATTGAGGATTGAGGACTGAGGATTGAGTATTGAGAATTGAGGATTGAGGATTGAGGATTGAAGACTGAGGATTGGGTATTGAGGATTGAGCATTGGGGATTGAGGATTGAGGATTGAGGATTGATGATTGAGGATTCAACATTGAGGATTGAGGGTTGAGGATTGAGGATTGAGGATTGACGATTGAGGATTGAGGAATGAGAATCGAGGATTGAGGATTGAGGATTGAAGATTGAGGACTGGGCACTGAGGATTGAAGAATGAGGATTGAGGATTGAGGATTGAGGATTGAGGATTGCAGATTGAGTATTGAGGATTGAAGATTGAGGGTTGAGGATTGAGGATTGAGGATTGAGCATTGAGGATTGATGATTGAGGATTGAGGATTGAGTATTGAGGATTGAAGATTGAGGATTGAGGATTGAGGATTGAAGATTGAGGACTGAGTGTTGAGGGATGCGTGATGAGAATTGACGTTAGTGGATTGAGATTTGAAGATTGAAGAATGGGGATTGAGTATTGAAAGCTGTGAATTGAGGATATTCTATTGAGGATTGAGGATTGACAATTGATTGTTGAGGACTTATGGCTGAAGATTGAGGATTGAGGATTGAGGATTGAGGATTGAGGATTGAGGATTGAAGATTGAGGATTGGGGACGGAGTGTTGAGTGTTGAGAGATGAGAATTGATGTTTGTGGATAGAGATTTGAAGATTGCAGATTGAGTATTGAGTATTGAAAACTGTGAATTGATGATATTCCATTGAGGATTGGGGATTGACAACTGATTGTTGAGGACTGAGGGCTGAAGATTGAGGATTCAGGATTGAGGATTCAGGATTAAGGTTTGAGGACTGAGGATTGAGGATTGAGGATTGAGGATTGAGGATTGAGGATTGAAGATTGAGGATTGGGTATTGCGGATTGAACATTGAGGATTGAGGATTGAGGATTGAGGACTGAGGATCGAGGATTGAGGATTGAGGATTGAGGGTTGAAGATTGAGGATTGGGGACTGATGATTGAAGATTGAGGATTGAGGATTGAGGACTGAGGATTGAGGATTGAGGATTGAATGTTCAGTATTGACGATTGAAGACTGAGGATTGAGTATTGAGGATTTAGCATTGGGGATTGAGGGTTGAGGATTGAGGATTGAGGATTGAGGATTGAGGGTTGTGGATTGAGGACGAGGACTGAGGGTTGAGTATTGGTGTTTGAAGTCTGAGGATTGAGGATTGAGGATTGAGAATTGAGGATTGAGGACTGAGGATTGAAGATTGAGGATTCGGTATTGAGGATTGAAGAATGAGGATTGAGGAGTGAGGACTGAGGATTGAGGATTGCAGTTTGAGTATTGAGGATTGAAGATTGAGGATTGAGGATTGAGGATTGAGGATTGAGTATTGAGAATTGAGAATTGAGGATTGAGGATTGAGGATTGAAGATTCAGGATTGAGGATTGAGGATTGAGGATTGAGGCTTGAGGACTGAGGATTGAGGATTGAGGATTGAGGAATGAAGATTGAGTATTGAGGATTGAAGATTGAGGATTGAGGATTGAGGATTGAGCATTGAGGACTCAAGTTTGAATATTGATGATTGAAGATTGAGGATTGGGTATTGATGGTTGTGCATTGAGGACGAGGACTGAGGGTTGAGTATTGCTGTTTGAGGTCTGAGGATTGAGGACTGGGTATTGAGAATTGAGGGTTGAGGATTGAGGATTGAAGATTGTGGATTGGGTATTGAGGATTGAAGAATGAGGATTGAGGATTGAGGATTGAGGATTGAGTATTGAATACTGAGTATTGAGGATTGAAGATTGAGGATTGAGGATTGAGGATTGAGGATCGAGGATTGAGGATTGAGGATTGAGGATTGAGGATTGAGGAATGAAGATTGAGTATTGAGGATTGAAGATTGAGGATTGAGGATTGAGGATTGAGGAATGAAGATTGAGGATTGGGGATTGAGTATTGACGATTGAGGATTGAGTATTGAGGATTGAGTATTGAGGATTGATTATTGAAGATTGAGTATTGAGGATTGAAGATTGAGGATTGATAATTGAGGATTGAAGATTGAGTATTGATGATTGAAGGTTGAGGATTGAGGATTCATGTTTGAGGATTGAGGACGGGGACTGACGGTTGAGGATTGAGGTTTGACGACTGAGGATTGAGGATTTAGGACTGAGGATTGTGGATTGAGGTTTGTGGATTGAGGACGAGGACTGAGGGTTGAGTATTGATGTTTGAGGTCTGAGGATTGAGGATTGAGGATTGAGAATTGAGGACTGAGGATTGAGGATTGAAGATTGAGGATTGAGGATTGAGGATTGAGGATTGAGGATTGAAGACTGAGGATTGGGTATTGAGGATTCAACATTGAGGATTGAGGGTTGAGGATTGAGGATTGAGGATTGACGATTGAGGATTGAGGAATGAGAATCGAGGATTGAGGATTGAGGATTGAAGATTGAGGATTGGGCACTGAGGATTGAAGAATGAGGATTGAGGATTGAGGATTGAGGATTGAGGATTGCAGATTGAGTATTGAGGATTGAAGATTGAGGGTTGAGGATTGAGGATTGAGGATTGAGCATTGAGGATTGATGATTGAGGATTGAGGATTGAGTATTGAGGATTGAAGATTGAGGATTGAGGATTGAAGATTGAGGATTGAGGATTGAGGATTGAGGATTTAGGACTGAGGATTGTGGATTGAGGTTTGTGGATTGAGGACGAGGACTGAGGGTTGAGTATTGATGTTTGAGGTCTGAGGATTGACGATTGAGGATTGAGTATTGAGGATTGAGTATTGAGGATTGATTATTGAAGATTGAGTATTGAGGATTGAAGATTGAGGATTGATAATTGAGGATTGAAGATTGAGTATTGATGATTGAAGGTTGAGGATTGAGGATTCATGTTTGAGGATTGAGGACGGGGACTGACGGTTGAGGATTGAGGTTTGACGACTGAGGATTGAGGATTTAGGACTGAGGATTGTGGATTGAGGTTTGTGGTTTGAGGACGAGGACTGAGGGTTGAGTATTGATGTTTGAGGTCTGAGGATTGAGGATTGAGGATTGAGAATTGAGGATTGAGGATTGAGGATTGAAGATTGAGGATTGAGGATTGAGGATTGAGGATTGAGGATTGAAGACTGAGGATTGGGTATTGAGGATTCAACATTGAGGATTGAGGGTTGAGGATTGAGGATTGAGGATTGACGATTGAGGATTGAGGAATGAGAATCGAGGATTGAGGATTGAGGATTGAGGATTGTGGATTGAAGATTGAGGATTGGGGACGGAGTGTTGAGTGTTGAGAGATGAGAATTTATGTTTGTGGATAGAGATTTGAAGATTGCAGATTGAGAATTGAGTATTGAAAACTGTGAATTGACGATATTCCATTGAGGATTGGGGATTGACAACTGATTGTTGAGGCTGAGGGCTGAAGATTGAGGATTCAGGATTGAGGATTCAGGATTAAGGTTTGAGGACTGAGGATTGAGGATTGAGGATTGAGGATTGAGGATTGAGGATTGAAGATTGAGGATTCGGTATTGAGGATTGAAGAATGAGGATTGAGGAGTGAGGACTGAGGATTGAGGATTGCAGTTTGAGTATTGAGGATTGAAGATTGAGGATTGAGGATTGAGGATTGAGGATTGAGGATTGAAGATTGAGGATTGGGGATTGAGTATTGACGATTGAGGATTGAGTATTGAGGATTGAGTATTGAGGATTGATTATTGAAGATTGAGTATTGAGGATTGAAGATTGAGGATTGATAATTGAAGATTGAAGATTGTGTATTGATGATTGAAGGTTGAGGATTGAGGATTCATGTTTGAGGATTGAGGACGGGGACTGACGGTTGAGGATTGAGGTTTGAGGATTGAGGATTGAGGATTTAGGACTGAGGATTGAGGATTGAGGATTGAGGGTTGTGTATTGAGGACGAGGACTGAGGGTTGAGTATTGATTTTTGAGGTCAGAGGATTGAGGATTGAGGATTGAGATTTGAGGATTGAGGATTGACGATTGAAGATTGAGGATTGAGGATTGAGGATTGAGGATTGAGGATTGAAGACTGAGGATTGGGTATTGAGGATTCAACATTGAGGAATGAAGATTGAGTATTGAGGATTGAAGATTGAGGATTGAGGATTGAGGATTGAGGATTGAGGATTGAAGATTGAGGATTGGGTATTGCGGATTGAACATTGAGGATTGAGGATTGCGGATTGAGGACTGAGGATCGAGGATTGAGGATTGAGGATTGAGGGTTGAAGATTGAGGATTGGGGACTGATGATTGAAGATTGAGGATTGAGGATTGAGGACTGAGGATTGAGGATTGAGGATAGAAGGTTCAGTATTGAGGATTGAAGATTGAGAATTGATGATTGAGGATTGAACATTGAGGACTGAGTGTTGAGGGTTGAGTGATGAGAATTGATGTTTGTGGATAGAGATTCGAAGATTGCAGATTGAGTATTGAGTATTGAAAACTGTGAATTGATGATATTCCATTGAGGATTGGGGATTGACAACTGATTGTTGTGGACTGAGGGCAGAAGATTGAGGATTCAGTATTGAGGATTCAGGATTAAGGTTTGAGGACTGAGGATTGAGGATTGAGGATTGAAGATTGAGTATTGAGGATTGAAGATTGAGGATTGAGGATTGAGGATTGAGGATTTAGGATTGAAGATTGAGGATTGGGTATTGAGGATTGACGATTGAGTATTGAGCATTGAGGATTGAGAATTGAGGGTTGAGGATTGAAGATTGAGTATTGAGGATTGAAGATTGAGGATTGAGGATTGAGGATTGAAGATTGAGGACTGAGTGTTGAGGGATGCGTGATGAGAATTGATGTTAGTGGATTGAGATTTGAAGATTGAAGAATGGGGATTGAGTACTGAAAGCTGTGAATTGAGGATATTCTATTGAGGATTGAGGATTGACAATTGATTGTTGAGGACTTATGGCTGAAGATTGAGGATTGAGGATTGAGGATTGAGGATTGAGGATTGTGGATTGAAGATTGAGGATTGGGGACGGAGTGTTGAGTGTTGAGAGATGAGAATTGATGTCTGTGGATAGAGATTTGAAGATTGCAGATTGAGTATTGAGTATTGAAAACTGTGAATTGACGATATTCCATTGAGGATTGGGGATTGACAACTGATTGTTGAGGCTGAGGGCTGAAGATTGAGGATTCAGGATTGAGGATTCAGGATTAAGGTTTGAGGACTGAGGATTGAGGATTGAGGATTGAGGATTGAGGATTGAGGATTGAGGATTGAAGATTGAGGACTGAGGATTGAGGATTGCAGTTTGAGTATTGAGGATTGAAGATTGAGGATTGAGGATTGAGGATTGAGGATTGAGGATTGAAGATTGAGGATTGGGGATTGAGTATTGACGATTGAGGATTGAGTATTGAGGATTGAGTATTGAGGATTGATTATTGAAGATTGAGTATTGAGGATTGAAAATTGAGGATTGATAATTGAAGATTGAAGATTGAGTATTGATGATTGAAGGTTGAGGATTGAGGATTCATGTTTGAGGATTGAGGACGGGGACTGACGGTTGAGGATTGAGGTTTGAGGATTGAGGATTGAGGATTTAGGACTGAGGATTGAGGATTGAGGATTGAGGGTTGTGTATTGAGGACGAGGACTGAGGGTTGAGTATTGATATTTGAGGTCAGAGGATTGAGGATTGAGGATTGAGATTTGAGGATTGAGGATTGACGATTGAAGATTGAGGATTGAGGATTGAGGATTGAGGATTGAGGATTGAAGACTGAGGATTGGGTATTGAGGATTGAAGACTGAGGATTGGGTATTGAGGATTCAACATTGAGGAATGAAGATTGAGTATTGAGGATTGAAGATTGAGGATTGAGGATTGAGGATTGAGGATTGAGGATTGAAGATTGAGGATTGGGGATTGAGTATTGACGATTGAGGATTGAGTATTGAGGATTGAGTTTTGAGGATTGATTATTGAAGATTGAGTATTGAGGATTGATAATTGAAGATTGAAGATTGAGTATTGATGATTGAAGGTTGAGGATTGAGGATTCATGTTTGAGGATTGAGGACGGGGACTGACGGTTGAGGATTGAGGTTTGAGGATTGAGGATTGAGGATTTAGTACTGAGGATTGAGGATTGAGGATTGAGGGTTGTGGATTGAGGACGAGGACTGAGGGTTGAGTATTGATTTTTGAGGTCAGAGGATTGAGGATTGAGGATTGAGAATTGAGGATTGAGGATTGACGATTGAAGATTGAGGATTGAGGATTGAGGATTGAGGATTGAGGATTGAAGACTGAGGATTGGGTATTGAGGATTCAACATTGAGGATTGAGGGTTGAGGATTGAGGATTGAGGATTGACGATTGAGGATTGAGGAATGAGAATCGAGGATTAAGGATTGAGGATTGAAGATTGAGGACGGGGCACTGAGGATTGAAGAATGAGGATTGAGGATTGAGGATTGAGGATTGAGCATTGAGGATTGATGATTGAGGATTGAGGATTGAAGATTGTGTATTGAGGATTGAAGGTTGAGGACTGAGGATTGAGGATTGAGGATTGAGGATTGAAGATTGAGGATTGGGGATTGAGGATTGACAATTGGGGATTGAGTATTGAGGACTGAGAATTGAGGATTGAGGATTGAAGATTGAGGATTGCGGATTGAAGATTGAGTATTGATGATTGAAGATTGAGTATTGAGGATTGAAAATTGAGGATTGAGGATTGAGGATTGAGGATTGAGGATTGAAGATTGAGGATTGGGGACGGAGTGTTGAGTGTTGAGAGATGAGAATTGATGTTTGTGGATAGAGATTTGAAGATTGCAGATTGAGTATTGAGTATTGAAAACTGTGAATTGATGATATTCCATTGAGGATTGGGGATTGACAACTGATTGTTGAGGACTGAGGGCTGAAGATTGAGGATTCAGTATTGAGGATTCAGGATTAAGGTTTGAGGTCTGAGGATTGAGGATTGAGGATTGAAGATTGAGTATTGAGGATTGAAGATTGAGGATTGAGGATTGAGGATTGAGGATTGAGGATTTAGGATTGAAGATTGAGGATTGGGTATTGAGGATTGACGATTGAGGATTGAGGATTGAGAATTGAGGATTGAGGATTGAGGATTGAAGATTGAGGATTGAGGATTGAGGATTGAGGATTGAGGATTGAAGACTGAGGATTGGGTATTGAGGATTCAACATTGAGGATTGAGGGTTGAGGATTGAGGATTGAGGATTGACGATTGAGGATTGAGGAATGAGAATCGAGGATTGAGGATTGAGGATTGAAGATTGAGGACTGGGCACTGAGGATTGAAGAATGAGGATTGAGGATTGAGGATTGAGGATTGAGGATTGCAGATTGAGTATTGAGGATTGAAGATTGAGGGTTGAGGACTGAGGATTGACGATTGAGCATTGAGGATTGATGATTGAGGATTGAGGATTGAGTATTGAGGATTGAAGATTGAGGATTGAGGATTGAGGATTGAAGATTGAGGACTGAGTGTTGAAGGATGCGTGATGAGAATTGACGTTAGTGGATTGAGATTTGAAGATTGAAGAATGGGGATTGAGTATTGAAAGCTGTGAATTGAGGATATTCTATTGAGGATTGAGGATTGACAATTGATTGTTGAGGACTTATGGCTGAAGATTGAGGATTGAGGATTGAGGATTGAGGATTGAGGATTGAGGATTGAGGATTGAGGATTGAAGGTTGAGGATTGGGGACGGAGTGTTGAGTGTTGAGAGATGAGAATTGATGTTTGTGGATAGAGATTTGAAGATTGCAGATTGAGTATTGAGTATTGAAAACTGTGAATTGATGATATTCCATTGAGGATTGGGGATTGACGACTGATTGTTGAGGACTGAGGGCTGAAGATTGAGGATTCAGGATTGAGGATTCAGGATTAACGTTTGAGGACTGAGGATTGAGGATTGAGGATTGAGGATTGAGGATTGAGGATTGAAGATTGAGGATTGGGTATTGCGGTTTGAACATTGAGGATTGAGGATTGAGGATTGGGGACTGAGGATCGAGGATTGAGGATTGAGGATTGAAGATTGAGGATTGGGGACTGATGATTGAAGATTGAGGATTGAGGATTGAGGACTGAGGATTGAGGATTGAGGATTGAATGTTCAGTATTGAGGATTGAAGACTGAGGATTGGGTATTAAGGATTTAGCATTGGGGATTGAGGGTTGAGGATTGAGGATTGAGGATTGAGGATTGAGGGTTGTGGATTGAGGACGAGGACTGAGGGTTGAGTATTGGTGTTTGAAGTCTGAGGATTGAGGATTGAGGATTGAGAATTGAGGATTGAGGATTGCGGATTGAAGATTGAGGATTCGGTATTGAGGATTGAAGAATGAGGATTGAGGAGTGAGGACTGAGGATTGAGGATTGCAGTTTGAGTATTGAGGATTGAAGATTGAGGATTGAGGATTGAGGATTGAGGATTGAGGATTGAGGATTGAGAATTGAGGATTGAGAATTGAGGATCGAAGATTCAGAATTGAGGATTGAGGATTGAGGATTGAGGTTTGAGGACTGAGGATTGAGGATTGAGGATTGAGGAATGAAGATTGAGTATTGGGGATTGAAGATTGAGGATTGAGGATTGAGGATTGAGGATTGAGGACTGAAGATTGAATATCGATGATTGAAGATTGAGGATTGGGTATTGATGGTTGTGGATTGAGGACGAGGACTGAGGGTTGAGTATTGCTGTTTGAGGTCTGAGGATTGAGGATTGAGTATTGAGAGTTGAGGGTTGAGGATTGAGGATTGAAGATTGTGGATCGGGTATTGAGGATTGAAGAATGAGGATTGAGGATTGAGGATTGAGGATTGAGTATTGAATACTGAGTATTGAGGATTGAAGATTGAGGATTGAGGATTGAGGATTGAGGATCGAGGATTGAGGATTGAGGATTGAGGATAGAGGATTGAGGAATGAAGATTGAGTATTGAGGATTGAAGATTGAGGATTGAGGATTGAGGATTGAGGATTGAGGATTGAGGATTGAGGAATGAAGATTGAGTATTGGGGATTGAAGATTGAGGATTGAGGATTGAGGATTGAGGATTGAGGACTGAAGATTGAATATCGATGATTGAAGATTGAGGATTGGGTATTGATGGTTGTGGATTGAGGACGAGGACTGAGGGTTGAGTATTGCTGTTTGAGGTCTGAGGATTGAGGATTGAGGATTGAGAATTGAGGATTGAGGATAGAGGATTGAAGATTGAGGATTGGGTATTGAGGATTCAAGGATGAGGATTGAGGATTGAGGATTGAGGTTTGAGGATTGAGGATTGAAGACTGAGGATTGAGGATTGAGGATTGAGGACTGAATATTGAGTATTGAGGATTGAAGATTGAGGATTGAGGATTGAGGGTTCAGGATTGAGGGCGAGGACTGACGGTTGAGGATTGAGGTTTGAGGACTGAGGATTGAGGATTGAGGACTGAGGATCGGGGATTGTGGATTGAGGATTGAGGATTGAAGATTGAGGATTGGGGACTGAGTGTTGAGAGCTGAATTATGAGAATTGATGTTTGTGGATAGAGATTCGAAGATTGCAGATTGAGTATTGAGTATTGAAAACTGTGAATTGATGATATTCTATTGAGGATTGTGAATTGACAACTGATTGTTGAGGACTGAGGTCTGAAGATGGAGGATTCAGGATTGAGGATTCAGGTTTGATGTTTGAGGACTGAGGATTGAGGATTGAGGGTTGAGGATTGAGGATCGAGGATTGAGGATTGAGGGTTGAGGATTGAGGATTGAGGATTGAGGACTGAAGATTGAATATTGATGATTGATGATAGAGGATTGAGTATTGATGGTTGTGGATTGAGGACGAGGACTGAGGGTTGAGTATTGCTGTTTGAGGTCTGAGGATTGAGGATTGAGGATTGCGAATTGAGGACTGAGGATTGAGGATTGAAGATTGAGGATTGGGTGTTGAGGATTGAAGAATGTGGATTGAGGATTGAGGATTGAGGATTGAGGATTGAAGGTTGAGTATTGAGGATTGAAGATTGAGGATTGAGGATTGAGGATTGAGGATGGAGTATTGAAGATTGAGGATTGGGTATTGCGGATTGAACATTGAGGATTGAAGATTGAGGATTGAAGATTCAGTATTGAGGATTGAAGATTGAGGAATGAGGATTGAGGGTTGAAGATTGAAGATTGAGTATTGAGGATTGAAGATTGAGGATTGAGGATTGAGGATTGAAGATTCAGAATTGAGGATTGAGGATTGAGGATTGAGGTTTGAGGACTGAGGATTGAGGATTGAGGATTGAGGAATGAAGATTGAGTATTGGGGATTGAAGATTGAGGATTGAGGATTGAGGATTGAGGATTGAGGACTGAAGATTGAATATCGATGATTGAAGATTGAGGATTGGGTATTGATGGTTGTGGATTGAGGACGAGGACTGAGGGTTGAGTATTGCTGTTTGAGGTCTGAGGATTGAGGATTGAGTATTGAGAATTGAGGGTTGAGGATTGAGGATTGAAGATTGTGGATCGGGTGTTGAGGATTGAAGAATGAGGATTGAGGATTGAGGATTGAGGATTGAGTATTGAATACTGAGTATTGAGGATTGAAGATTGAGGATTGAGGAATGAGGATTGAGGATCGAGGATTGAGGATTGAGGATTGAGGATTGAGGATTGAGGATTGAGGAATGAAGATTGAGTATTGACGATTGAAGATTGAGGATTGAGGATTGAGGATTGAGGATTGAGGATTGAAGATTGAGGATTGGGGATTGAGTATTGACGATTGAGGATTGAGTATTGAGGATTGAGTATTGAGGATTGATTATTGAAGATTGAGTATTGAGGATTCAAGATTGAGGATTGAGGAGTGAGGACTGAGGATTGAGGATTGCAGTTTGAGTATTGAGGATTGAAGATTGAGGATTCAGGATTGAGGATTGAGGATTGAATATTGAGGATTGAAGATTGAGTATTGAGGATTGAAGATTGACGATTGAGGATTGAGAATTGAGGATTGAGGATTGAGGATTGGGGACTGAGTGTTGAGGGTTGAGGATTGAGGATTGAAGATTGAGGATTGGGTATTGCGGATTGAACATTGAGGATTGAAGATTGAGGACTGAGGATTGAGGATTGAAGATTGAGTATTGAGGATTGAAGATTGAGTATTCAGGATTGGAGATTGACGATTGAGGATTAAGGACCGAGGATTGAGGATTGAGGATTGAAGATTGAGTAATGAGGATTGAAGATAGAGGATTGAGGATTGAGGATTGAGGATTGAGGATTGAAGACTGAGGATTGGGTATTGAGGATTGAGCATTGAGGATTGAGGGTTGAGGATTGAGGATTGAGGATTGAGGATTGAAGATTGAATATTAATGATTGAAGATTGAAGATTGAGGATTGAGGGTTGTGGATTGAGCACGAGGACTGAGGGTTGAGTATTGGTGTTTGAAGTCTGAGGATTGAGGATTGAGGATTGAGAATTGAGGATTGAGGATTGAGGATTGAAGATTGAGGATTCGGTATTGACGACTGAAGAATGAGGATTGAGGAGTGAGGACTGAGGATTGAGGATTGCAGTTTGAGTATTGAGGATTGAAGATTGAGGATTGAGGATTGAGTATTGAGGATTGAGGATTGAGGATTGAGGATTGAAAATTGAGTATTGAGGATTGAAGATTGAGGATTGAGGATTTAGGATTGAAGATTGAGGATTGGGGATTGAGGATTGAGGATTGAGAATTGAGGATTGAGGATTGAGGATTGAAGATTGAGGATTCGGTATTGAGGATTGAAGAATGAGGATTGAGGAGTGAGGACTGAGGATTGAGGATTGCAGTTTGAGTATTGGGGATTGAAGATTGAGGCTTCAGGATTGAGGATTGAGGATTGAATATTGAGGATTGAAGATTGAGTATTGAGGATTGAAGATTGACGATTGAGGATTGAGAATTGAGGATTGAGGATTGAGGATTGGGGACTAAGTGTTGAGGGTTGAGGATTGAGGACTGAAGATTGAGGATTGGGTATTGCGGATTGAACATTGAGGATTGAGGATTGAGGATTGAGGACTGAGGATCGAGGATTGAGGATTGAGGATTGAGGGTTGAAGATTGAGGATTGGGGACTGAGGATTGAAGATTGAGGACTGAGGATTGAGGATTGAAGATTGAGTATTGAGGATTGAAGATTGAGTATTCAGGATTGGAGATTGACGATTGAGGATTAAGGACCGAGGATTGAGGATTGAGGATTGAAGATTGAGTAATGAGGATTGAAGATAGAGGATTGAGGATTGAGGATTGAGGATTGAGGATTGAAGACTGAGGATTGGGTATTGAGGATTGAGCATTGAGGATTGAGGGTTGAGGATTGAGGATTGAGGATTGAGGATTGAAGATTGAATATTAATGATTGAAGATTGAAGATTGAGGATTGAGGGTTGTGGATTGAGCACGAGGACTGAGGGTTGAGTATTGGTGTTTGAAGTCTGAGGATTGAGGATTGAGGATTGAGAATTGAGGATTGACGATTGAGGATTGAGGATTGAGAATTGAGGATTGAGGATTGAGGATTGAAGATTGAGGATTGAGGATTGAGGATTGAGGATTGAGGATTGAAGACTGAGGATTGGGTATTGAGGATTCAACATTGAGGATTGAGGGTTGAGGATTGAGGATTGAGGATTGACGATTGAGGATTGAGGAATGAGAATCGAGGATTGAGGATTGAGGATTGAAGATTGAGGACTGGGCACTGAGGATTGAAGAATGAGGATTGAGGATTGAGGATTGAGGATTGAGGATTGCAGATTGAGTATTGAGGATTGAAGATTGAGGGTTGAGGACTGAGGATTGAGGATTGAGCATTGAGGATTGATGATTGAGGATTGAGGATTGAGTATTGAGGATTGAAGATTGAGGATTGAGGATTGAGGATTGAAGATTGAGGACTGAGTGTTGAAGGATGCGTGATGAGAATTGACGTTAGTGGATTGAGATTTGAAGATTGAAGAATGGGGATTGAGTATTGAAAGCTGTGAATTGAGGATATTCTATTGAGGATTGAGGATTGACAATTGATTGTTGAGGACTTATGGCTGAAGATTGAGGATTGAGGATTGAGGATTGAGGATTGAGGATTGAGGATTGAGGATTGAGGATTGAAGGTTGAGGATTGGGGACGGAGTGTTGAGTGTTGAGAGATGAGAATTGATGTTTGTGGATAGAGATTTGAAGATTGCAGATTGAGTATTGAGTATTGAAAACTGTGAATTGATGATATTCCATTGAGGATTGGGGATTGACGACTGATTGTTGAGGACTGAGGGCTGAAGATTGAGGATTCAGGATTGAGGATTCAGGATTAACGTTTGAGGACTGAGGATTGAGGATTGAGGATTGAGGATTGAGGATTGAGGATTGAAGATTGAGGATTGGGTATTGCGGTTTGAACATTGAGGATTGAGGATTGAGGATTGGGGACTGAGGATCGAGGATTGAGGATTGAGGATTGAAGATTGAGGATTGGGGACTGATGATTGAAGATTGAGGATTGAGGATTGAGGACTGAGGATTGAGGATTGAGGATTGAATGTTCAGTATTGAGGATTGAAGACTGAGGATTGGGTATTAAGGATTTAGCATTGGGGATTGAGGGTTGAGGATTGAGGATTGAGGATTGAGGATTGAGGGTTGTGGATTGAGGACGAGGACTGAGGGTTGAGTATTGGTGTTTGAAGTCTGAGGATTGAGGATTGAGGATTGAGAATTGAGGATTGAGGATTGCGGATTGAAGATTGAGGATTCGGTATTGAGGATTGAAGAATGAGGATTGAGGAGTGAGGACTGAGGATTGAGGATTGCAGTTTGAGTATTGAGGATTGAAGATTGAGGATTGAGGATTGAGGATTGAGGATTGAGGATTGAGGATTGAGAATTGAGGATTGAGAATTGAGGATCGAAGATTCAGAATTGAGGATTGAGGATTGAGGATTGAGGTTTGAGGACTGAGGATTGAGGATTGAGGATTGAGGAATGAAGATTGAGTATTGGGGATTGAAGATTGAGGATTGAGGATTGAGGATTGAGGATTGAGGACTGAAGATTGAATATCGATGATTGAAGATTGAGGATTGGGTATTGATGGTTGTGGATTGAGGACGAGGACTGAGGGTTGAGTATTGCTGTTTGAGGTCTGAGGATTGAGGATTGAGTATTGAGAATTGAGGGTTGAGGATTGAGGATTGAAGATTGTGGATCGGGTATTGAGGATTGAAGAATGAGGATTGAGGATTGAGGATTGAGGATTGAGTATTGAATACTGAGTATTGAGGATTGAAGATTGAGGATTGAGGATTGAGGATTGAGGATCGAGGATTGAGGATTGAGGATTGAGGATAGAGGATTGAGGAATGAAGATTGAGTATTGAGGATTGAAGATTGAGGATTGAGGATTGAGGATTGAGGATTGAGGATTGAGGATTGAGGAATGAAGATTGAGTATTGGGGATTGAAGATTGAGGATTGAGGATTGAGGATTGAGGATTGAGGACTGAAGATTGAATATCGATGATTGAAGATTGAGGATTGGGTATTGATGGTTGTGGATTGAGGACGAGGACTGAGGGTTGAGTATTGCTGTTTGAGGTCTGAGGATTGAGGATTGAGGATTGAGAATTGAGGATTGAGGATAGAGGATTGAAGATTGAGGATTGGGTATTGAGGATTCAAGGATGAGGATTGAGGATTGAGGATTGAGGTTTGAGGATTGAGGATTGAAGACTGAGGATTGAGGATTGAGGATTGAGGACTGAATATTGAGTATTGAGGATTGAAGATTGAGGATTGAGGATTGAGGGTTCAGGATTGAGGGCGAGGACTGACGGTTGAGGATTGAGGTTTGAGGACTGAGGATTGAGGATTGAGGACTGAGGATCGGGGATTGTGGATTGAGGATTGAGGATTGAAGATTGAGGATTGGGGACTGAGTGTTGAGAGCTGAATTATGAGAATTGATGTTTGTGGATAGAGATTCGAAGATTGCAGATTGAGTATTGAGTATTGAAAACTGTGAATTGATGATATTCTATTGAGGATTGTGAATTGACAACTGATTGTTGAGGACTGAGGTCTGAAGATGGAGGATTCAGGATTGAGGATTCAGGTTTGATGTTTGAGGACTGAGGATTGAGGATTGAGGGTTGAGGATTGAGGATCGAGGATTGAGGATTGAGGGTTGAGGATTGAGGATTGAGGATTGAGGACTGAAGATTGAATATTGATGATTGATGATAGAGGATTGAGTATTGATGGTTGTGGATTGAGGACGAGGACTGAGGGTTGAGTATTGCTGTTTGAGGTCTGAGGATTGAGGATTGAGGATTGCGAATTGAGGACTGAGGATTGAGGATTGAAGATTGAGGATTGGGTGTTGAGGATTGAAGAATGTGGATTGAGGATTGAGGATTGAGGATTGAGGATTGAAGGTTGAGTATTGAGGATTGAAGATTGAGGATTGAGGATTGAGGATTGAGGATGGAGTATTGAAGATTGAGGATTGGGTATTGCGGATTGAACATTGAGGATTGAAGATTGAGGATTGAAGATTCAGTATTGAGGATTGAAGATTGAGGAATGAGGATTGAGGGTTGAAGATTGAAGATTGAGTATTGAGGATTGAAGATTGAGGATTGAGGATTGAGGATTGAAGATTCAGAATTGAGGATTGAGGATTGAGGATTGAGGTTTGAGGACTGAGGATTGAGGATTGAGGATTGAGGAATGAAGATTGAGTATTGGGGATTGAAGATTGAGGATTGAGGATTGAGGATTGAGGATTGAGGACTGAAGATTGAATATCGATGATTGAAGATTGAGGATTGGGTATTGATGGTTGTGGATTGAGGACGAGGACTGAGGGTTGAGTATTGCTGTTTGAGGTCTGAGGATTGAGGATTGAGTATTGAGAATTGAGGGTTGAGGATTGAGGATTGAAGATTGTGGATCGGGTGTTGAGGATTGAAGAATGAGGATTGAGGATTGAGGATTGAGGATTGAGTATTGAATACTGAGTATTGAGGATTGAAGATTGAGGATTGAGGAATGAGGATTGAGGATCGAGGATTGAGGATTGAGGATTGAGGATTGAGGATTGAGGATTGAGGAATGAAGATTGAGTATTGACGATTGAAGATTGAGGATTGAGGATTGAGGATTGAGGATTGAGGATTGAAGATTGAGGATTGGGGATTGAGTATTGACGATTGAGGATTGAGTATTGAGGATTGAGTATTGAGGATTGATTATTGAAGATTGAGTATTGAGGATTCAAGATTGAGGATTGAGGAGTGAGGACTGAGGATTGAGGATTGCAGTTTGAGTATTGAGGATTGAAGATTGAGGATTCAGGATTGAGGATTGAGGATTGAATATTGAGGATTGAAGATTGAGTATTGAGGATTGAAGATTGACGATTGAGGATTGAGAATTGAGGATTGAGGATTGAGGATTGGGGACTGAGTGTTGAGGGTTGAGGATTGAGGATTGAAGATTGAGGATTGGGTATTGCGGATTGAACATTGAGGATTGAAGATTGAGGACTGAGGATTGAGGATTGAAGATTGAGTATTGAGGATTGAAGATTGAGTATTCAGGATTGGAGATTGACGATTGAGGATTAAGGACCGAGGATTGAGGATTGAGGATTGAAGATTGAGTAATGAGGATTGAAGATAGAGGATTGAGGATTGAGGATTGAGGATTGAGGATTGAAGACTGAGGATTGGGTATTGAGGATTGAGCATTGAGGATTGAGGGTTGAGGATTGAGGATTGAGGATTGAGGATTGAAGATTGAATATTAATGATTGAAGATTGAAGATTGAGGATTGAGGGTTGTGGATTGAGCACGAGGACTGAGGGTTGAGTATTGGTGTTTGAAGTCTGAGGATTGAGGATTGAGGATTGAGAATTGAGGATTGAGGATTGAGGATTGAAGATTGAGGATTCGGTATTGACGACTGAAGAATGAGGATTGAGGAGTGAGGACTGAGGATTGAGGATTGCAGTTTGAGTATTGAGGATTGAAGATTGAGGATTGAGGATTGAGTATTGAGGATTGAGGATTGAGGATTGAGGATTGAAAATTGAGTATTGAGGATTGAAGATTGAGGATTGAGGATTTAGGATTGAAGATTGAGGATTGGGGATTGAGGATTGAGGATTGAGAATTGAGGATTGAGGATTGAGGATTGAAGATTGAGGATTCGGTATTGAGGATTGAAGAATGAGGATTGAGGAGTGAGGACTGAGGATTGAGGATTGCAGTTTGAGTATTGGGGATTGAAGATTGAGGCTTCAGGATTGAGGATTGAGGATTGAATATTGAGGATTGAAGATTGAGTATTGAGGATTGAAGATTGACGATTGAGGATTGAGAATTGAGGATTGAGGATTGAGGATTGGGGACTAAGTGTTGAGGGTTGAGGATTGAGGACTGAAGATTGAGGATTGGGTATTGCGGATTGAACATTGAGGATTGAGGATTGAGGATTGAGGACTGAGGATCGAGGATTGAGGATTGAGGATTGAGGGTTGAAGATTGAGGATTGGGGACTGAGGATTGAAGATTGAGGACTGAGGATTGAGGATTGAAGATTGAGTATTGAGGATTGAAGATTGAGTATTCAGGATTGGAGATTGACGATTGAGGATTAAGGACCGAGGATTGAGGATTGAGGATTGAAGATTGAGTAATGAGGATTGAAGATAGAGGATTGAGGATTGAGGATTGAGGATTGAGGATTGAAGACTGAGGATTGGGTATTGAGGATTGAGCATTGAGGATTGAGGGTTGAGGATTGAGGATTGAGGATTGAGGATTGAAGATTGAATATTAATGATTGAAGATTGAAGATTGAGGATTGAGGGTTGTGGATTGAGCACGAGGACTGAGGGTTGAGTATTGGTGTTTGAAGTCTGAGGATTGAGGATTGAGGATTGAGAATTGAGGATTGAGGATTGAGGATTGAAGATTGAGGATTCGGTATTGAGGACTGAAGAATGAGGATTGAGGAGTGAGGACTGAGGATTGAGGATTGCAGTTTGAGTATTGAGGATTGAAGATTGAGGATTGAGGATTGAGGATTGAGGATTGAGGATTGAGGATTGAGGATTGAAGATTGAGTATTGAGGATTGAAGATTGAGGATTGAGGATTGAGGATTGAGGATTTAGGATTGAAGATTGAGGATTGGGGATTGAGGATTGAGGATTGAGAATTGAGGATTGAGGATTGAGGATTGAAGATTGAGGATTCGGTATTGAGGATTGAAGAATGAGGATTGAGGAGTGAGGCCTGAGGATTGAGGATTGCAGTTTGAGTATTGAGGATTGAAGATTGAGGATTCAGGATCGAGGATTGAGGATTGAATATTGAGGACTGAAGATTGAGTATTGAGGATTGAAGATTGACGATTGAGGATTGAGAATTGAGGATTGAGGATTGAGGATTGGGGACTGAGTGTTGAGGGTTGAGTGATGAGAATTGATGTTTGTGGATAGAGATTTGAAGATTACAGGTTGAGTATTGAGTATTGAAACCTGTGAATTGATGATATTCTATTGAGGATTGAGGATTGACAACTGATTGTTGAGGACTGAGGGCTGAAGACTGAGGATTCAGGTTTGAGGATTCAGGATTGAGGTTTGAGGACTGAGGATTGAGGATTGAGGATTGAGGATTGAGGATTGAGGATTGAGGATTGAAGATTGAGGATTGGGTTTAGAGGATTGAACATTGAGTATTGTGGATTGAGTATTGATGATTGAGGATTGAGGATTGAAGGTTGAATATTGATGATTGAAGATTGAGGATCGAGGATTGAGGTTTGTGAATTGAGGACGAGGACTGAGGGTTGAGTATTGATGTTTGAGGTCTGAGGATTGAGGACTGAGGATTGAGAATTGAGGACTGAGGATTGAGGATTGAAGATTGAGGATTGGCTGTTGAGGACTGAAGAATGTGGATTGAGGATTGAGGATTGAGTATTGAAGAATGAGGATTGGGTATTGCGGATTGAACATTGAGGATTTGAAGATTGAGGAATGATGATTCAGTATTGAGGATTGAAGATTGAGGATTGAGGATTGAGGATTGAAGATTGAAGATTGAGTATTGAGGATTGAGGATTGAGGATTGAAGGTTGAGTATTGAGGATTGAAGATTGAGGATTGAGGATTGAGGATTGAGGATTGAGTATTGAAGATTGAGGATTGTGTATTGCGGATTGAACGTTGAGGATTGAAGACTGAGGATTGAAGATTCAGTATTGAGGATTGAAGATTGAGGATTGAGGATTGAGGATTGAAGATTGAAGATTGAGTATTGAGGATTGAAGATTGAGGATTGAGAACTGAGAATTGAGGATTGAGGATTGAGGATTGAGGATTGAGGATTGAAGACTGAGGATTGGGTATTGAGGATTGAGCATTGGGGATTGAGGGTTGAGGATTGAGGATTGAGGATTGAGGATTGAAGATTGAATATTAATGATTGAAGATTGAGGATTGAAGATTGAGGATTGAGGATTGAGGATTGAGGATTGAGGATTGAAGATTGAGTATTGGGGATTGAGGATTGACGATTGAGTATTGAGAATTGAGGATTGAGGATTGAGGGTTGGGGACTGAGTGTTGAGGGTTGAGTGATCAGAATTGATGTTTGTGGATAGGGATTTGAAGATTACAGGTTGAGTATTGAGTATTGAAACCTGTGAATTGATGATATTCTATTGAGGATTGAGGATTGACAACTGATTGTTGAGGACTGAGG
Organism: Calliopsis andreniformis; assembly: GCF_051401765.1. NCBI lineage: Eukaryota > Metazoa > Arthropoda > Insecta > Hymenoptera > Andrenidae > Calliopsis > Calliopsis andreniformis. The sequence continues at coordinate 185,440 of NW_027480586.1, read as the reverse complement.
GCTGAAGACTGAGGATTCAGGTTTGAGGATTCAGGATTGAGGTTTGAGGACTGAGGATTGAGGATTGAGGATTGAGGATTGAGGATTGAGGATTGAGGATTGAAGATTGAGGATTGGGTTTAGAGGATTGAACATTGAGTATTGTGGATTGAGTATTGATGATTGTGGATTGAGGATTGATGATTGAATATTGATGATTGAAGATTGAGGATCGAGGATTGAGGTTTGTGAATTGAGGACGAGGACTGAGGGTTGAGTATTGATGTTTGAGGTCTGAGGATTGAGGATTGAGGATTGAGAATTGAGGACTGAGGATTGAGGATTGAAGATTGAGGATTGGGTGTTGAGGATTGAAGAATGTGGATTGAGGATTGAGGATTGAGTATTGAAGAATGAGGATTGGGTATTGCGGATTGAACATTGAGGATTGAAGATTAAGGATTGATGATTCAGTATTGAGGATTGAAGATTGAGGATTGAGGATTGAGCATTGAAGATTGAAGATTGAGTATTGAGGATTGAGGATTGAGGATTGAAGGTTGAGTATTGAGGATTGAAGATTGAGGATTGAGGATTGAGGATTGAGGATTGAGTATTGAAGATTGAGGATTGTGTATTGCGGTTTGAACGTTGAGGATTGAAGACTGAGGATTGAAGATCCAGTATTGAGGATTGAAGATTGAGGATTGAGGATTGAGGATTGAAGATTGAAGATTGAGTATTGAGGATTGAAGATTGAGGATTGAGGACTGAGAATTGAGGATTGAGGATTGAGGATTGAGGATTGAGGATTGAAGACTGAGGATTGGGTATTGAGGATTGAGCATTGGGGATTGAGGGTTGAGGATTGAGGATTGAGGATTGAGGATTGAAGATTGAATATTAATGATGGAAGATTGAGGATTGAAGATTGAGGGTTGAGGATTGAGGATTGAGTATTGAGGATTGAAGGTTGAGTATTGGGGATTGAGGATTGACGATTGAGTATTGAGAATTGAGGATTGAGGATTGAGGATTGGGGACTGAGTGTTGAGGGTTGAGTGATCAGAATTGATGTTTGTGGATAGGGATTTGAAGATTACAGGTTGAGTATTGAGTATTGAAACCTGTGAATTGATGATATTCTATTGAGGATTGAGGATTGACAACTGATTGTTGAGGACTGAGGGCTGAAGACTGAGGATTCAGGTTTGAGGATTCAGGATTGAGGTTTGAGGACTGAGGATTGAGGATTGAGGATTGAGGATTGACGATTGAGGATTGAGGATTGAGGATTGAAGATTGAGGATTGGGTTTAGAGGATTGAACATTGAGGATTGTGGATTGAGTATTGATGATTGAGGATTGAGGATTGAAGATTGAGTATTGATGATTGAAGATTGAGGATCGAGGATTGAGGGTTGTGAATTGAGGACGAGGACTGAGGGTTGAGTATTGATCTTTGAGGTCTGAGGATTGAGGATTGAGGATTGAGAATTGAGGACTGAGGATTGAGGATTGAAGATTGAGGATTGGGTGTTGAGGATTGAAGAATGTGGATTGAGGATTGAGGATTGAGTATTGAAGATTGAGGATTGGGTATTGCGGATTGAACATTGAGGATTGAAGATTGAGGATTGATGATTCAGTATTGAGGATTGAAGATTGAGGATTGAGGATTGAGGATTGAAGATTGAAGATTGAGTATTGAGGATTGAGGATTGAGGATTGAGGATTGAAGGTTGAGTATTGAGGATTGAAGATTGAGGATTGAGGATTGAGGATTGAGGGTTGAGTATTGAAGATTGAGGATTGGGTATGGCGGATTGAACGTTGAGGATTGAAGACTGAGGATTGAAGATTCAGTATTGAGGATTGAAGATTGAGGATTGAGGATTGAGGATTGAATAATGAAGATTGAGTATTGAGGATTGAAGATTGAGGATTGAGGACTGAGAATTGAGGATTGAGGATTGAGGATTGAGGATTGAGGATTGAAGTCTGAGGATTGGGTATTGAGGATTGAGCATTGGGGATTGAGGGTTGAGGATTGAGGATTGAGGATTGAGGATTGAAGATTGAATATTAATGATTGAAGATTGAGGATTGAGGATTGAGGGTTGTGGATTGAGGACGAGGACTGAGGGTTGAGTATTGGTGTTTGAAGTCTGAGGATTGAGGATTGAGGATTGAGAATTGAGAATTGAGGATTGAGGATTGAGGATTGGGGACTGAGTGTTGAGGGTTGAGTAATGAGAATTGATGTTTGTGGATAGAGATTTGAAGATTGCAGGTTGAGTATTGAGTATTGAAACCTGTGAATTGAGGATATTCTATTGAGGATTGAGGATTGACAACTGATTGTTGAGGAGTGAGGGCTGAAGACAGAGGATTCAGTTTTGAGGATTCAGGATTGAGGTTTGAGGACTGAGGATTGAGGATTGAGGATTTGGGATTGAGCATTGAGGATTGAGGATTGAAGATTGAGGATTGGGTATTGAGGATTGAACATTGAGGATTGTGGATTGAGTATTGATGATTGAGGATTGAGGATTGAAGATTGAAGATTGAGTATTGAGGATCGAAGATTGAGGATTGAGGACTGAGAATTGAGGATTGAGGATTGAGGATTGAGGATTGAGGATTGAGAATTGAAGACTGAGGATTGGGTATTGAGGATTGAGGATTGAGGATTGAGGATTGAGGATTGAGGATTGAGGATTGAGAATTGAGGATTGAGGATTGAGGATTGAAGATTGAGGATTGAGGATTGAGGATTGAGGATTGAGGCTTGAGGACTGAGGATTGAGGATTGAGGATTGAGGAATGAAGATTGAGTATTGAGGATTGAAGATTGAGGATTGAGGATTGAGGATTGAGCATTGAGGACTCAAGTTTGAATATTGATGATTGAAGATTGAGGATTGGGTATTGATGGTTGTGCATTGAGGACGAGGACTGAGGGTTGATTATTGCTGTTTGAGGTCTGAGGATTGAGGACTGGGTATTGAGAATTGAGGGTTGAGGATTGAGGATTGAAGATTGTGGATTGGGTATTGAGGATTGAAGAATGAGGATTGAGGATTGAGGATTGAGGATTGAGTATTGAATACTGAGTATTGAGGATTGAAGATTGAGGATTGAGGATTGAGGATTGAGGATCGAGGATTGAGGATTGAGGATTGAGGATTGAGGATTGAGGAATGAAGATTGAGTATTGAGGATTGAAGATTGAGGATTGAGGATTGAGGATTGAGGAATGAAGATTGAGGATTGGGGATTGAGTATTGACGATTGAGGATTGAGTATTGAGGATTGAGTATTGAGGATTGATTATTGAAGATTGAGTATTGAGGATTGAAGATTGAGGATTGATAATTGTGGATTGAAGATTGAGTATTGATGATTGAAGGTTGAGGATTGAGGATTCATGTTTGAGGATTGAGGACGGGGACTGACGGTTGAGGATTGAGGTTTGACTACTGAGGATTGAGGATTTAGGACTGAGGATTGTGGATTGAGGTTTGTGGATTGAGGACGAGGACTGAGGGTTGAGTATTGATGTTTGAGGTCTGAGGATTGAGGATTGAGGATTGAGAATTGAGGATTGAGGATTGAGGATTGAAGATTGAGGATTGAGGATTGAGGATTGAGGATTGAGGATTGAAGACTGAGGATTGGGTATTGAGGATTCAACACTGAGGATTGAGGGTTGAGGATTGAGGATTGAGGATTGACGATTGAGGATTGAGGAATGAGAATCGAGGATTGAGGATTGAGGATTGAAGATTGAGGACTGGGCACTGAGGATTGAAGAATGAGGATTGAGGATTGAGGATTGAGGATTGAGGATTGCAGATTGAGTATTGAGGATTGAAGATTGAGGGTTGAGGATTGAGGATTGAGGATTGAGCATTGAGGATTGATGATTGAGGATTGAGGATTGAGTATTGAGGATTGAAGATTGAGGATTGAGGATTGAAGATTGAGGATTGAGGATTGAGGATTGAGGATTTAGGACTGAGGATTGTGGATTGAGGTTTGTGGATTGAGGACGAGGACTGAGGGTTGAGTATTGATGTTTGAGGATTGAGGATTGAGGATTGAGGACTGAGGATCGAGGATTGAGGATTGAGGATTGAGGGTTGATGATTGAGGATTGGGGACTGAGGATTGAAGATTGAGGATTGAGGATTGAGGACTGAGGATTGAGGATTGAGGATTGAAAATTGAGGATTGAGGATTGAGGATTGAGGATTGAGGATTGAAGAGTGAGGATTGGGTATTGATGGTTGTGGATTGAGGACGAGGACTGAGGGTTGAGTATTGCTGTTTGAGGTCTGAGGATTGAGGACTGGGTATTGAGAATTGAGGGTATGAGGATTGAGGATTGAAGATTGTGGATTGGGTATTGAGGATTGAAGAATGAGGATTGAGGATTGAGGATTGAGGATTGAGGAATGAAGATTGAGGATTGGGGATTGAGTATTGACGATTGAGGAGTGAGTATTGAGGATTGAGTATTGAGGATTGATTATTGAAGATTGAGTATTGAGGATTGAAGATTGAGGATTGATAATTGAGGATTGAAGATTGAGTATTGATGATTGAAGGTTGAGGATTGAGGATTCATGTTTGAGGATTGAGGACGGGGACTGACGGTTGAGGATTGAGGTTTGAGGATTGAGGATTGAGGATTTAGGACTGAGGATTGAGGATTGAGGTTTGTGGATTGAGGACGAGGACTGAGGGTTGAGTATTGATGTTTGAGGTCTGAGGATTGATGATTGAGGATTGAGAATTGAGGATTGAGGATTGAGGATTGAAGATTGAGGATTGAGGATTGAGGATTGAGGATTGAGGATTGGAGACTGAGGATTGGGTATTGAGGATTCAACATTGAGGTTTGAGGGTTGAGGATTGAGGATTGAGGATTGACGATTGAGGATTGAGGAATGAGAATCGAGGATTGAGGATTGAGGATTGAAGATTGAGGACTGGGCACTGAGGACTGAAGAATGAGGATTGAGGATTGAGGATTGAGGATTGAGGATTGCAGATTGAGTTTTGAGGATTGAAGATTGAGGGTTGAGGATTGAGGATTGAGGATTGAGCATTGAGGATTGATGATTGAGGATTGAGGATTGAGTATTGAGGATTGAAGATTGAGGATTGAGGATTGAGGATTGAAGATTGAGGACTGAGTGTTGAGGGATGCGTGATGAGAATTGACGTTAGTGGATTGAGATTTGAGGATTGAAGAATGGGGATTGAGTATTGAAAGCTGTGAATTGAGGATATTCTATTGAGGATTGAGGATTGACAATTGATTGTTGAGGACTTATGGCTGAAGATTGAGGATTGAGGATTGAGGATTGAGGATTGAGGATTGAGGATTGAAGATTGAGGATTGGGGACGGAGTGTTGAGTGTTGAGAGATGAGAATTGATGTTTGTGGATAGAGATTTGAAGATTGCAGATTGAGTATTGAGTATTGAAACCTGTGAATTGATGATATTCCATTGAGGATTGGGGATTGACAACTGATTGTTGAGGACTGAGGGCTGAAGATTGAGGATTCAGGATTGAGGATTCAGGATTAAGGTTTGAGGACTCAGGATTGAGGATTGAGGATTGAGGATTGAGGATTGAGGATTGAAGATTGAGGATTGGGTATTGCGGATTGAACATTGAGGATTGAGGATTGAGGATTGAGGACTGAGTATCGAGGAATGAGGATTGAGGATTGAGGGTTGAAGATTGAGGATTGGGGACTGATGATTGAAGATTGAGGATTGAGGATTGAGGATTGAGGCTTGAGGACTGAGGATTGAGGATTGAGGATTGAGGAATGAAGAATGAGTATTGAGGATTGAAGATTGATGATTGAGTATTGAGGATTGAGTATTGAGGACTGAAGATTGAATATTGATGATTGAAGATTGAGGATTGGGTATTGATGGTTGTGGATTGAGGACGAGGACTGAGGGTTGAGTATTGCTGTTTGAGGTCTGAGGATTGAGTATTGGGTATTGAGAATTGAGGGTTGAGGATTGAGGATTGAAGATTGTGGATTGGGTATTGAGGATTGAAGAATGAGGATTGAGGATTGAGGATTGAGGATTGAGTATTGAATACTGAGTATTGAGGATTGAAGATTGAGGATTGAGGATTGAGGATTGAGGATCGAGGATTGAGGATTGAGGATTGAGGATTGAGGATTGAGGAATGAAGATTGAGTATTGAGGATTGAAGATTGAGGATTGAGGATTGAGGATTGAGGATTGAGGATTGAAGATTGAGGATTGGGGATTGAGTATTGACGATTGAGGATTGAGCATTGAGGATTGAGTATTGAGGATTGATTATTGAAGACTGAGTATTGAGGATTGAAGATTGAGGATTGATAATTGAGGATTGAAGATTGAGTATTGATGATTGAAGGTTGAGGTTTGAGGATTCATGTTTGAGGATTGAGGACGGGGACTGACGGTTGAGGATTGAGGTTTGAGGATTGAGGATTGAGCATTTAGGACTGAGGATTGAGGATTGAGGTTTGTGGATTGAGGACGAGGACTGAGGGTTGAGTATTGATGTTTGAGGTCTGAGGATTGAGGATTGAGGATTGAGAATTGAGGATTGAGGATTGAGGATTGAAGATTGAGGATTGAGGATTGAGGATTGTGGATTGAGGATTGAAGACTGAGGATTGGGTATTGAGGATTCAACATTGAGGATTGAGGATTGAAGATTGAGGATTGAGGATTGAGGATTGAGGATTGAGGATTGAAGACTGAGGATTGGGTATTGAGGATTCAACACTGAGGATTGAGGGTTGAGGATTGAGGATTGAGGATTGACGATTGAGGATTGAGGAATGAGAATCGAGGATTGAGGATTGAGGATTGAAGATTGAGGACTGGGCACTGAGGATTGAAGAATGAGGATTGAGGATTGAGGATTGAGGATTGAGGATTGCAGATTGAGTATTGAGGATTGAAGATTGAGGGTTGAGGATTGAGGATTGAGGATTGAGCATTGAGGATTGATGATTGAGGATTGAGGATTGAGTATTGAGGATTGAAGATTGAGGATTGAGGATTGAAGATTGAGGATTGAGGATTGAGGATTGAGGATTTAGGACTGAGGATTGTGGATTGAGGTTTGTGGATTGAGGACGAGGACTGAGGGTTGAGTATTGATGTTTGAGGATTGAGGATTGAGGATTGAGGACTGAGGATCGAGGATTGAGGATTGAGGATTGAGGGTTGATGATTGAGGATTGGGGACTGAGGATTGAAGATTGAGGATTGAGGATTGAGGACTGAGGATTGAGGATTGAGGATTGAAAATTGAGGATTGAGGATTGAGGATTGAGGATTGAGGATTGAAGAGTGAGGATTGGGTATTGATGGTTGTGGATTGAGGACGAGGACTGAGGGTTGAGTATTGCTGTTTGAGGTCTGAGGATTGAGGACTGGGTATTGAGAATTGAGGGTTGAGGATTGAGGATTGAAGATTGTGGATTGGGTATTGAGGATTGAAGAATGAGGATTGAGGATTGAGGATTGAGGATTGAGGAATGAAGATTGAGGATTGGGGATTGAGTATTGACGATTGAGGAATGAGTATTGAGGATTGAGTATTGAGGATTGATTATTGAAGATTGAGTATTGAGGATTGAAGATTGAGGATTGATAATTGAGGATTGAAGATTGAGTATTGATGATTGAAGGTTGAGGATTGAGGATTCATGTTTGAGGATTGAGGACGGGGACTGACGGTTGAGGATTGAGGTTTGAGGATTGAGGATTGAGGATTTAGGACTGAGGATTGAGGATTGAGGTTTGTGGATTGAGGACGAGGACTGAGGGTTGAGTATTGATGTTTGAGGTCTGAGGATTGATGATTGAGGATTGAGAATTGAGGATTGAGGATTGAGGATTGAAGATTGAGGATTGAGGATTGAGCATTGAGGATTGAGGATTGAAGACTGAGGATTGGGTATTGAGGATTCAACATTGAGGTTTGAGGGTTGAGGATTGAGGATTGAGGATTGACGATTGAGGATTGAGGAATGAGAATCGAGGATTGAGGATTGAGGATTGAAGATTGAGGACTGGGCACTGAGGACTGAAGAATGAGGATTGAGGATTGAGGATTGAGGATTGAGGATTGCAGATTGAGTATTGAGGATTGAAGATTGAGGGTTGAGGATTGAGGATTGAGGATTGAGCATTGAGGATTGATGATTGAGGATTGAGGATTGAGTATTGAGGATTGAAGATTGAGGATTGAGGATTGAGGATTGAAGATTGAGGACTGAGTGTTGAGGGATGCGTGATGAGAATTGACGTTAGTGGATTGAGATTTGAGGATTGAAGAAAGGGGATTGAGTATTGAAAGCTGTGAATTGAGGATATTCTATTGAGGATTGAGGATTGACAATTGATTGTTGAGGACTTATGGCTGAAGATTGAGGATTGAGGATTGAGGATTGAGGATTGAGGATTGAGGATTGAAGATTGAGGATTGGGGACGGAGTGTTGAGTGTTGAGAGATGAGAATTGATGTTTGTGGATAGAGATTTGAAGATTGCAGATTGAGTATTGAGTATTGAAACCTGTGAATTGATGATATTCCATTGAGGATTGGGGATTGACAACTGATTGTTGAGGACTGAGGGCTGAAGATTGAGGATTCAGGATTGAGGATTCAGGATTAAAGTTTGAGGACTCAGGATTGAGGATTGAGGATTGAGGATTGAGGACTGAGGATTGAAGATTGAGGATTGGGTATTGCGGATTGAACATTGAGGATTGAGGATTGAGGATTGAGGACTGAGTATCGAGGATTGAGGATTGAGGATTGAGGGTTGAAGATTGAGGATTGGGGACTGATGATTGAAGATTGAGGATTGAGGATTGAGGATTGAGGCTTGAGGACTGAGGATTGAGGATTGAGGATTGAGGAATGAAGAATGAGTATTGAGGATTGAAGATTGATGATTGAGTATTGAGGATTGAGTATTGAGGACTGAAGATTGAATATTGATGATTGAAGATTGAGGATTGGGTATTGATGGTTGTGGATTGAGGACGAGGACTGAGGGTTGAGTATTGCTGTTTGAGGTCTGAGGATTGAGTATTGGGTATTGAGAATTGAGGGTTGAGGATTGAGGATTGAAGATTGTGGATTGGGTATTGAGGATTGAAGAATGAGGATTGAGGATTGAGGATTGAGGATTGAGTATTGAATACTGAGTATTGAGGATTGAAGATTGAGGATTGAGGATTGAGGATTGAGGATCGAGGATTGAGGATTGAGGATTGAGGATTGAGGATTGAGGAATGAAGATTGAGTATTGAGGATTGAAGATTGAGGATTGAGGATTGAGGATTGAGGATTGAGGATTGAAGATTGAGGATTGGGGATTGAGTATTGACGATTGAGGATTGAGCATTGAGGATTGAGTATTGAGGATTGATTATTGAAGATTGAGTATTGAGGATTGAAGATTGAGGATTGATAATTGAGGATTGAAGATTGAGTATTGATGATTGAAGGTTGAGGTTTGAGGATTCATGTTTGAGGATTGAGGACGGGGACTGACGGTTGAGGATTGATGTTTGAGGATTGAGGATTGAGCATTTAGGACTGAGGATTGAGGATTGAGGTTTGTGGATTGAGGACGAGGACTGAGGGTTGAGTATTGATGTTTGAGGTCTGAGGATTGAGGATTGAGGATTGAGAATTGAGGATTGAGGATTGAGGATTGAAGATTGAGGATTGAGGATTGAGGATTGTGGATTGAGGATTGAAGACTGAGGATTGGGTATTGAGGATTCAACATTGAGGATTGAGGGTTGAGGATTGAGGATTGAGGATTGACGATTGAGGATTGAGGAATGAGAATCGAGGATTGAGGATTGAGGATTGAAGATTGAGGACTGGGCACTGAGGATTGAAGAATGAGGATTGAGGATTGAGGATTGAGGATTGAGGATTGCAGATTGAGTATTGAGGATTGAAGATTGAGGGTTGAGGATTGAGGATTGAGGATTGAGCATTGAGGATTGATGATTGAGGATTGAGGATTGAGTATTGAGGATTGAAGATTGAGGATTGAGGATTGAGGATTGAAGATTGAGGACTGAGTATTGAGGGATGCGTGATGAGAATTGACGTTAGTGGATTGAGATTTGAAGATTGAAGAATGGGGATTGAGTATTGAAAGCTGTGAATTGAGGATATTCTATTGAGGATTGAGGATTGACAATTGATTGGTGAGGACTTACGGCTGAAGATTGAGGGTTGAGGATTGAGGATTGAGGATTGAGGATTGAGGATTGAAGATTGAGGATTGGGGACGGAGTGTTGAGTGTTGAGAGATGAGAATTGATGTTTGTGGATAGAGATTTGAAGATTGCAGATTGAGTATTGAGTATTGAAAACTGTGAATTGATGATATTCCATTGAGGATTGGGGATTGACAACTGATTGTTGAGGACTGAGGGCTGAAGATTGAGGATTCAGGATTGAGGATTCAGGATTAAGGTTCGATGACGGAGGATTGAGGATTGAGGATTGAGGATTGAGGATTGAGGATTGAGGATTGAAGATTGAGGATTGGGTATTGCGGATTGAACATTGAGGATTGAGGATTGCGGATTGAGGACTGAGGATCGAGGATTGAGGATTGAGGATTGAGGGTTGAAGATTGAGGATTGGGGACTGATGATTGAAGATTGAGGATTGAGGATTGAGGACTGAGGATTGAGGATTGAGGATAGAAGGTTCAGTATTGAGGATTGAAGATTGAGAATTGATGATTGAGGATTGAACATTGAGGACTGAGTCTTGAGGGTTGAGTGATGAGAATTGATGTTTGTGGATAGAGATTCGAAGATTGCAGATTGAGTATTGTGTATTGAAAACTGTGAATTGATGATATTCCATTGAGGATTGGGGATTGACATCTGATTGTTGAGGACTGAGAGCTGAAGATTGAGGGTTCAGGATTGAGGATTCAGAATTGAGATTTGAGGATTCAGAATTGAGGTTTGAGGACTGAGGATTGAGGATTGAAGATTGAGTATTGAGGATTGAAGATTGAGTATTCAGGATTGGAGATTGGCGATTGAGGATTAAGGACCGAGGATTGAGGATTGAGGATTGAAGATTGAGTACGGATGATTGAAGATTGAGTATCCAGGATTGAAAATTGAGGATTGAGGATTGAGGATTGAGGATTGAGGATTGAAGATTGAGGATTGGGGACGGAGTGTTGAGTGTTGAGTGATGAGAATTGATGTTTGTGGATAGAGATTTGAAGATTGCAGATTGAGTATTGAGTATTGAAAACTGTGAATTGATGATATTCCATTGAGGATTGGGGATTGACAACTGATTGTTGTGGACTGAGGGCTGAAGATTGAGGATTCAGTATTGAGGATTCAGGATTAAGGTTTGAGGACTGAGGATTGAGGATTGAGGATTGAAGATTGAGTATTGAGGATTGAAGATTGACGATTGAGGATTGAGGATTGAGGATTTAGGATTGAAGATTGAGGATTGGGTATTGAGGATTGACGATTGAGTATTGAGCATTGAGGATTGAGAATTGAGGATTGAGGATTGAAGATTGAGTATTGAGGATTGAAGATTGAGGATTGAGGATTGAGGATTGAAGATTGAGGACTGAGTGTTGAGGGATGCGTGATGAGAATTGATGTTAGTGGATTGAGATTTGAAGATTGAAGAATGGGGATTGAGTACTGAAAGCTGTGAATTGAGGATATTCTATTGAGGATTGAGGATTGACAATTGATTGTTGAGGACTTATGGCTGAAGATTGAGGATTGAGGATTGAGGATTGAGGATTGAGGATTGTGGATTGAAGATTGAGGATTGGGGACGGAGTGTTGAGTGTTGAGAGATGAGAATTGATGTTTGTGGATAGAGATTTGAAGATTGCAGATTGAGTATTGAGTATTGAAAACTGTGAATTGTCGATATTCCATTGAGGACTGGGGATTGACAACTGATTGTTGAGGCTGAGGGCTGAAGATTGAGGATTCAGGATTGAGGATTCAGGATTAAGGTTTGAGGACTGAGGATTGAGGATTGAGGATTGAGGATTGAGGATTGAGGATTGAAGATTGAGGATTCGGTATTGAGGATTGAAGAATGAGGATTGAGGAGTGAGGACTGAGGATTGAGGATTGCAGTTTGAGTATTGAGGATTGAAGATTGAGGATTGAGGATTGAGGATTGAGGATTGAGGATTGAAGATTGAGGATTGGGGATTGAGTATTGACGATTGAGGATTGAGTATTGAGGATTGAGTATTGAGGATTGATTATTGAAGATTGAGTATTGAGGATTGAAGATTGAGGATTGATAATTGAAGATTGAAGATTGAGTATTGATGATTGAAGGTTGAGGATTGAGGATTCATGTTTGAGGATTGAGGACGGGGACTGACGGTTGAGGATTGAGGTTTGAGGATTGAGGATTGAGGATTTAGGACTGAGGATTGAGGATTGAGGATTGAGGGTTGTGTATTGAGGACGAGGACTGAGGGTTGAGTATTGATTTTTGAGGTCAGAGGATTGAGGATTGAGGATTGAGAATTGAGGATTGAGGATTGACGATTGAAGATTGAGGATTGAGGATTGAGGATTGAGGATTGAGGATTGAAGACTGAGGATTGGGTATTGAGGATTCAACATTGAGGAATGAAGATTGAGTATTGAGGATTGAAGATTGAGGATTGAGGATTGAGGATTGAGGATTGAGGATTGAGGATTGAAGATTGAGGATTGGGGATTGAGTATTGACGATTGAGGATTGAGTATTGAGGATTGAGTTTTGAGGATTGATTATTGAAGATTGAGTATTGAGGATTGAAGATTGAGGATTGATAATTGAAGATTGAAGATTGAGTATTGATGATTGAAGGTTGAGGATTGAGGATTCATGTTTGAGGATTGAGGACGGGGACTGACGGTTGAGGATTGAGGTTTGAGGATTGAGGATTGAGGATTTAGGACTGAGGATTGAGGATTGAGGATTGAGGGTTGTGGATTGAGGACGAGGACTGAGGGTTGAGTATTGATTTTTGAGGTCAGAGGATTGAGGATTGAGGATTGAGAATTGAGGATTGAGGATTGACGATTGAAGATTGAGGATTGAGGATTGAGGATTGAGGATTGAGGATTGAAGACTGAGGATTGGGTATTGAGGATTCAACATTGAGGATTGAGGGTTGAGGATTGAGGATTGAGGATTGACGATTGAGGATTGAGGAATGAGAATCGAGGATTGAGGATTGAGGATTGAAGATTGAGGACGGGGCACTGAGGATTGAAGAATGAGGATTGAGGATTGAGGATTGAGGATTGAGCATTGAGGATTGATGATTGAGGATTGAGGATTGAAGATTGAGTATTGAGGATTGAAGGTTGAGGACTGAGGATTGAGGATTGAGGATTGAGGATTGAAGATTGAGGATTGGGGATTGAGGATTGACAATTGGGGATTGAGTATTGAGGACTGAGAATTGAGGATTGAGGATTGAAGATTGAGGATTGCGGATTGAAGATTGAGTATTGATGATTGAAGATTGAGTATTGAGGATTGAAAATTGAGGATTGAGGATTGAGGATTGAGGATTGAGGATTGAAGATTGAGGATTGGGGACGGAGTGTTGAGTGTTGAGAGATGAGAATTGATGTTTGTGGGTAGAGATTTGAAGATTGCAGGTTGAGTATTGAGTATTGAAAACTGTGAATTGATGATATTCCATTGAGGATTGGGGATTGACAACTGATTGTTGAGGACTGAGGGCTGATGATTGAGGATTCAGGATTGAGGATTCAGGAATAATGTTTGAGGACTGAGGATTGAGGATTGAGGATTGAGGATTGAGGATTGAAGATTGAGGATTGGGTATTGCGGATTGAACATTGAGGATTGAGGATTGAGGATTGAGGACTGAGGATCGAGGATTGAGGATTGAGGATTGAGGGTTGAAGATTGAGGATTGGGGACTGAGGATTGAAGATTGAGGATTGAGGATTGAGGACTGAGGATTGAGGATTGAGGATTGAAGGTTCAGTATTGAGGATTGAAGATTGAGAATTGATGATTGAGGATTGAACATTGAGGACTGAGTGTTGAGGGTTGAGTGATGAGAATTGATGTTTGTGGATAGATGTTCGAAGATTGCAGATTGAGTATTGTGTATTGAAAACTGTGAATTGAGTATATTCTATTGAGGATTGAGGATTGACAACAGATTGTTGAGGACTGAGGGCTGAAGATTGAGGGTTCAGGATTGAGGATTCAGAATTGAGATTTGAGGATTCAGAATTGAGGTTTGAGGACTGAGGATTGAGGATTGAAGATTGAGTATTGAGGATTGAAGATTGAGTATTCAGGATTGGAGATTGGCGATTGAGGATTAAGGACCGAGGATTGAGGATTGAGGATTGAAGATTGAGTATGGATGATTGAAGATTGAGTATCCAGGATTGAAAATTGAGGATTGAGGATTGAGGATTGAGGATTGTGGATTGAAGATTGAGGATTGGGGACGGAGTGTTGAGTGTTGAGAGATGAGAATTGATGTTTGTGGATAGGGATTTGAAGATTGCAGATTGAGTATTGAGTATTGGAAACTGTGAATTGGCGATATTCCATTGAGGATTGGGGATTGACAACTGATTGTTGAGGCTGAGGGCTGAAGATTGAGGATTCAGGATTGAGGATTCAGGATTAAGGTTTGAGGACTGAGGATTGAGGATTGAGGACTGAGGATTGAGGATTGAGGATTGAAGATTGAGGATTGGGTATTGCGGATTGAACAATGAGGATTGAGGATTGAGGATTGAGGATTGAGGATCGAGGATTGAGGATTGAGGATTGAGGGTTGAAGATTGAGGATTGGGGACTGAGGATTGGAGATTGAGGATTGAAGATTGAGGATTCGGTATTGAGGATTGAAGAATGAGGATTGAGGAGTGAGGACTGAGGATTGAGGATTGCAGTTTGAGTATTGAGGATTGAAGATTGAGGATTGAGGATTGAGGATTGAGGATTGAGGATTGAGGATTGAGAATTGAGGATTGACGATTGAGGATTGAGGATTGAGGATTGAGGATTGAGGTTTGAGGACTGAGGATTGAGGATTGAGGATTGAGGAATGAAGATTGAGTATTGGGGATTGAAGATTGAGGATTGAGGATTGAGGATTGAGGATTGAGGACTGAAGATTGAATATCGATGATTGAAGATTGAGGATTGGGTATTGATGGTTGTGGATTGAGGACGAGGACTGATGGTTGAGTATTGCTGTTTGAGGTCTGAGGATTGAGGATTGAGTATTGAGAATTGAGGGTTGAGGATTGAGGATTGAAGATTGTGGATTGGGTATTGAGGATTGAAGAATGAGGATTGAGGATTGAGGATTGAGGATTGAGGATTGAGGATTGAGAATTGAGGATTGACGATTGAGGATTGAAGATTGAGGATTGAGGATTGAGGATTGAAGATTGAGGATTGCGGATTGAAGATTGAGTATTGATGATTGAAGATTGAGTATTGAGGATTGAAAATTGAGGATTGAGGATTGAGGATTGAGGATTGAGGATTGAAGATTGAGGATTGGGGACGGAGTGTTGAGGGTTGAGTGATGAGAATTGATGTTTGTGGATAGATGTTCGAAGATTGCAGATTGAGTATTGTGTATTGAAAACTGTGAATTGAGTATATTCTATTGAGGATTGAGGATTGACAACTGATTGTTGAGGACTGAGAGCTGAAGATTGAGGGTTCAGGATTGAGGATTCAGAATTGAGATTTGAGGATTCAGAATTGAGGTTTGAGGACTGAGGATTGAGGATTGAAGATTGAGTATTGAGGATTGAAGATAGAGTATTCAGGATTGGAGATTGGCGATTGAGGATTAAGGACCGAGGATTGAGGATTGAGGATTGAAGATTGAGTATGGATGATTGAAGATTGAGTATTCAGGATTGAAAATTGAGGATTGAGGATTGAGGATTGAGGATTGAGGATTGAAGATTGAGGATTGGGGACGGAGTGTTGAGTGTTGAGTGATGAGAATTGATGTTTGTGGATAGAGATTTGAAGATTGCAGATTGAGTATTGAGCATTGAAAACTGTGAATTGATGATATTCCATTGAGGATTGGGGATTGACAACTGATTGTTGAGGACTGAGGGCTGAAGATTGAGGATTCAGGATTGAGGATTCAGGATTAAGGTTTGAGGACTGAGGATTGAGGATTGAGGATTGAGGATTGAGGATTGAGGATTGAAGATTGAGGATTGGGTATTGCGGATTGAACATTGAGGATTGAGGATTGAGGATTGAGGACTGAGAATCGAGGATTGAGGATTGAGGATTGAGGATTGGGGACTGAGGATTGAAGATTGAGGATTGAGGACTGAGGACTGAGGATTGAGGATTGAGGATTGAAAATTGAGGATTGAGGATTGAGGATTGAGGATTGAGGATTGAAGATTGAGGATTGGGGACGGAGTGTTGAGTGTTGAGTGATGAGAATTGATGTTTGTGGATATGGATTTGAAGATTGCAGATTGAGTATTGAGTATTGAAAACTGTGAGTTGAGTATATTCTATTGAGGATTGAGGATTGACAACTGATTGTTGAGGACTGAGAGCTGAAGATTGAGGGTTCAGGGTTGAGGATTCAGAATTGAGATTTGAGGATTCAGAATTGAGGTTTGAGGACTGAGGATTGAGGATTGAAGATTGAGTATTGAGGATTGAAGATTGAGTATTCAGGATTAGAGATTGACGATTGAGGATTAAGGACCGAGGATTGAGGATTGAGGATTGAAGATTGAGTAATGAGGATTGAAGATAGAGGATTGAGGATTGAGGATTGAGGATTGAGGATTGAAGACTGAGGATTGGGTATTGAGGATTGAGCATTGAGAATTGAGGGTTGAGGATTGAAGATTGAGGATTGGGTTTAGAGGATTGAACATTGAGGATTGTGGATTGAGTATTGATGATTGAGGATTGAGGATTGAAGATTGAATATTGATGATTGAAGATTGAGGATCGAGGATTGAGGGTTGTGAATTGAGGACGAGGACTGAGGGTTGAGTATTGATGTTTGAGGTCTGAGGATTGAGGATTGAGGATTGAGAATTGAGGACTGAGGATTGAGGATTGAAGATTGAGGATTGGGTGTTGAGGATTGAAGAATGTGGATTGAGGATTGAGGATTGAGTATTGAAGATTGAGGATTGGGTATTGCGGATTGAACATTGAGGATTGAAGATTGAGGATTGATGATTCAGTATTGAGGATTGAGGATTGAGGATTGAGGATTGAGGATTGAGGATTGAGGATTGAAGATTGAATATTGATGATTGAAGATTGAGGATCGAGGACTGAGGTTTGTGGATTGAGGACGAGTACTGAGGGTTGAGTATTGATGTTTGAGGTCTGAGGATTCAGGATTGAGGATTGAGAATAGAGGACTGAGGATTGAGGATTGAGGATTGAGGATTGAAGATTGAGGATTGGGTATTGAGGATTGAACATTGAGGATTGTGGATTGAGTATTGACGATTGAGGATTGAGGATTGAGGATTGAAGATTGAAGATTGAGTATTGAGGATTGAAGATTGAGGATTGAGGACTGAGAATTGAGGATTGAGGATTGAGGATTCAGGATTGAGGATTGAAGACTGAGGATTGGGTATTGAGGATTGAGCATTGGGGATTGAGGGTTGAGGATTGAGGATTGAGGATTGGGGATTGAAGATTGAATATTAATGATTGAAGATTGAGGATTGAGGATTGAGGGTTGTGGATTGAGGACGCGGACTGAGGGTTGAGTATTGGTGTTTGAAGTCTGAGGATTGAGGATTGAGGATTGAGAATTGAGGATTGAGGATTGAGGATTGAAGATTGAGGATTCGGTATTGAGGATTGAAGAATGAGGATTGAGGAGTGAGGACTGAGGATTGAGGATTGCAGTTTGAGTATTGAGGATTGAAGATTGAGGATTGAGGATTGAGGATTGAGGATTGAGGATTGAGGATTGAGGATTGAAGATTGAGTATTGAGGATTGAAGATTGAGGATTGAGGATTGAGGATTGAGGATTGAGGATTGAAGATTGAGTATTGGGGATTGAGGATTGACGATTGAGTATTGAGAATTGAGGATTGAGGATTGAAGATTGAGGACTGGGCACTGAGGATTGAAGAATGAGGATTGAGGATTGAGGATTGAGGATTGAGGATTGCAGATTGAGTATTGAGGATTGAAGATTGAGGGTTGAGGATTGAGGATTGAGGATTGAGCATTGAGGATTGATGATTGAGGATTGAGGATTGAGTATTGAGGATTGAAGATTGAGGATTGAGGATTGAAGATTGAGGATTGAGGATTGAGGATTGAGGATTTAGGACTGAGGATTGTGGATTGATGTTTGTGGATTGAGGACGAGGACTGAGGGTTGAGTATTGATGTTTGAGGATTGAGGATTGAGGATTGAGGACTGAGGATCGAGGATTGAGGATTGAGGATTGAGGGTTGATGATTGAGGATTGGGGACTGAGGATTGAAGATTGAGGATTGAGGATTGAGGACTGAGGATTGAGGATTGAGGATTGAAAATTGAGGATTGAGGATTGAGGATTGAGGATTGAGGATTGAAGAGTGAGGATTGGGTATTGATGGTTGTGGATTGAGGACGAGGACTGAGGGTTGAGTATTGCTGTTTGAGGTCTGAGGATTGAGGACTGGGTATTGAGAATTGAGGGTTGAGGATTGAGGATTGAAGATTGTGGATTGGGTATTGAGGATTGAAGAATGAGGATTGAGGATTGAGGATTGAGGATTGAGGAATGAAGATTGAGGATTGGGGATTGAGTATTGACGATTGAGGAATGAGTATTGAGGATTGAGTATTGAGGATTGATTATTGAAGATTGAGTATTGAGGATTGAAGATTGAGGATTGATAATTGAGGATTGAAGATTGAGTATTGATGATTGAAGGTTGAGGATTGAGGATTCATGTTTGAGGATTGAGGACGGGGACTGACGGTTGAGGATTGAGGTTTGAGGATTGAGGATTGAGGATTTAGGACTGAGGATTGAGGATTGAGGTTTGTGGATAGAGGACGAGGACTGAGGGTTGAGTATTGATGTTTGAGGTCTGAGGATTGATGATTGAGGATTGAGAATTGAGGATTGAGGATTGAGGATTGAAGATTGAGGATTGAGGATTGAGGATTGAGGATTGAGGATTGAAGACTGAGGATTGGGTATTGAGGATTCAACATTGAGGTTTGAGGGTTGAGGATTGAGGATTGAGGATTGACGATTGAGGATTGAGGAATGAGAATCGAGGATTGAGGATTGAGGATTGAAGATTGAGGACTGGGCACTGAGGACTGAAGAATGAGGATTGAGGATTGAGGATTGAGGATTGAGGATTGCAGATTGAGTATTGAGGATTGAAGATTGAGGGTTGAGGATTGAGGATTGAGGATTGAGCATTGAGGATTGATGATTGAGGATTGAGGATTGAGTATTGAGGATTGAAGATTGAGGATTGAGGATTGAGGATTGAAGATTGAGGACTGAGTGTTGAGGGATGCGTGATGAGAATTGACGTTAGTGGATTGAGATTTGAGGATTGAAGAAAGGGGATTGAGTATTGAAAGCTGTGAATTGAGGATATTCTATTGAGGATTGAGGATTGACAATTGATTGTTGAGGACTTATGGCTGAAGATTGAGGATTGAGGATTGAGGATTGAGGATTGAGGATTGAGGATTGAAGATTGAGGATTGGGGACGGAGTGTTGAGTGTTGAGAGATGAGAATTGATGTTTGTGGATAGAGATTTGAAGATTGCAGATTGAGTATTGAGTATTGAAACCTGTGAATTGATGATATTCCATTGAGGATTGGGGATTGACAACTGATTGTTGAGGACTGAGGGCTGAAGATTGAGGATTCAGGATTGAGGATTCAGGATTAAGGTTTGAGGACTCAGGATTGAGGATTGAGGATTGAGGATTGAGGACTGAGGATTGAAGATTGAGGATTGGGTATTGCGGATTGAACATTGAGGATTGAGGATTGAGGATTGAGGACTGAGTATCGAGGATTGAGGATTGAGGATTGAGGGTTGAAGATTGAGGATTGGGGACTGATGATTGAAGATTGAGGATTGAGGATTGAGGATTGAGGCTTGAGGACTGAGGATTGAGGATTGAGGATTGAGGATTGAGGATTGAGGATTGAGGATTGCAGATTGAGTATTGAGGATTGAAGATTGAGGGTTGAGGATTGAGGATTGAGGATTGAGCATTGAGGATTGATGATTGAGGATTGAGGATTGCAGATTGAGGATTGAGGATTGAGGATTGAGGATTGAGGATTGAAGATTGAGGATTGGGGATTGAGTATTGACGATTGAGGATTGAGTATTGAGGATTGAGTATTGAGGATTGATTATTGAAGATTGAGTATTGAGGATTGAAGATTGAGGATTGATAATTGAAGATTGAAGATTGAGTATTGATGATTGAAGGTTGAGGATTGAGGATTCATGTTTGAGGATTGAGGACGGGGACTGACGGTTGAGGATTGAGGTTTGAGGATTGAGGATTGAGGATTTAGGACTGAGGATTGAGGATTGAGGATTGAGGGTTGTGTATTGAGGACGAGGACTGAGGGTTGAGTATTGATTTTTGAGGTCAGAGGATTGAGGATTGAGGATTGAGAATTGAGGATTGAGGATTGACGATTGAAGATTGAGGATTGAGGATTGAGGATTGAGGATTGAGGATTGAAGACTGAGGATTGGGTATTGAGGATTCAACATTGAGGAATGAAGATTGAGTATTGAGGATTGAAGATTGAGGATTGAGGATTGAGGATTGAGGATTGAGGATTGAGGATTGAAGATTGAGGATTGGGGATTGAGTATTGACGATTGAGGATTGAGTATTGAGGATTGAGTTTTGAGGATTGATTATTGAAGATTGAGTATTGAGGATTGAAGATTGAGGATTGATAATTGAAGATTGAAGATTGAGTATTGATGATTGAAGGTTGAGGATTGAGGATTCATGTTTGAGGATTGAGGACGGGGACTGACGGTTGAGGATTGAGGTTTGAGGATTGAGGATTGAGGATTTAGGACTGAGGATTGAGGATTGAGGATTGAGGGTTGTGGATTGAGGACGAGGACTGAGGGTTGAGTATTGATTTTTGAGGTCAGAGGATTGAGGATTGAGGATTGAGAATTGAGGATTGAGGATTGACGATTGAAGATTGAGGATTGAGGATTGAGGATTGAGGATTGAGGATTGAAGACTGAGGATTGGGTATTGAGGATTCAACATTGAGGATTGAGGGTTGAGGATTGAGGATTGAGGATTGACGATTGAGGATTGAGGAATGAGAATCGAGGATTGAGGATTGAGGATTGAAGATTGAGGACGGGGCACTGAGGATTGAAGAATGAGGATTGAGGATTGAGGATTGAGGATTGAGCATTGAGGATTGATGATTGAGGATTGAGGATTGAAGATTGAGTATTGAGGATTGAAGGTTGAGGACTGAGGATTGAGGATTGAGGATTGAGGATTGAAGATTGAGGATTGGGGATTGAGGATTGACAATTGGGGATTGAGCATTGAGGATTGATGATTGAGGATTGAGGATTGAGTATTGAGGATTGAAGATTGAGGATTGAGGATTGAAGATTGAGGATTGAGGATTGAGGATTGAGGATTTAGGACTGAGGATTGTGGATTGATGTTTGTGGATTGAGGACGAGGACTGAGGGTTGAGTATTGATGTTTGAGGATTGAGGATTGAGGATTGAGGACTGAGGATCGAGGATTGAGGATTGAGGATTGAGGGTTGATGATTGAGGATTGGGGACTGAGGATTGAAGATTGAGGATTGAGGATTGAGGACTGAGGATTGAGGATTGAGGATTGAAAATTGAGGATTGAGGATTGAGGATTGAGGATTGAGGATTGAAGAGTGAGGATTGGGTATTGATGGTTGTGGATTGAGGACGAGGACTGAGGGTTGAGTATTGCTGTTTGAGGTCTGAGGATTGAGGACTGGGTATTGAGAATTGAGGGTTGAGGATTGAGGATTGAAGATTGTGGATTGGGTATTGAGGATTGAAGAATGAGGATTGAGGATTGAGGATTGAGGATTGAGGAATGAAGATTGAGGATTGGGGATTGAGTATTGACGATTGAGGAATGAGTATTGAGGATTGAGTATTGAGGATTGATTATTGAAGATTGAGTATTGAGGATTGAAGATTGAGGATTGATAATTGAGGATTGAAGATTGAGTATTGATGATTGAAGGTTGAGGATTGAGGATTCATGTTTGAGGATTGAGGACGGGGACTGACGGTTGAGGATTGAGGTTTGAGGATTGAGGATTGAGGATTTAGGACTGAGGATTGAGGATTGAGGTTTGTGGATAGAGGACGAGGACTGAGGGTTGAGTATTGATGTTTGAGGTCTGAGGATTGATGATTGAGGATTGAGAATTGAGGATTGAGGATTGAGGATTGAAGATTGAGGATTGAGGATTGAGGATTGAGGATTGAGGATTGAAGACTGAGGATTGGGTATTGAGGATTCAACATTGAGGTTTGAGGGTTGAGGATTGAGGATTGAGGATTGACGATTGAGGATTGAGGAATGAGAATCGAGGATTGAGGATTGAGGATTGAAGATTGAGGACTGGGCACTGAGGACTGAAGAATGAGGATTGAGGATTGAGGATTGAGGATTGAGGATTGCAGATTGAGTATTGAGGATTGAAGATTGAGGGTTGAGGATTGAGGATTGAGGATTGAGCATTGAGGATTGATGATTGAGGATTGAGGATTGAGTATTGAGGATTGAAGATTGAGGATTGAGGATTGAGGATTGAAGATTGAGGACTGAGTGTTGAGGGATGCGTGATGAGAATTGACGTTAGTGGATTGAGATTTGAGGATTGAAGAAAGGGGATTGAGTATTGAAAGCTGTGAATTGAGGATATTCTATTGAGGATTGAGGATTGACAATTGATTGTTGAGGACTTATGGCTGAAGATTGAGGATTGAGGATTGAGGATTGAGGATTGAGGATTGAGGATTGAAGATTGAGGATTGGGGACGGAGTGTTGAGTGTTGAGAGATGAGAATTGATGTTTGTGGATAGAGATTTGAAGATTGCAGATTGAGTATTGAGTATTGAAACCTGTGAATTGATGATATTCCATTGAGGATTGGGGATTGACAACTGATTGTTGAGGACTGAGGGCTGAAGATTGAGGATTCAGGATTGAGGATTCAGGATTAAGGTTTGAGGACTCAGGATTGAGGATTGAGGATTGAGGATTGAGGACTGAGGATTGAAGATTGAGGATTGGGTATTGCGGATTGAACATTGAGGATTGAGGATTGAGGATTGAGGACTGAGTATCGAGGATTGAGGATTGAGGATTGAGGGTTGAAGATTGAGGATTGGGGACTGATGATTGAAGATTGAGGATTGAGGATTGAGGATTGAGGCTTGAGGACTGAGGATTGAGGATTGAGGATTGAGGATTGAGGATTGAGGATTGAGGATTGCAGATTGAGTATTGAGGATTGAAGATTGAGGGTTGAGGATTGAGGATTGAGGATTGAGCATTGAGGATTGATGATTGAGGATTGAGGATTGCAGATTGAGGATTGAGGATTGAGGATTGAGGATTGAGGATTGAAGATTGAGGATTGGGGATTGAGTATTGACGATTGAGGATTGAGTATTGAGGATTGAGTATTGAGGATTGATTATTGAAGATTGAGTATTGAGGATTGAAGATTGAGGATTGATAATTGAAGATTGAAGATTGAGTATTGATGATTGAAGGTTGAGGATTGAGGATTCATGTTTGAGGATTGAGGACGGGGACTGACGGTTGAGGATTGAGGTTTGAGGATTGAGGATTGAGGATTTAGGACTGAGGATTGAGGATTGAGGATTGAGGGTTGTGTATTGAGGACGAGGACTGAGGGTTGAGTATTGATTTTTGAGGTCAGAGGATTGAGGATTGAGGATTGAGAATTGAGGATTGAGGATTGACGATTGAAGATTGAGGATTGAGGATTGAGGATTGAGGATTGAGGATTGAAGACTGAGGATTGGGTATTGAGGATTCAACATTGAGGAATGAAGATTGAGTATTGAGGATTGAAGATTGAGGATTGAGGATTGAGGATTGAGGATTGAGGATTGAGGATTGAAGATTGAGGATTGGGGATTGAGTATTGACGATTGAGGATTGAGTATTGAGGATTGAGTTTTGAGGATTGATTATTGAAGATTGAGTATTGAGGATTGAAGATTGAGGATTGATAATTGAAGATTGAAGATTGAGTATTGATGATTGAAGGTTGAGGATTGAGGATTCATGTTTGAGGATTGAGGACGGGGACTGACGGTTGAGGATTGAGGTTTGAGGATTGAGGATTGAGGATTTAGGACTGAGGATTGAGGATTGAGGATTGAGGGTTGTGGATTGAGGACGAGGACTGAGGGTTGAGTATTGATTTTTGAGGTCAGAGGATTGAGGATTGAGGATTGAGAATTGAGGATTGAGGATTGACGATTGAAGATTGAGGATTGAGGATTGAGGATTGAGGATTGAGGATTGAAGACTGAGGATTGGGTATTGAGGATTCAACATTGAGGATTGAGGGTTGAGGATTGAGGATTGAGGATTGACGATTGAGGATTGAGGAATGAGAATCGAGGATTGAGGATTGAGGATTGAAGATTGAGGACGGGGCACTGAGGATTGAAGAATGAGGATTGAGGATTGAGGATTGAGGATTGAGCATTGAGGATTGATGATTGAGGATTGAGGATTGAAGATTGAGTATTGAGGATTGAAGGTTGAGGACTGAGGATTGAGGATTGAGGATTGAGGATTGAAGATTGAGGATTGGGGATTGAGGATTGACAATTGGGGATTGAGTATTGAGGACTGAGAATTGAGGATTGAGGATTGAAGATTGAGGATTGCGGATTGAAGATTGAGTATTGATGATTGAAGATTGAGTATTGAGGATTGAAAATTGAGGATTGAGGATTGAGGATTGAGGATTGAGGATTGAAGATTGAGGATTGGGGACGGAGTGTTGAGTGTTGAGAGATGAGAATTGATGTTTGTGGGTAGAGATTTGAAGATTGCAGGTTGAGTATTGAGTATTGAAAACTGTGAATTGATGATATTCCATTGAGGATTGGGGATTGACAACTGATTGTTGAGGACTGAGGGCTGATGATTGAGGATTCAGGATTGAGGATTCAGGATTAATGTTTGAGGACTGAGGATTGAGGATTGAGGATTGAGGATTGAGGATTGAAGATTGAGGATTGGGTATTGCGGATTGAACATTGAGGATTGAGGATTGAGGATTGAGGACTGAGGATCGAGGATTGAGGATTGAGGATTGAGGGTTGAAGATTGAGGATTGGGGACTGAGGATTGAAGATTGAGGATTGAGGATTGAGGACTGAGGATTGAGGATTGAGGATTGAAGGTTCAGTATTGAGGATTGAAGATTGAGAATTGATGATTGAGGATTGAACATTGAGGACTGAGTGTTGAGGGTTGAGTGATGAGAATTGATGTTTGTGGATAGATGTTCGAAGATTGCAGATTGAGTATTGTGTATTGAAAACTGTGAATTGAGTATATTCTATTGAGGATTGAGGATTGACAACAGATTGTTGAGGACTGAGGGCTGAAGATTGAGGGTTCAGGATTGAGGATTCAGAATTGAGATTTGAGGATTCAGAATTGAGGTTTGAGGACTGAGGATTGAGGATTGAAGATTGAGTATTGAGGATTGAAGATTGAGTATTCAGGATTGGAGATTGGCGATTGAGGATTAAGGACCGAGGATTGAGGATTGAGGATTGAAGATTGAGTATGGATGATTGAAGATTGAGTATCCAGGATTGAAAATTGAGGATTGAGGATTGAGGATTGAGGATTGTGGATTGAAGATTGAGGATTGGGGACGGAGTGTTGAGTGTTGAGAGATGAGAATTGATGTTTGTGGATAGAGATTTGAAGATTGCAGATTGAGTATTGAGTATTGGAAACTGTGAATTGGCGATATTCCATTGAGGATTGGGGATTGACAACTGATTGTTGAGGCTGAGGGCTGAAGATTGAGGATTCAGGATTGAGGATTCAGGATTAAGGTTTGAGGACTGAGGATTGAGGATTGAGGACTGAGGATTGAGGATTGAGGATTGAAGATTGAGGATTGGGTATTGCGGATTGAACAATGAGGATTGAGGATTGAGGATTGAGGATTGAGGATCGAGGATTGAGGATTGAGGATTGAGGGTTGAAGATTGAGGATTGGGGACTGAGGATTGGAGATTGAGGATTGAAGATTGAGGATTCGGTATTGAGGATTGAAGAATGAGGATTGAGGAGTGAGGACTGAGGATTGAGGATTGCAGTTTGAGTATTGAGGATTGAAGATTGAGGATTGAGGATTGAGGATTGAGGATTGAGGATTGAGGATTGAGAATTGAGGATTGACGATTGAGGATTGAGGATTGAGGATTGAGGATTGAGGTTTGAGGACTGAGGATTGAGGATTGAGGATTGAGGAATGAAGATTGAGTATTGGGGATTGAAGATTGAGGATTGAGGATTGAGGATTGAGGATTGAGGACTGAAGATTGAATATCGATGATTGAAGATTGAGGATTGGGTATTGATGGTTGTGGATTGAGGACGAGGACTGATGGTTGAGTATTGCTGTTTGAGGTCTGAGGATTGAGGATTGAGTATTGAGAATTGAGGGTTGAGGATTGAGGATTGAAGATTGTGGATTGGGTATTGAGGATTGAAGAATGAGGATTGAGGATTGAGGATTGAGGATTGAGGATTGAGGATTGAGAATTGAGGATTGACGATTGAGGATTGAAGATTGAGGATTGAGGATTGAGGATTGAAGATTGAGGATTGCGGATTGAAGATTGAGTATTGATGATTGAAGATTGAGTATTGAGGATTGAAAATTGAGGATTGAGGATTGAGGATTGAGGATTGAGGATTGAAGATTGAGGATTGGGGACGGAGTGTTGAGGGTTGAGTGATGAGAATTGATGTTTGTGGATAGATGTTCGAAGATTGCAGATTGAGTATTGTGTATTGAAAACTGTGAATTGAGTATATTCTATTGAGGATTGAGGATTGACAACTGATTGTTGAGGACTGAGAGCTGAAGATTGAGGGTTCAGGATTGAGGATTCAGAATTGAGATTTGAGGATTCAGAATTGAGGTTTGAGGACTGAGGATTGAGGATTGAAGATTGAGTATTGAGGATTGAAGATAGAGTATTCAGGATTGGAGATTGGCGATTGAGGATTAAGGACCGAGGATTGAGGATTGAGGATTGAAGATTGAGTATGGATGATTGAAGATTGAGTATTCAGGATTGAAAATTGAGGATTGAGGATTGAGGATTGAGGATTGAGGATTGAAGATTGAGGATTGGGGACGGAGTGTTGAGTGTTGAGTGATGAGAATTGATGTTTGTGGATAGAGATTTGAAGATTGCAGATTGAGTATTGAGCATTGAAAACTGTGAATTGATGATATTCCATTGAGGATTGGGGATTGACAACTGATTGTTGAGGACTGAGGGCTGAAGATTGAGGATTCAGGATTGAGGATTCAGGATTAAGGTTTGAGGACTGAGGATTGAGGATTGAGGATTGAGGAT
The DNA here is from genome assembly GCF_051401765.1 of Calliopsis andreniformis. Taxonomy (NCBI): domain Eukaryota; kingdom Metazoa; phylum Arthropoda; class Insecta; order Hymenoptera; family Andrenidae; genus Calliopsis; species Calliopsis andreniformis. The sequence continues at coordinate 157,604 of NW_027480586.1, read as the reverse complement.
TGAGGATTGAGGATTGAAGATTGAGGATTGGGTATTGAGGATTGAACATTGAGGATTGTGGATTGAGTATTGACGATTGAGGATTGAGGATTGAGGATTGAAGATTGAAGATTGAGTATTGAGGATTGAAGATTGAGGATTGAGGACTGAGAATTGAGGATTGAGGATTGAGGATTCAGGATTGAGGATTGAAGACTGAGGATTGGGTATTGAGGATTGAGCATTGGGGATTGAGGGTTGAGGATTGAGGATTGAGGATTGGGGATTGAAGATTGAATATTAATGATTGAAGATTGAGGATTGAGGATTGAGGGTTGTGGATTGAGGACGCGGACTGAGGGTTGAGTATTGGTGTTTGAAGTCTGAGGATTGAGGATTGAGGATTGAGAATTGAGGATTGAGGATTGAGGATTGAAGATTGAGGATTCGGTATTGAGGATTGAAGAATGAGGATTGAGGAGTGAGGACTGAGGATTGAGGATTGCAGTTTGAGTATTGAGGATTGAAGATTGAGGATTGAGGATTGAGGATTGAGGATTGAGGATTGAGGATTGAGGATTGAAGATTGAGTATTGAGGATTGAAGATTGAGGATTGAGGATTGAGGATTGAGGATTGAGGATTGAAGATTGAGTATTGGGGATTGAGGATTGACGATTGAGTATTGAGAATTGAGGATTGAGGATTGAGGATTGGGGACTGAGTGTTGAGGGTTGAGTGATGAGAATTGATGTTTGTGGATAGAGATTTGAAGATTGCAGGTTGAGTATTGAGTATTGAAACCTGTGAATTGAGGATATTCTATTGAGGATTGAGGATTGACAACTGATTGTTGAGGAGTGAGGGCTGAAGACAGAGGATTCAGGTTTGAGGATTCAGGATTGAGGTTTGAGGAATGAGGATTGAGGATTGAGGATTGAGGATTGAGCATTGAGGATTGAGGATTGAAGATTGAGGACTGGGTATTGAGGATTGAACATTGAGGATTGTGGATTGAGTATTGACGATTGAGGATTGAGGATTGATGATTGAAAATTGATGATTGAAGATTGAGGATCGAGGATTGAGGGTTGTGGATTGACGACGAGGACTGAGGGTTGAGTATTGATGTTTGAGGTCTGAGGATTGAGGATTGAGGATTGAGAATTGAGGACTGAGGATTGAGGATTGAAGATTGAGGATTGGGTATTGCGGATTGAACATTGAGGATTGAGGATTGAGGATTGAGGACTGAGGATCGAGGATTGAGGATTGTGGATTGAGGATTGAGGATTGAGGATTGAGGATTGAGGATTGAGGATTGAGGATTGAAGGTTGAGTATTGAGGATTGAAGATTGAGGATTGGGGATTGAGGATTGAGGATTGAGTATTGAAGATTGAGGATTGTGTATTGCGGATTGAACGTTGAGGATTGAAGACTGAGGATTGAAGATTCAGTATTGAGGATTGAAGATTGAGGATTGAGGATTGAGGATTGAAGATTGAAGATTGAGTATTGAGGATTGAAGATTGAGGATTGAGGACTGAGAATTGAGGATTGAGGATTGAGGATTGAGGATTGAGGATTGAAGACTGAGGATTGGGTATTGAGGATTGAGCATTGGGGATTGAGGGTTGAGGATTGAGGATTGAGGATTGAGGATTGAAGATTGAATATTAATGATTGAAGATTGAGGATTGAGGATTGAAGATTGAGGATTGAGGACTGAGAATTGAGGATTGAAGATTGAGGATTGAGGATTGAGGATTGAAGACTGAGGATTGGGTATTGAGGATTGAGCATTGGGGATTGAGGGTTGAGGATTGAGGATTGAGGATTGGGGATTGCTGTTTGAGTATTGAGGATTGAAGATTGACGATTGAGCATTGAGAATTGAGGATTGAGGATTGAGGATTGAGGATTGAAGACTGAGGATTGGGTATTGAGGATTGAGCATTGGGGATTGAGGGTTGAGGATTGAGGATTGAGGATTGGGGATTGAAGATTGAATATTAATGATTGAAGATTGAGGATTGAGGATTGAGGGTTGTGGATTGAGGGGGCGGACTGAGGGTTGAGTATTGGTGTTTGAAGTCTGAGGATTGAGGATTGAGGATTGAGAATTGAGGATTGAGGATTGAGGATTGAAGATTGAGGATTCGGTATTGAGGATTGAAAATTGATGATTGAAGATTGAGGATCGAGGATTGAGGGTTGTGGACTGAGGACGAGGACTGAGGGTTGAGTATTGATGTTTGAGGTCTGAGGATTGAGGATTGAGGATTGAGAATTGAGGACTGAGGATTGAGGATTGAAGATTGAGGATTGGGTATTGCGGATTGAACATTGAGGATTGAGGATTGAGGATTGAGGACTGAGGATCGAGGATTGAGGATTGAGGATTGAGGGCTGAAGATTGAGGATTGGAGACTGAGGATTGAAGAGTGAGGATTGAGGATTGAGGACTGAGGATTGAGGATTGAGGATTGAAGGTTCAGTATTGAGGATTGAAGATTGAGAATTGATGATTGAGGATTGAACATTGAGGACTGAGTGTTGGGGGTTGAGTGATGAGAATTGATGTTTGTGGGTAGAGATTTGAATATTGCAGGTTCAGTATTGAGTATTGAAACCTGTGAATTGAGGATATCCTATTGAGGATTGAGGATTGACAACTGATTGTTGAGGACTGAGGGCTGTAGACTGAGGATTCAGGTTTGAGGATTCAGGATTGAGGTTTGAGGACTGAGGATTGAGGATTGAGGGTTGAGGATTGAGGATTGAGGGTTGAGGATTGAAGATTGAGGATTGGGTATTGAGGACTGAACATTGAGGATTGAGGATTGAGGATTGAGGATTGCGGATTGAACGTTGAGGATTGAAGACTGAGGATTGAAGATTCAGTATTGAGGATTGAAGATTGGGGATTGAGGATTGAGGATTGAAGATTGAAGATTGAGTATTGAGGATTGAAGATTGCGGATTGAGGACTGAGAATTGAGGATTGAGGATTGAGGATTGAGGATTGAGGATTGAAGACTGAGGATTGGGTATTGAGGATTGAGCATTGGGGATTGAGGGTTGAGGATTGAGGATTGAGGATTGAGGATTGAAGATTGAATATTAATGATTGATGATTGAGGATTGAGGATTGAGGGTTGTGGATTGAGGACGAGGACTGAGGGTTGAGTATTGGTGTTTGAAGTCTGAGGATTGAGGATTGAGGATTGAGAATTGAGGATTGAGGATTGAGGATTGAAGATTGAGGATTCGGTATTGAGGATTGAAGAATGAGGATTGAGGAGTGAGGACTGAGGAATGAGGATTGCAGTTTGAGTATTGAGGATTGAAGATTGAGGATTGAGGATTGAGGAGTGAGGACTGAGGATTGAGGATTGAGGATTGAAGATTGAGTATTGAGGATTGAAGATTGAGGATTGAGGATTGAGGATTGAATATTGAGGATTGAAGATTGAGTATTGAGGATTGAAGATTGACGATTGAGCATTGAGAATTGAGGATTGAGGATTGAGGATTGGGGACTGAGTGTTGAGGGTTGAGTGATGAGAATTGATGTTTGTGGATAGGGATTTGAAGATTACAGGTTGAGTATTGAGTATTGAAACCTGTGAATTGATGATATTCTATTGAGGATTGAGGATTGACAACTGATTGTTGAGGACTGAGGGCTGAAGACTGAGGATTCAGGTTTGAGGATTCAGGATTGATGTTTGAGGACTGAGGATTGAGGATTGAGGATTGAGGATTGAGGATTGAGGATTGAGGATTGAGGATCGAGGATTGAGGATTGAGGATTGAGGGTTGAAGATTGAGGATTGGGGACTGAGGATTGAAGATTGAGGACTGAGGATTGAGGATTGAGGATTGAGGATTGAGGATTGAGGATTGAGGATTGAAGATTGAGGATTGGGTTTAGAGGATTGAACATTGAGGATTGTGGATTGAGTATTGATGATTGAGGATTGAGGATTCAAGATTGAATATTGATGATTGAAGATTGATGATCGAGGATTGAGGTTTGTGAATTGAGGACGAGGACTGAGGGTTGAGTATTGATGTTTGAGGTCTGAGGATTGAGGATTGAGGATTGAGAATTGAGGACTGAGGATTGAGGATTGAAGATTGAGGATTGGGTGTTGAGGATTGAAGAATGTGGATTGAGGATTGAGGATTGAGTATTGAAGATTGAGGATTGGGTATTGCGGATTGAACATTGAGGATTGAAGATTGATGATTGATGATTCAGTATTGAGGATTGAAGATTGAGGATTGAGGATTGAGGATTGAAGATTGAAGATTGAGTATTGAGGATTGAGGATTGAGGATTGAAGGTTGAGTATTGAGGATTGAAGATTGAGGATAGAGAATTGAGTATTGAGGATTGAGTATTGAAGATTGAGCATTGTGTATTGCGGATTGAACGTTGAGGAATGAAGACTGAGGATTGAAGATTCAGTATTGAGGATTGAAGATTGAGGATTGAGGATTGAGGATTGAAGATTGAAGATTGAGTATTGAGGATTGAAGATTGAGGATTGAGGACTGCGAATTGAGGATTGAGGATTGAGGATTGAGGATTGAGGATTGAAGACTGAGGATTGGGTATTGAGGATTGAGCATTGGGGATTGAGGGTTGAGGATTGAGGATTGAGGATTGAGGATTGAAGATTGAATATTAATGATTGAAGATTGAGGCTTGAGGATTGAGGGTTGTGGATTGAGGACGAGGACTGAGGGTTGAGTATTGGTGTTTGAAGTCTGGGGATTGAGGATTGAGGATTGAGAATTGAGGATAGAGGATTGAGGATTGAAGATTGAGGATTCGGTATTGAGGATTGAAGAATGAGGATTGAGGAGTGAGGACTGAGGATTGGGGATTGCAGTTTGAGTATTGAGGATTGAAGATTGACGATTGAGCATTGAGAATTGAGGATTGAGGATTGAGGATTGGGGACTGAGTGTTGAGGGTTGAGTGATGAGAATTGATGTTTGTGGATAGGGATTTGAAGATTACAGGTTGAGTATTGAGTATTGAAACCTGTGAATTGATGATATTCTATTGAGGATTGAGGATTGACAACTGATTGTTGAGGACTGAGGGCTGAAGAGTGAGGATTCAGGTTTGAGGATTCAGGATTGAGGTTTGAGGACTGAGGATTGAGGATTGGGGATTGAGGATTGAGGATTGAGGATTGAGGATTGAAGATTGAGGATTGGGTTTAGAGGATTGAACATTGAGGATTGTGGATTGAGTATTGATGATTGAGGATTGAGGATTGAAGATTGAATATTGATGACTGAAGATTGAGGATCGAGGATTGAGGATTGAGGACTGAGGATTGAGGATTGAAGATTGAGGAATGGGTGTTGAGGATTGAAGAATGTGGATTGAGGATTGAGGATTGAGTATTGAAGATTGAGGATTGGGTATTGCGGATTGAACATTGAGGATTGAAGATTGAGGATTGATGATTCAGTATTGAGGATGGAAGATTGAGGATTGAGGATTGAGGATTGAAGATTGAAGATTGAGTATTGAGGATTGAGGATTGAGGATTGAAGGTTGAGTATTGAGGATTGAAGATTGAGGATTGAGGATTGAGGATTGAGGATTGAGGATTGAGTATTGAAGATTGAGGATTGGGTATTGCGGATTGAACGTTGAGGATTGAAGACTGAGGATTGAAGATTCAGTATTGAGGATTGAAGATTGAGGATTGAGGGTTGAGGATTGAAGATTGAAGATTGAGTATTGAGGATTGAAGATTGAGGATTGAGGACTGAGAGTTGAGGATTGAGGATTGAGGATTGAGGATTGAGGATTGAAGACTGGGGATTGGGTATTGAGGATTGAGCATTGGGGATTGAGGGTTGAGGATTGAGGATTGAGGATTGGGGATTGAAGATTGAATATTAATGATTGAAGATTGAGGATTGAGGATTGAGGGTTGTGGATTGAGGACGCGGACTGAGGGTTGAGTATTGGTGTTTGAAGTCTGAGGATTGAGGATTGAGGATTGAGAATTGAGGATTGAGGATTGAGGATTGAGGATTGAGGATTGAACATTGAGGATTGAGGATTGAGGATTGAGGATTGAGGATTGAGGATTGAGGATTGAAGATTGAATATTGATGATTGAAGATTGAGGATCGAGGATTGAGGTTTGTGGATTGAGGACGAGTACTGAGGGTTGAGTATTGATGTTTGAGGTCTGAGGATTCAGGATTGAGGATTGAGAATAGAGGACTGAGGATTGAGGATTGAAGTTTGAGGATTGGGTGTTGAGGATTGAAGAATGTGGATTGAGGATTGAGGATTGAGGATTGAGGATTGAGGATTGAGTATTGAGGATTGAAGATTGAGGATTGTGGATTGAGGATTGAGGATTGAGGCTTGTGGATTGAGCACGAGGACTGAGGGTTGAGTATTGGTGTTTGAAGTCTGAGGATTGAGGATTGAGGATTGAGAATTGAGGATTGAGGATTGAGGATTGAAGATTGAGGATTCGGTATTGAGGATTGAAGAATGAGGATTGAGGAGTGAGGACTGAGGACTGAGGATTGCAGTTTGAGTATTGAGGATTGAAGATTGAGGATTGAGGATTGAGGATTGAGGATTGAGGATTGAGGATTGAAGATTGAGTATTCAGGATTGCAGATTGAGGATTGAGGATTGAGGATTGAGGATTTAGGATTGAAGATTGAGGATTGGGGATTGAGGATTGACGATTGAGTATTGAGCATTGAGGATTGAGAATTGAGGATTGAGGATTGAAGATTGAGGATTGAGGATTGAGGACTGAGGATTGACGATTCAGTATTGAAGATTGAGGATTGATTACTGAGGATTGAGGACTGAGGATTGAGGATTGACGCTTGAGGATTGAGGATTGAAGATGGAGGATTGAAGAGAGAGGACTGAGTGTTGAGGATTGCGTGTTGAGAATTGATGTTTGAGGATTGAGATTTGATTATTGAATATTGTGGATTGAGTATTGAACCATGAGAATTCAGGATATTCTTTTGAGTATTGAGAATTGAGGATTGATGGTTGAGTATTGAGGATTGATGGATGAGGTTTGTGCGTTGAATATTGTGGATTGAGGTCTGAGGATTGAGGATCGAGGATTGAGAATTGAGGATTGAGGATAGAGGATTGAAGATTGAGGATTGGGTATTGAGGATTCAAGAATGAGGATTGAGGATTGAGGATTGAGGATTGAGGATTGAAGACTGAGGATTGAGGTTTGAGGACTGAGGATTGAGGATTGAGGACTGAGGATCGAGGATTGTGGATTGAGGATTGAGGATTGAAGATTGAGGATTGAGGACTGAGGATCGAGGATTGTGGATTGAGGATTGACGATTGAAGATTGAGGATTGGGGACTGAGTGTTGAGAGCTGAATTATGAGAATTGATGTTTGTGGATAGAGATTCGAAGATTGCAGATTGAGTATTGTGTATTGAAAACTGTGAATTGAGTATATTCTATTGAGGATTGAGGATTGACAACTGATTGTTGAGGACTGAGAGCTGAAGATTGAGAGTTCAGGATTGAGGATTCAGAATTGAGATTTGAGGATTCAGAATTGAGGTTTGAGGACTGAGGATTGAGGATTGAAGATTGAGTATTGAGGATTGAAGATTGAGTATTCAGGATTGGAGATTGGCGATTGAGGATTAAGGACCGAGGGTTGAGGATTGAGGATTGAAGATTGAGTATTGATGATTGAAGATTGAGTATTGAGCATTGAAAGTTGAGGATTGAGGATTGAGGATTGAGGATTGAGGATTGAAGATTGAGGATTGGGGACGGAGTGTTGAGTGTTGAGTGATGAGAATTGATGTTTGTGGATAGAGATTTGAAGTTTATAGATTGAGTATTGAGTATTGAAAACTGTGAATTGATGATATTCCATTGAGGATTGGGGATTGACAACTGATTGTTGCGGACTGAGGGCTGAAGATTGAGGATTCAGGATTGAGGATTCAGGATTAAGGTTTGAGGACTGAGGATTGAGGATTGAGGATTGAAGATTGAGTATTGAGGATTGAAGATTGAGGATTGAGGATTGAGGATTGAGGATTTAGGATTGAAGATTGAGGATTGGGGATTGAGGATTGACGATTGAGTATTGAGCATTGAGGATTGAGAATTGAGGATTGAGGATTGAAGATTGAGTATTGAGGATTGAAGATTGAGGATTGAGGATTGAGGATTGAAGATTGAGGACTGAGTGTTGAGGGATGCGTGATGAGAATTGATGTTAGTGGATTGAGATTTGAAGATTGAAGAATGGGGATTGAGTATTGAAAGCTGTGAATTGAGGATATTCTATTGAGGATTGAGGATTGACAATTGATTGTTGAGGACTTATGGCTGAAGATTGAGGATTGAGGATTGAGGATTGAGGATTGAGGATTAAGGATTGAAGATTGAGGATTGGGGACGGAGTGTTGAGTGTTGAGAGATGAGAGTTGATGTTTGTGGATAGAGATTTGAAGATTGCAGATTGAGTATTGAGTATTAAAACTGAGAATTGATGATATTCCATTGAGGATTGGGGATTGACAACTGATTGTTGAGGACTGAGGGCTGAAGATTGAGGATTCAGGATTGAGGATTCAGGATTGAGGATTCAGGATTAAGGTTTGAGGACTGAGGATTGAGGATTGAGGATTGAGGATTTAGGATTGAGGATTGAAGATTGAGGATTGGGTATTGCGGATTGAACATTGAGGATTGAGGATTGAGGATTGAGGACTGAGGATCGAGGATTGAGGATTGAGGATTGAGGGTTGAAGATTGAGGATTGGGGACTGAGGATTGAAGATTGAGGATTGAGGATTGAGGACTGAGGATTGAGGATTGAGGATTGAAAATTGAGGATTGAGGATTGAGGATTGATGATGGAAGATTGAGTATTGAGGATTGAAAGTTGAGGATTGAGGATTGAGGATTGAGGATTGAGGATTGAAGATTGAGGATTGGGGACGGAGTGTTGAGTGTTGAGTGATGAGAATTGATGTTTGTGGATAGAGATTCGAAGTTTGCAGATTGAGTATTGAGTATTGAAAACTGTGAATTGATGATATTCCATTGAGGATTGGGGATTGACAACTGATTGTTGCGGACTGAGGGCTGAAGATTGAGGATTCAGGATTGAGGATTCAGGATTAAGGTTTGAGGACTGAGGATTGAGGATTGAGGATTGAAGATTGAGTATTGAGGATTGAAGATTGAGGATTGAGGATTGAGGATTGAGGACTTAGGATTGAAGATTGAGGATTGGGGATTGAGGATTGACGATTGAGTATTGAGCATTGAGGATTGAGAATTGAGGATTGAGGATTGAAGATTGAGTATTGAGGATTGAAGATTGAGGATTGAGGATTGAGGATTGAAGATTGAGGACTGAGTGTTGAGGGATGCGTGATAAGAATTGATGTTAGTGGATTGAGATTTGAAGATTGAAGAATGGGGATTGAGTATTGAAAGCTGTGAATTGAGGATATTCTATTGAGGATTGAGGATTGACAATTGATTGTTGAGGACTTATGGCTGAAGATTGAGGATTGAGGATTGAGGATTGAGGATTGAGGATTGAGGATTGAAGATTGAGGATTCGGAATTGAGGACTGAAGAATGAGGATTGAGGAGTGAGGACTGAGGATTGAGGATTGCAGTTAGAGTATTGAGGATTGAAGATTGAGGATTGAGGATTGAGGATTGAGAATTGAGGATTGAGGATTGAGGATTGAAGATTGAGTATTGAGGATTGAAGATTGAGGATTGAGGATTGAGGATTGAGGATTTAGGATTGAAGATTGAGGATTGGGGATTGAGGATTGACGATTGAGTATTGAGCATTGAGGATTGAGAATTGAGGATTGAGGATTGAAGATTGAGTATTGAGGATTGAAGATTGAGGATTGAGGATTGAGGATTGAGGATTGAAGATTGAGGACTGTGTGTTGAGGGATGCGTGATGAGAATTGATGTTAGTGGATTGAGATTTGAAGATTGAAGAATGGGGATTGAGTATTGAAAGCTGTGAATTGAGGATATTCTATTGAGGATTGAGGATTGACAATTGATTGTTGAGGACTTATGGCTGAAGATTGAGGATTCGGGATTGAGGATTCGGGGTCGAGGCTTGAGGACTGAGGATTGAGGGTTGAGGATTGAGGATTGAGGATTGACGCTTGAGGATTGAGGATTGAGGATGGAGGATTGAAGAGAGAGGACTGAGTGTTGAGGATTGAGTGTTGAGAATTGTTGTTTGAGGACTGAGATTTGATTATTGAATATTGTGGATTGAGTATTGAACCATGAGAATTCAGGATATTCTATTGAGTATTGAGAATTGAGGATTGATGGTTGAGTATTGAGGATTGATGGTTGAGGGTTGTGCGTTGAATATTGAGGAATGAGGATTGAGGATTGAGGATTGAAGTTTGAGTATTGATGATTGAAGGTTGAGGATTGAGGATTGAGGGTTGAGGTTTGAGGACCAGGACTGACGGCTGAGGATTGAGGTTTGAGGATTGAGGATTGAGGATTGAGGACTGAGGATTGAGGATTGAGGATTGAGCATTGAGGATTTAAGATTGAGGACTGAGGATGGAGGATTGAAGATTGAGTATTGAGGATTGAATATTGAGGATTGAGGATTGAGGATTGAGGATGAGGGCTGAGGGTTGAGGATTGAGGTTTGAGGACTGAGGACTGAGGATTGAGGATTGAGGATTGAGAATTGAGGATTGAGGATTGAGGATTGAAGATTGAGGATTCGGTATTGAGGATTGAAGAATGCGGATTGAGGAGTGAGGACTGAGGATTGAAGATTGCAGTTTGAGTATTGAGGATTGAAGATTGAGGATTGAGGATTGAGGATTGAGGATTGAGGATTGATGATTGAGTATTGGGGATTGAGGATTGACGATTGAGGATTGAGAATTGAGGATTGAGGATTGAGGATTGAATATTGAGGATTGAAGATTGAGTATTGAGGATTGAAGATTGACGATTGAGGATTGAGAATTGAGGATTGAGGATTGAGGATTGGGGACTGAGTGTTGAGGGTTGAGTGATGAGAATTGATGTTTGTGGATAGAGATTTGAAGATTACAGGTTGAGTATTGAGTATTGAAACCTGTGAATTGAGGATATCCTATTGAGGATTGAGGATTGACAACTGATTGTTGAGGACTGAGGGCTGTAGACTGAGGATTCAGGTTTGAGGATTCAGGATTGAGGTTTGAGGACTGAGGATTGAGGTTTGAGTGTTGAGGATTGAGGATTGAGGATTGAGGATTGAAGATTGAGGATTGGGTATTGAGGATTGAACATTGAGGATTGAGGATTGAGGATTGAGGATTGAGGATTGAGGATTGAGGATTGAAGATTGAATATTGATGATTGAAGATTGAGGATCGAGGATTGAGGTTTGTGGATTGAGGACGAGTACTGAGGGCTGAGTATTGATGTTTGAGGTCAGAGGATTCAGGATTGAGGATTGAGAATAGAGGACTGACGATTGAGGATTGAAGTTTGAGGATTGGGTGTTGAGGATTGAAGAATGTGGATTGAGGATTGAGGATTGAGGATTGAGGATTGAGGATTGAGGACTGAGGATTGAGGATTGAGGATTGAAGGTTCAGTATTGAGGATTGAAGATTGAGAATTGATGATTGAGGATTGAACATTGAGGACTGAGTGTTGGGGGTTGAGTGATGAGAATTGATGTTTGTGGGTAGAGATTTGAAGATTGCAGGTTGAGTATTGAGTATTGAAACCTGTGAATTGAGGATATCCTATTGAGGATTGAGGATTGACAACTGATTGCTGAGGACTGAGGGCTGTAGACTGAGGATTCAGGTTTGAGGATTCAGGATTGAGGTTTGAGGACTGAGGATTGAGGATTGAGGGTTGAGGATTGAGGATTGTGGATTGAGGATTGAAGATTGAGGATTGGGTATTGAGGATTGAACATTGAGGATTGAGGATTGAGGATTGGGTTTAGAGGATTGAACATTGAGGATTGTGGATTGAGTATTGATGGTTGAGGATTGAGGATTCAAGATTGAATATTGATGATTGAAGATTGATGATCGAGGATTGAGGTTTGTGAATTGAGGACGAGGACTGAGGGTTGAGTATTGATGTTTGAGGTCTGAGGATTGAGGATTGAGGATTGAGAATTGAGGACTGAGGATTGAGGATTGAAGATTGAGGATTGGGTGTTGAGGATTGAAGGATGTGGATTGAGGATTGAGGATTGAGTATTGAAGATTGAGGATTGGGTATTGCGGATTGAACATTGAGGATTGAAGATTGATGATTGATGATTCAGTATTGAGGATTGAAGATTGAGGATTGAGGATTGAGGATTGAAGATTGAAGATTGAGTATTGAGGATTGAGGATTGAGGATTGAAGGTTGAGTATTGAGGATTGAAGATTGAGGATTGAGAATTGAGTATTGAGGATTGAGTATTGAAGATTGAGCATTGTGTATTGCGGATTGAACGTTGAGGAATGAAGACTGAGGATTGAAGATTCAGTATTGAGGATTGAAGATTGAGGATTGAGGATTGAGGATTGAAGATTGAAGATTGAGTATTGAGGATTGAAGATTGAGGATTGAGGACTGCGAATTGAGGATTGAGGATTGAGGATTGAGGATTGAGGATTGAAGACTGAGGATTGGGTATTGAGGATTGAGCATTGGGGATTGAGGGTTGAGGATTGAGGATTGAGGATTGAGGATTGAAGATTGAATATTAATGATTGAAGGTTGAGGATTGAGGATTGAGGGCTGTGGATTGAGGACGAGGACTGAGGTTTGAGTATTGGTGTTTGAAGTCTGGGGACTGAGGATTGAGGATTGAGAATTGAGGACTGAGGATTGAGGATTGAAGATTGAGGATTGGGTATTGCGGATTGAACATTGAGGATTGAGGATTGAGGATTGAGGACTGAGGATCGAGGATTGAGGATTGAGGATTGAGGGCTGAAGATTGAGGATTGGAGACTGAGGATTGAAGACTGAGGATTGAGGATTGAGGACTGAGGATTGAGGATTGAGGATTGAAGGTTCAGTATTGAGGATTGAAGATTGAGAATTGATGATTGAGGATTGAACATTGAGGACTGAGTGTTGGGGGTTGAGTGATGAGAATTGATGTTTGTGGGTAGAGATTTGAATATTGCAGGTTCAGTATTGAGTATTGAAACCTGTGAATTGAGGATATCCTATTGAGGATTGAGGATTGACAACTGATTGTTGAGGACTGAGGGCTGTAGACTGAGGATTCAGGTTTGAGGATTCAGGATTGAGGTTTGAGGACTGAGGATTGAGGATTGAGGGTTGAGGATTGAGGATTGAGGGTTGAGGATTGAAGATTGAGGATTGGGTATTGAGGACTGAACATTGAGGATTGAGGATTGAGGATTGAGGATTGCGGATTGAACGTTGAGGATTGAAGACTGAGGATTGAAGATTCAGTATTGAGGATTGAAGATTGGGGATTGAGGATTGAGGATTGAAGATTGAAGATTGAGTATTGAGGATTGAAGATTGCGGATTGAGGACTGAGAATTGAGGATTGAGGATTGAGGATTGAGGATTGAGGATTGAAGACTGAGGATTGGGTATTGAGGATTGAGCATTGGGGATTGAGGGTTGAGGATTGAGGATTGAGGATTGAGGATTGAAGATTGAATATTAATGATTGATGATTGAGGATTGAGGATTGAGGGTTGTGGATTGAGGACGAGGACTGAGGGTTGAGTATTGGTGTTTGAAGTCTGAGGATTGAGGATTGAGGATTGAGAATTGAGGATTGAGGATTGAGGATTGAAGATTGAGGATTCGGTATTGAGGATTGAAGAATGAGGATTGAGGAGTGAGGACTGAGGAATGAGGATTGCAGTTTGAGTATTGAGGATTGAAGATTGAGGATTGAGGATTGAGGAGTGAGGATTGAGGATTGAGGATTGAATATTGAGGATTGAAGATTGAGTATTGAGGATTGAAGATTGACGATTGAGCATTGAGAATTGAGGATTGAGGATTGAGGATTGGGGACTGAGTGTTGAGGGTTGAGTGATGAGAATTGATGTTTGTGGATAGGGATTTGAAGATTACAGGTTGAGTATTGAGTATTGAAACCTGTGAATTGATGATATTCTATTGAGGATTGAGGATTGACTACTGATTGTTGAGGACTGAGGGCTGAAGACTGAGGATTCAGGTTTGAGGATTCAGGATTGATGTTTGAGGACTGAGGATTGAGGATTGAGGATTGAGGATTGAGGATTGAGGATTGAGGATTGAGGATTGAAGATTGAGGATTGGGTTTAGAGGATTGAACGTTGAGGATTGTGGATTGAGTATAGATGATTGAGGATTGAGGATTGAAGATTGAATATTGATGATTGAAGATTGAGGATCGAGGATTGAGGGTTGTGAATTGAGGACGAGGACTGAGGGTTGAGTATTGATGTTTGAGGTCTGAGGATTGAGGATTGAGGATTGAGAATTGAGGACTGAGGATTGAGGATTGAAGATTGAGGATTGGGTGTTGAGGATTGAAGAATGTGGATTGAGGATTGAGGATTGAGTATTGAAGATTGAGGATTGGGTATTGCGGATTGAACATTGAGGATTGAAGATTGAGGATTGATGATTCAGTATTGAGGATTGAAGATTGAGGATTGAGGATTGAGGATTGAAGATTGAAGATTGAGTATTGAGGATTGAGGATTGAGGATTGAAGGTTGAGTATTGAGGATTGAAGATTGAGGATTGAGGATTGAGGATTGAGGATTGAGTATTGAAGATTGGGGATTGGGTATTGCGGATTGAACGTTGAGGATTGAAGACTGAGTATTGAAGATTCAGTATTGAGGATTGAAGATAGAGGATTGAGGATTGAGGATTGAAGATTGAAGATTGAGTATTGAGGATTGAAGATTGAGGATTGAGGACTGAGAATTGAGGATTGAGGATTGAGGATTGAGGATTGAGGATTGAAGACTGAGGATTGGGTATTGAGGATTGAGCATTGGGGATTGAGGGTTGAGGATTGAGGATTGAGGATTGGGGATTGAAGATTGAATATTAATGATTGAAGATTGAGGATTGAGGATTGAGGGTTGTGGATTGAGGACTCAGAATTGAGGATTGAAGATTGAGGATTGAGGATTGAGGATTGAAGACTGAGGATTGGGTATTGAGGATTGAGCATTGGGGATTGAGGGTTGAGTATTGAGGATTGAGGATTGGGGATTGCTGTTTGAGTATTGAGGATTGAAGATTGACGATTGAGCATTGAGAATTGAGGATTGAGGATTGAGGATTGGGGACTGAGTGTTGAGGGTTGAGTGATGAGAATTGATGTTTGTGGATAGGGATTTGAAGATTACAGGTTGAGTATTGAGTATTGAAACCTGTGAATTGATGATATTCTATTGAGGATTGAGGATTGACAACTGATTGTTGAGGACTGAGGGCTGAAGACTGAGGATTCAGGTTTGAGGATTCAGGATTGAGGTTTGAGGACTGAGGATTGAGGATTGAGGATTGAGGATTGAGGATTGAGGATTGAGGATTGAGGATTGAAGATTGAGGATTGGGTTTAGAGGATTGAACATTGAGGATTGTGGATTGAGTATTGATGATTGAGGATTGAGGATTGAAGATTGAATATTGATGACTGAAGATTGAGGATCGAGGATCGAGGGTTGTGAATTGAGGACGAGGACTGAGGGTTGAGTATTGATGTTTGAGGTCTGAGGATTGAGGATTGAGGATTGAGAATTGAGGACTGAGGATTGAGGATTGAAGATTGAGGATTGGGTGTTGAGGATTGAAGAATGTGGATTGAGGATTGAGGATTGAGGATTGAGTATTGAAGATTGAGGATTGGGTATTGCGGATTGAACATTGAGGATTGAAGATTGAGGATTGATGATTCAGTATTGAGGATTGAAGATTGAGGATTGAGGATTGAGGATTGAAGATTGAAGATTGAGTATTGAGGATTGAGGATTGAGGATTGAAGGTTGAGTATTGAGGATTGAAGATTGAGGATTGAGGATTGAGGATTGAGGATTGAGGATTGAGTATTGAAGATTGAGGATTGGGTATTGCGGATTGAACGTTGAGGATTGAAGACTGAGGATTGAAGATTCAGTATTGAGGATTGAAGATTGAGGATTGAGGATTGAGGATTGAAGATTGAAGATTGAGTATTGAGGATTGAAGATTGAGGATTGAGGACTGAGAATTGAGGATTGAGGATTGAGGATTGAGGATTGAGGATTGAAGACTGAGGATTGGGTATTGAGGATTGAGCATTGGGGATTGAGGGTTGAGGATTGAGGATTGAGGATTGGGGATTGAAGATTGAATATTAATGATTGAAGATTGAGGATTGAGGATTGAGGGTTGTGGATTGAGGACGCGGACTGAGGGTTGAGTATTGGTGTTTGAAGTCTGAGGATTGAGGATTGAGGATTGAGAATTGAGGATTGAGGATTGAGGATTGAAGATTGAGGATTCGGTATTGAGGATTGAAGAATGAGGATTGAGGAGTGAGGACTGAGGATTGAGGATTGCAGTTTGAGTATTGAGGATTGAAGATTGAGGATTGAGGATTGAGTATTGATGATTGAGGATTGAGGATTCAAGATTGAATATTGATGATTGAAGATTGATGATCGAGGATTGAGGTTTGTGAATTGAGGACGAGGACTGAGGGTTGAGTATTGATGTTTGAGGTCTGAGGATTGAGGATTGAGGATTGAGAATTGAGGACTGAGGATTGAGGATTGAAGATTGAGGATTGGGTGTTGAGGATTGAAGAATGTGGATTGAGGATTGAGGATTGAGTATTGAAGATTGAGGATTGGGTATTGCGGATTGAACATTGAGGATTGAAGATTGATGATTGATGATTCAGTATTGAGGATTGCAGATTGAGGATTGAGGATTGAGGATTGAAGATTGAAGATTGAGTATTGAGGATTGAGGATTGAGGATTGAAGGTTGAGTATTGAGGATTGAAGATTGAGGATAGAGAATTGAGTATTGAGGATTGAGTATTGAAGATTGAGCATTGTGTATTGCGGATTGAACGTTGAGGAATGAAGACTGAGGATTGAAGATTCAGTATTGAGGATTGAAGATTGAGGATTGAGGATTGAGGATTGAAGATTGAAGATTGAGTATTGAGGATTGAAGATTGAGGATTGAGGACTGCGAATTGAGGATTGAGGATTGAGGATTGAGGATTGAGGATTGAAGACTGAGGATTGGGTATTGAGGATTGAGCATTGGGGATTGAGGGTTGAGGATTGAGGATTGAGGATTGAGGATTGAAGATTGAATATTAATGATTGAAGATTGAGGCTTGAGGATTGAGGGTTGTGGATTGAGGACGAGGACTGAGGGTTGAGTATTGGTGTTTGAAGTCTGGGGATTGAGGATTGAGGATTGAGAATTGAGGATAGAGGATTGAGGATTGAAGATTGAGGATTCGGTATTGAGGATTGAAGAATGAGGATTGAGGAGTGAGGACTGAGGATTGAGGATTGCAGTTTGAGTATTGAGGATTGAAGATTGACGATTGAGCATTGAGAATTGAGGATTGAGGATTGAGGATTGGGGACTGAGTGTTGAGGGTTGAGTGATGAGAATTGATGTTTGTGGATAGGGATTTGAAGATTACAGGTTGAGTATTGAGTATTGAAACCTGTGAATTGATGATATTCTATTGAGGATTGAGGATTGACAACTGATTGTTGAGGACTGAGGGCTGAAGAGTGAGGATTCAGGTTTGAGGATTCAGGATTGAGGTTTGAGGACTGAGGATTGAGGATTGGGGATTGAGGATTGAGGATTGAGGATTGAGGATTGAAGATTGAGGATTGGGTTTAGAGGATTGAACATTGAGGATTGTGGATTGAGTATTGATGATTGAGGATTGAGGATTGAAGATTGAATATTGATGACTGAAGATTGAGGATCGAGGATTGAGGATTGAGGACTGAGGATTGAGGATTGAAGATTGAGGAATGGGTGTTGAGGATTGAAGAATGTGGATTGAGGATTGAGGATTGAGTATTGAAGATTGAGGATTGGGTATTGCGGATTGAACATTGAGGATTGAAGATTGAGGATTGATGATTCAGTATTGAGGATGGAAGATTGAGGATTGAGGATTGAGGATTGAAGATTGAAGATTGAGTATTGAGGATTGAGGATTGAGGATTGAAGGTTGAGTATTGAGGATTGAAGATTGAGGATTGAGGATTGAGGATTGAGGATTGAGGATTGAGTATTGAAGATTGAGGATTGGGTATTGCGGATTGAACGTTGAGGGTTGAAGACTGAGGATTGAAGATTCAGTATTGAGGATTGAAGATTGAGGATTGAGGGTTGAGGATTGAAGATTGAAGATTGAGTATTGAGGATTGAAGATTGAGGATTGAGGACTGAGAGTTGAGGATTGAGGATTGAGGATTGAGGATTGAGGATTGAAGACTGGGGATTGGGTATTGAGGATTGAGCATTGGGGATTGAGGGTTGAGGATTGAGGATTGAGGATTGGGGATTGAAGATTGAATATTAATGATTGAAGATTGAGGATTGAGGATTGAGGGTTGTGGATTGAGGACGCGGACTGAGGGTTGAGTATTGGTGTTTGAAGTCTGAGGATTGAGGATTGAGGATTGAGAATTGAGGATTGAGGATTGAGGATTGAGGATTGAGGATTGAGGATTGAGGATTGAGGATTGAGGATTGAGGATTGAGGATTGAGGATTGAGGATTGAAGATTGAATATTGATGATTGAAGATTGAGGATCGAGGATTGAGGTTTGTGGATTGAGGACGAGTACTGAGGGTTGAGTATTGATGTTTGAGGTCTGAGGATTCAGGATTGAGGATTGAGAATAGAGGACTGAGGATTGAGGATTGAAGTTTGAGGATTGGGTGTTGAGGATTGAAGAATGTGGATTGAGGATTGAGGATTGAGGATTGAGGATTGAGGATTGAGTATTGAGGATTGAAGATTGAGGATTGTGGATTGAGGATTGAGGATTGAGGCTTGTGGATTGAGCACGAGGACTGAGGGTTGAGTATTGGTGTTTGAAGTCTGAGGATTGAGGATTGAGGATTGAGAATTGAGGATTGAGGATTGAGGATTGAAGATTGAGGATTCGGTATTGAGGATTGAAGAATGAGGATTGAGGAGTGAGGACTGAGGACTGAGGATTGCAGTTTGAGTATTGAGGATTGAAGATTGAGGATTGAGGATTGAGGATTGAGGATTGAGGATTGAGGATTGAAGATTGAGTATTCAGGATTGCAGATTGAGGATTGAGGATTGAGGATTGAGGATTTAGGATTGAAGATTGAGGATTGGGGATTGAGGATTGACGATTGAGTATTGAGCATTGAGGATTGAGAATTGAGGATTGAGGATTGAAGATTGAGGATTGAGGATTGAGGACTGAGGATTGACGATTCAGTATTGAAGATTGAGGATTGATTACTGAGGATTGAGGACTGAGGATTGAGGATTGACGCTTGAGGATTGAGGATTGAAGATGGAGGATTGAAGAGAGAGGACTGAGTGTTGAGGATTGCGTGTTGAGAATTGATGTTTGAGGATTGAGATTTGATTATTGAATATTGTGGATTGAGTATTGAACCATGAGAATTCAGGATATTCTTTTGAGTATTGAGAATTGAGGATTGATGGTTGAGTATTGAGGATTGATGGATGAGGTTTGTGCGTTGAATATTGTGGATTGAGGATTGAGGATTGAGGATTGAGGATTTGAGGATTGAAGATTGAGTATTGATGATTGAAGACTGAGGATTGAGGATTGAGGGTTGAGGTTTGAGAACGAGGACTGACGGTTGAGGATTGAGGTTTGAGGATTGAGGATTGAGGATTGAGGACTGAAGATTGAATATTGATGATTGAAGGTTGAGGATTCAGTATTGATGGTTGTGGATTGAGGACGAGGAATGAGGGTTGAGTATTGCTGTTTGAGGTCTGAGGATTGAGGATCGAGGATTGAGAATCGAGGATTGAGGATAGAGGATTGAAGATTGAGGATTGGGTATTGAGGATTCAAGAATGAGGATTGAGGATTGAGGATTGAGGATTGAGGATTGAAGACTGAGGATTGAGGTTTGAGGACTGAGGATTGAGGATTGAGGACTGAGGATCGAGGATTGTGGATTGAGGATTGAGGATTGAAGATTGAGGATTGAGGACTGAGGATCGAGGATTGTGGATTGAGGATTGACGATTGAAGATTGAGGATTGGGGACTGAGGGTTGAGAGCTGAATTATGAGAATTGATGTTTGTGGATAGAGATTCGAAGATTGCAGATTGAGTATTGTGTATTGAAAACTGTGAATTGAGTATATTCTATTGAGGATTGAGGATTGACAACTGATTGTTGAGGACTGAGAGCTGAAGATTGAGAGTTCAGGATTGAGGATTCAGAATTGAGATTTGAGGATTCAGAATTGAGGTTTGAGGACTGAGGATTGAGGATTGAAGATTGAGTATTGAGGATTGAAGATTGAGTATTCAGGATTGGAGATTGGCGATTGAGGATTAAGGACCGAGGGTTGAGGATTGAGGATTGAAGATTGAGTATTGATGATTGAAGATTGAGTATTGAGGATTGAAAGTTGAGGATTGAGGATTGAGGATTGAGGATTGAGGATTGAAGATTGAGGATTGGGGATGGAGTGTTGAGTGTTGAGTGATGAGAATTGATGTTTGTGGATAGAGATTTGAAGTTTATAGATTGAGTATTGAGTATTGAAAACTGTGAATTGATGATATTCCATTGAGGATTGGGGATTGACAACTGATTGTTGCGGACTGAGGGCTGAAGATTGAGGATTCAGGATTGAGGATTCAGGATTAAGGTTTGAGGACTGAGGATTGAGGATTGAGGATTGAAGATTGAGTATTGAGGATTGAAGATTGAGGATTGAGGATTGAGGATTGAGGATTTAGGATTGAAGATTGAGGATTGGGGATTGAGGATTGACGATTGAGTATTGAGCATTGAGGATTGAGAATTGAGGATTGAGGATTGAAGATTGAGTATTGAGGATTGAAGATTGAGGATTGAGGATTGAGCATTGAAGATTGAGGACTGAGTGTTGAGGGATGCGTGATGAGAATTGATGTTAGTGGATTGAGATTTGAAGATTGAAGAATGGGGATTGAGTATTGAAAGCTGTGAATTGAGGATATTCTATTGAGGATTGAGGATTGACAATTGATTGTTGAGGACTTATGGCTGAAGATTGAGGATTGAGGATTGAGGATTGAGGATTGAGGATTAAGGATTGAAGATTGAGGATTGGGGACGGAGTGTTGAGTGTTGAGAGATGAGAGTTGATGTTTGTGGATAGAGATTTGAAGATTGCAGATTGAGTATTGAGTATTAAAACTGAGAATTGATGATATTCCATTGAGGATTGGGGATTGACAACTGATTGTTGAGGACTGAGGGCTGAAGATTGAGGATTCAGGATTGAGGATTCAGGATTGAGGATTCAGGATTAAGGTTTGAGGACTGAGGATTGAGGATTGAGGATTGAGGATTTAGGATTGAGGATTGAAGATTGAGGATTGGGTATTGCGGATTGAACGTTGAGGATTGAGGATTGAGGATTGAGGACTGAGGATCGAGGATTGAGGATTGAGGATTGAGGGTTGAAGATTGAGGATTGGGGACTGAGGATTGAAGATTGAGGATTGAGGACTGAGGATTGAGGATTGAGGATTGAAAATTGAGGATTGAGGATTGAGGATTGATGATGGAAGATTGAGTATTGAGGATTGAAAGTTGAGGATTGAGGATTGAGGATTGAGGATTGAGGATTGAAGATTGAGGATTGGGGACGGAGTGTTGAGTGTTGAGTGATGAGAATTGATGTTTGTGGATAGAGATTCGAAGTTTGCAGATTGAGTATTGAGTATTGAAAACTGTGAATTGATGATATTCCATTGAGGATTGGGGATTGACAACTGATTGTTGCGGACTGAGGGCTGAAGATTGAGGATTCAGGATTGAGGATTCAGGATTAAGGTTTGAGGACTGAGGATTGAGGATTGAGGATTGAAGATTGAGTATTGAGGATTGAAGATTGAGGATTGAGGATTGAGGATTGAGGACTTAGGATTGAAGATTGAGGATTGGGGATTGAGGATTGACGATTGAGTATTGAGCATTGAGGATTGAGAATTGAGGATTGAGGATTGAAGATTGAGTATTGAGGATTGAAGATTGAGGATTGAGGATTGAGGATTGAAGATTGAGGACTGAGTGTTGAGGGATGCGTGATAAGAATTGATGTTAGTGGATTGAGATTTGAAGATTGAAGAATGGGGATTGAGTATTGAAAGCTGTGAATTGAGGATATTCTATTGAGGATTGAGGATTGACAATTGATTGTTGAGGACTTATGGCTGAAGATTGAGGATTGAGGATTGAGGATTGAGGATTGAGGATTGAGGATTGAAGATTGAGGATTCGGAATTGAGGACTGAAGAATGAGGATTGAGGAGTGAGGACTGAGGATTGAGGATTGCAGTTAGAGTATTGAGGATTGAAGATTGAGGATTGAGGATTGAGGATTGAGAATTGAGGATTGAGGATTGAGGATTGAAGATTGAGTATTGAGGATTGAAGATTGAGGATTGAGGATTGAGGATTGAGGATTTAGGATTGAAGATTGAGGATTGGGGATTGAGGATTGACGATTGAGTATTGAGCATTGAGGATTGAGAATTGAGGATTGAGGATTGAAGATTGAGTATTGAGGATTGAAGATTGAGGATTGAGGATTGAGGATTGAGGATTGAAGATTGAGGACTGTGTGTTGAGGGATGCGTGATGAGAATTGATGTTAGTGGATTGAGATTTGAAGATTGAAGAATGGGGATTGAGTATTGAAAGCTGTGAATTGAGGATATTCTATTGAGGATTGAGGATTGACAATTGATTGTTGAGGACTTATGGCTGAAGATTGAGGATTCGGGATTGAGGATTCGGGGTCGAGGCTTGAGGACTGAGGATTGAGGGTTGAGGATTGAGGATTGAGGATTGACGCTTGAGGATTGAGGATTGAGGATGGAGGATTGAAGAGAGAGGACTGAGTGTTGAGGATTGAGTGTTGAGAATTGTTGTTTGAGGACTGAGATTTGATTATTGAATATTGTGGATTGAGTATTGAACCATGAGAATTCAGGATATTCTATTGAGTATTGAGAATTGAGGATTGATGGTTGAGTATTGAGGATTGATGGTTGAGGGTTGTGCGTTGAATATTGAGGAATGAGGATTGAGGATTGAGGATTGAAGTTTGAGTATTGATGATTGAAGGTTGAGGATTGAGGATTGAGGGTTGAGGTTTGAGGACCAGGACTGACGGCTGAGGATTGAGGTTTGAGGATTGAGGATTGAGGATTGAGGACTGAGGATTGAGGATTGAGGATTGAGCATTGAGGATTTAAGATTGAGGACTGAGGATGGAGGATTGAAGATTGAGTATTGAGGATTGAATATTGAGGATTGAGGATTGAGGATTGAGGATTGAGGATGAGGGCTGAGGGTTGAGGATTGAGGTTTGAGGACTGAGGACTGAGGATTGAGGATTGAGGATTGAGAATTGAGGATTGAGGATTGAGGATTGAAGATTGAGGATTCGGTATTGAGGATTGAAGAATGCGGATTGAGGAGTGAGGACTGAGGATTGAAGATTGCAGTTTGAGTATTGAGGATTGAAGATTGAGGATTGAGGATTGAGGATTGAGGATTGAGGATTGATGATTGAGTATTGGGGATTGAGGATTGACGATTGAGGATTGAGAATTGAGGATTGAGGATTGAGGATTGAATATTGAGGATTGAAGATTGAGTATTGAGGATTGAAGATTGACGATTGAGGATTGAGAATTGAGGATTGAGGATTGAGGATTGGGGACTGAGTGTTGAGGGTTGAGTGATGAGAATTGATGTTTGTGGATAGAGATTTGAAGATTACAGGTTGAGTATTGAGTATTGAAACCTGTGAATTGAGGATATCCTATTGAGGATTGAGGATTGACAACTGATTGTTGAGGACTGAGGGCTGTAGACTGAGGATTCAGGTTTGAGGATTCAGGATTGAGGTTTGAGGACTGAGGATTGAGGATTGAGTGTTGAGGATTGAGGATTGAGGATTGAGGATTGAAGATTGAGGATTGGGTATTGAGGATTGAACATTGAGGATTGAGGATTGAGGATTGAGGATTGAGGATTGAGGATTGAGGATTGAAGATTGAATATTGATGATTGAAGATTGAGGATCGAGGATTGAGGTTTGTGGATTGAGGACGAGTACTGAGGGCTGAGTATTGATGTTTGAGGTCAGAGGATTCAGGATTGAGGATTGAGAATAGAGGACTGAGGATTGAGGATTGAAGTTTGAGGATTGGGTGTTGAGGATTGAAGAATGTGGATTGAGGATTGAGGATTGAGGATTGAGGATTGAGGATTGATGACTGAGGATTGAGGATTGAGGATTGAAGGTTCAGTATTGAGGATTGAAGATTGAGAATTGATGATTGAGGATTGAACATTGAGGACTGAGTGTTGGGGGTTGAGTGATGAGAATTGATGTTTGTGGGTAGAGATTTGAAGATTGCAGGTTGAGTATTGAGTATTGAAACCTGTGAATTGAGGATATCCTATTGAGGATTGAGGATTGACAACTGATTGCTGAGGACTGAGGGCTGTAGACTGAGGATTCAGGTTTGAGGATTCAGGATTGAGGTTTGAGGACTGAGGATTGAGGATTGAGGGTTGAGGATTGAGGATTGTGGATTGAGGATTGAAGATTGAGGATTGGGTATTGAGGATTGAACATTGAGGATTGAGGATTGAGGATTGGGTTTAGAGGATTGAACATTGAGGATTGTGGATTGAGTATTGATGGTTGAGGATTGAGGATTCAAGATTGAATATTGATGATTGAAGATTGATGATCGAGGATTGAGGTTTGTGAATTGAGGACGAGGACTGAGGGTTGAGTATTGATGTTTGAGGTCTGAGGATTGAGGATTGAGGATTGAGAATTGAGGACTGAGGATTGAGGATTGAGTGTTGAGGATTGAGGATTGAGGATTGAGGATTGAGGTTTGAGGATTGAGGATTGAGGATTGAGGACTGAGGATTGAGGATTGAGGATTGAGCATTGAGGATTTAAGATTGAGGACTGAGGATGGAGGATTGAAGATTGAGTATTGAGGATTGAATATTGAGGATTGAGGATTGAGGATTGAGGATTGAGGATGAGGGCTGAGGGTTGAGGATTGAGGTTTGAGGACTGAGGACTGAGGATTGAGGATTGAGGATTGAGAATTGAGGATTGAGGATTGAGGATTGAAGATTGAGGATTCGGTATTGAGGATTGAAGAATGCGGATTGAGGAGTGAGGACTGAGGATTGAAGATTGCAGTTTGAGTATTGAGGATTGAAGATTGAGGATTGAGGATTGAGGATTGAGGATTGAGGATTGATGATTGAGTATTGGGGATTGAGGATTGACGATTGAGGATTGAGAATTGAGGATTGAGGATTGAGGATTGAATATTGAGGATTGAAGATTGAGTATTGAGGATTGAAGATTGACGATTGAGGATTGAGAATTGAGGATTGAGGATTGAGGATTGGGGACTGAGTGTTGAGGGTTGAGTGATGAGAATTGATGTTTGTGGATAGAGATTTGAAGATTACAGGTTGGGTATTGAGTATTGAAACCTGTGAATTGAGGATATCCTATTGAGGATTGAGGATTGACAACTGATTGTTGAGGACTGAGGGCTGTAGACTGAGGATTCAGGTTTGAGGATTCAGGATTGAGGTTTGAGGACTGAGGATTGAGGATTGAGTGTTGAGGATTGAGGATTGAGGATTGAGGATTGAAGATTGAGGATTGGGTATTGAGGATTGAACATTGAGGATTGAGGATTGAGGATTGAGGATTGAGGATTGAGGATTGAGGATTGAAGATTGAATATTGATGATTGAAGATTGAGGATCGAGGATTGAGGTTTGTGGATTGAGGACGAGTACTGAGGGCTGAGTATTGATGTTTGAGGTCAGAGGATTCAGGATTGAGGATTGAGAATAGAGGACTGAGGATTGAGGATTGAAGTTTGAGGATTGGGTGTTGAGGATTGAAGAATGTGGATTGAGGATTGAGGATTGAGGATTGAGGATTGAGGATTGATGACTGAGGATTGAGGATTGAGGATTGAAGGTTCAGTATTGAGGATTGAAGATTGAGAATTGATGATTGAGGATTGAACATTGAGGACTGAGTGTTGGGGGTTGAGTGATGAGAATTGATGTTTGTGGGTAGAGATTTGAAGATTGCAGGTTGAGTATTGAGTATTGAAACCTGTGAATTGAGGATATCCTATTGAGGATTGAGGATTGACAACTGATTGCTGAGGACTGAGGGCTGTAGACTGAGGATTCAGGTTTGAGGATTCAGGATTGAGGTTTGAGGACTGAGGATTGAGGATTGAGGGTTGAGGATTGAGGATTGTGGATTGAGGATTGAAGATTGAGGATTGGGTATTGAGGATTGAACATTGAGGATTGAGGATTGAGGATTGGGTTTAGAGGATTGAACATTGAGGATTGTGGATTGAGTATTGATGGTTGAGGATTGAGGATTCAAGATTGAATATTGATGATTGAAGATTGATGATCGAGGATTGAGGTTTGTGAATTGAGGACGAGGACTGAGGGTTGAGTATTGATGTTTGAGGTCTGAGGATTGAGGATTGAGGATTGAGAATTGAGGACTGAGGATTGAGGATTGAAGATTGAGGATTGGGTGTTGAGGATTGAAGGATGTGGATTGAGGATTGAGGATTGAGTATTGAAGATTGAGGATTGGGTATTGCGGATTGAACATTGAGGATTGAAGATTGATGATTGATGATTCAGTATTGAGGATTGAAGATTGAGGATTGAGGATTGAGGATTGAAGATTGAAGATTGAGTATTGAGGATTGAGGATTGAGGATTGAAGGTTGAGTATTGAGGATTGAAGATTGAGGATTGAGAATTGAGTATTGAGGATTGAGTATTGAAGATTGAGCATTGTGTATTGCGGATTGAACGTTGAGGAATGAAGACTGAGGATTGAAGATTCAGTATTGAGGATTGAAGATTGAGGATTGAGGATTGAGGATTGAAGATTGAAGATTGAGTATTGAGGATTGAAGATTGAGGATTGAGGACTGCGAATTGAGGATTGAGGATTGAGGATTGAGGATTGAGGATTGAAGACTGAGGATTGGGTATTGAGGATTGAGCATTGGGGATTGAGGGTTGAGGATTGAGGATTGAGGATTGAGGATTGAAGATTGAATATTAAT
The DNA here is from genome assembly GCF_051401765.1 of Calliopsis andreniformis. Taxonomy (NCBI): domain Eukaryota; kingdom Metazoa; phylum Arthropoda; class Insecta; order Hymenoptera; family Andrenidae; genus Calliopsis; species Calliopsis andreniformis. The sequence goes on along the minus strand of NW_027480586.1, from coordinate 130,110 downwards.
GATTGAAGGTTGAGGATTGAGGATTGAGGGCTGTGGATTGAGGACGAGGACTGAGGGTTGAGTATTGGTGTTTGAAGTCTGGGGACTGAGGATTGAGGATTGAGGATTGAAGATTGAGGACTGAGTGTTGAGGGATGCGTGATAAGAATTGATGTTAGTGGATTGAGATTTGAAGATTGAAGAATGGGGATTGAGTATTGAAAGCTGTGAATTGAGGATATTCTATTGAGGATTGAGGATTGACAATTGATTGTTGAGGACTTATGGCTGAAGATTGAGGATTGAGGATTGAGGATTGAGGATTGAGGATTGAGGATTGAAGATTGAGGATTCGGAATTGAGGACTGAAGAATGAGGATTGAGGAGTGAGGACTGAGGATTGAGGATTGCAGTTAGAGTATTGAGGATTGAAGATTGAGGATTGAGGATTGAGGATTGAGAATTGAGGATTGAGGATTGAGGATTGAAGATTGAGTATTGAGGATTGAAGATTGAGGATTGAGGATTGAGGATTGAGGATTTAGGATTGAAGATTGAGGATTGGGGATTGAGGATTGACGATTGAGTATTGAGCATTGAGGATTGAGAATTGAGGATTGAGGATTGAAGATTGAGTATTGAGGATTGAAGATTGAGGATTGAGGATTGAGGATTGAAGATTGAGGACTGTGTGTTGAGGGATGCGTGATGAGAATTGATGTTAGTGGATTGAGATTTGAAGATTGAAGAATGGGGATTGAGTATTGAAAGCTGTGAATTGAGGATATTCTATTGAGGATTGAGGATTGACAATTGATTGTTGAGGACTTATGGCTGAAGATTGAGGATTCGGGATTGAGGATTCGGGGTCGAGGCTTGAGGACTGAGGATTGAGGGTTGAGGATTGAGGATTGAGGATTGACGCTTGAGGATTGAGGATTGAGGATGGAGGATTGAAGAGAGAGGACTGAGTGTTGAGGATTGAGTGTTGAGAATTGTTGTTTGAGGACTGAGATTTGATTATTGAATATTGTGGATTGAGTATTGAACCATGAGAATTCAGGATATTCTATTGAGTATTGAGAATTGAGGATTGATGGTTGAGTATTGAGGATTGATGGTTGAGGGTTGTGCGTTGAATATTGAGGAATGAGGATTGAGGATTGAGGATTGAAGTTTGAGTATTGATGATTGAAGGTTGAGGATTGAGGATTGAGGGTTGAGGTTTGAGGACCAGGACTGACGGCTGAGGATTGAGGTTTGAGGATTGAGGATTGAGGATTGAGGACTGAGGATTGAGGATTGAGGATTGAGCATTGAGGATTTAAGATTGAGGACTGAGGATGGAGGATTGAAGATTGAGTATTGAGGATTGAATATTGAGGATTGAGGATTGAGGATTGAGGGTTGAGGATGAGGGCTGAGGGTTGAGGATTGAGGTTTGAGGACTGAGGACTGAGGATTGAGGATTGAGGATTGAGAATTGAGGATTGAGGATTGAGGATTGAAGATTGAGGATTCGGTATTGAGGATTGAAGAATGAGGATTGAGGAGTGAGGACTGAGGATTGAGGATTGCAGTTTGAGTATTGAGGATTGAAGATTGAGGATTGAGGATTGAGGATTGAGGATTGAGGATTGATGATTGAGTATTGGGGATTGAGGATTGACGATTGAGGATTGAGAATTGAGGATTGAGGATTGAGGATTGAATATTGAGGATTGAAGATTGAGTATTGAGGATTGAAGATTGACGATTGAGGATTGAGAATTGAGGATTGAGGATTGAGGATTGGGGACTGAGTGTTGAGGGTTGAGTGATGAGAATTGATGTTTGTGGATAGAGATTTGAAGATTACAGATTGAGTATTGAGTATTGAAACCTGTGAATTGAGGATATCCTATTGAGGATTGAGGATTGACAACTGATTGTTGAGGACTGAGGGCTGTAGACTGAGGATTCAGGTTTGAGGATTCAGGATTGAGGTTTGAGGACTGAGGATTGAGGATTGAGGGTTGAGGATTGAGGATTGAGGATTGAGGATTGAAGATTGAGGATTGGGTATTGAGGATTGAACATTGAGGATTGAGGATTGAGGATTGAGGATTGAGGATTGAGGATTGAGGATTGAAGATTGAATATTGATGATTGAAGATTGAGGATCGAGGATTGAGGTTTGTGGATTGAGGACGAGTACTGAGGGCTGAGTATTGATGTTTGAGGTCAGAGGATTCAGGATTGAGGATTGAGAATAGAGGACTGAGGATTGAGGATTGAAGTTTGAGGATTGGGTGTTGAGGATTGAAGAATGTGGATTGAGGATTGAGGATTGAGGATTGAGGATTGAGGATTGAGGACTGAGGATTGAGGATTGAGGATTGAAGGTTCAGTATTGAGGATTGAAGATTGAGAATTGATGATTGAGGATTGAACATTGAGGACTGAGTGTTGGGGGTTGAGTGATGAGAATTGATGTTTGTGGGTAGAGATTTGAAGATTGCAGGTTGAGTATTGAGTATTGAAACCTGTGAATTGAGGATATCCTATTGAGGATTGAGGATTGACAACTGATTGCTGAGGACTGAGGGCTGTAGACTGAGGATTCAGGTTTGAGGATTCAGGATTGAGGTTTGAGGACTGAGGACTGAGGATTGAGGATTGAGGGTTGAGGATTGAGGATTGTGGATTGAGGATTGAAGATTGAGGATTGGGTATTGAGGATTGAACATTGAGGATTGAGGATTGAGGATTGGGTTTAGAGGATTGAACATTGAGGATTGTGGATTGAGTATTGATGGTTGAGGATTGAGGATTCAAGATTGAATATTGATGATTGAAGATTGATGATCGAGGATTGAGGTTTGTGAATTGAGGACGAGGACTGAGGGTTGAGTATTGATGTTTGAGGTCTGAGGATTGAGGATTGAGGATTGAGAATTGAGGACTGAGGATTGAGGATTGAAGATTGAGGATTGGGTGTTGAGGATTGAAGAATGTGGATTGACGATTGAGGATTGAGTATTGAAGATTGAGGATTGGGTATTGCGGATTGAACATTGAGGATTGAAGATTGATGATTGATGATTCAGTATTGAGGATTGAAGATTGAGGATTGAGGATTGAGGATTGAAGATTGAAGATTGAGTATTGAGGATTGAGGATTGAGGATTGAAGGTTGAGTATTGAGGATTGAAGATTGAGGATTGAGAATTGAGTATTGAGGATTGAGTATTGAAGATTGAGCATTGTGTATTGCGGATTGAACGTTGAGGAATGAAGACTGAGGATTGAAGATTCAGTATTGAGGATTGAAGATTGAGGATTGAGGATTGAGGATTGAAGATTGAAGATTGAGTATTGAGGATTGAAGATTGAGGATTGAGGACTGAGAGTTGAGGATTGAGGATTGAGGATTGAGGATTGAGGATTGAAGACTGGGGATTGGGTATTGAGGATTGAGCATTGGGGATTGAGGGTTGAGGATTGAGGATTGAGGATTGGGGATTGAAGATTGAATATTAATGATTGAAGATTGAGGATTGAGGATTGAGGGTTGTGGATTGAGGACGCGGACTGAGGGTTGAGTATTGGTGTTTGAAGTCTGAGTATTGAGGATTGAGGATTGAGAATTGAGGATTGAGGATTGAGGATTGAGGATTGAGGATTGAACATTGAGGATTGAGGATTGAGGATTGAGGATTGAGGATTGAGGATTGAGGATTGAAGATTGAATATTGATGATTGAAGATTGAGGATCGAGGATTGAGGTTTGTGGATTGAGGACGAGTACTGAGGGTTGAGTATTGATGTTTGAGGTCTGAGGATTCAGGATTGAGGATTGAGAATAGAGGACTGAGGATTGAGGATTGAAGTTTGAGGATTGGGTGTTGAGGATTGAAGAATGAGGATTGAGGAGTGAGGACTGAGGATTTAGGATTGCAGTTTGAGTATTGAGGATTGAAGATTGAGGATTGAGGATTGAGGATTGAGGATTGAGGATTGATGATTGAGTATTGGGGATTGAGGATTGACGATTGAGGATTGAGAATTGAGGATTGAGGATTGAGGATTGAATATTGAGGATTGAAGATTGAGTATTGAGGATTGAAGATTGACGATTGAGGATTGAGAATTGAGGATTGAGGATTGAGGATTGGGGACTGAGTGTTGAGGGTTGAGTGATGAGAATTGATGTTTGTGGATAGAGATTTGAAGATTACAGGTTGAGTATTGAGTATTGAAACCTGTGAATTGATGATATTCTATTGAGGATTGAGGATTGACAACTGATTGTTGAGGAGTGAGGGCTGAAGACTGAGGATTCAGGTTTGAGGATTCAGGACTGAGGTTTGAGGATTCGGTATTGAGGATTGAAGAATGAGCATTGAGGAGTGAGGACTGAGGATTGAGGATTGCAGTTTGAGTATTGAGGATTGAAGATTGAGGATTGAGGATTGAGGATTGAGGATTGAGGATTGAGGATTGAGGATTGAAGATTGAGTATTGAGGATTGAAGATTGAGGATTGAGGATTGAGGATTGAGGATTGAGGATTGAAGACTGAGTATTGGGGATTGAGGATTGACGATTGAGGATTGAGAATTGAGGATTGAGGATTGAGGATTGGGGACTGAGTGTTGAGGGTTGAGTGATGAGAATTGATGTTTGTGGATAGAGATTTGAAGATTGCAGGTTGAGTATTGAGTATTGAAACCTGTGAATTGAGGATATTCTATTGAGGATTGAGGATTGACAACTGATTGTTGAGGAGTGAGGGCTGAAGACAGAGGATTCAGGTTTGAGGATTCAGGATTGAGGTTTGAGGACTGAGGATTGAGGATTGAGGATTGAGGATTGAGCATTGAGGATTGAGGATTGAAGATTGAGGATTGGGTATTGAGGATTGAACATTGATGATTGTGGATTGAGTATTGATGATTGAGGATTGAGGATTGAGGATTGAAAATTGATGATTGAAGATTGAGGATCGAGGATTGAGGGTTGTGGATTGAGGACGAAGACTGAGGGTTGAGTATTGATGTTGAGGTCTGAGGATTGAGGATTGAGGATTGAGAATTGAGGACTGAGGATTGAGGATTGAAGATTGAGGATTGGGTATTGCGGATTGAACATTGAGGATTGAGGATTGAGGGTTGAGGACTGAGGATCGAGGATTGAGGATTGAGGATTGAGGGCTGAATATTGAGGATTGGAGACTGAGGATTGAAGACTGAGGATTGAGGATTGAGAATGAGGATTGAGGATTGAGGATTGAAGGTTCAGTATTGAGGATTGAAGATTGAGAATTGATGATTGAGGATTGAACATTGAGGACTGAGTATTGGGGGTTGAGTGATGAGAATTGATGTTTGTGGGTAGAGATTTGAAGATTGCAGGTTGAGTATTGAGTATTGAAACCTGTGAATTGAGGATATCCTATTGAGGATTGAGGATTGACAACTGATTGTTGAGGACTGAGGGCTGTAGACTGAGGATTCAGGTTTGAGGATTCAGGATTGAGGTTTGAGGACTGAGGATTGAGGATTGAGGGTTGAGGATTGAGGATTGAGGATTGAGGATTGAAGATTGAGGATTGGGTATTGAGGATTGAACATTGAGGATTGAGGATTGAGGATTGAGGATTGAGGATTGAGGATTGAGGATTGAAGATTGAATATTGATGATTGAAGATTGAGGATCGAGGATTGAGGTTTGTGGATTGAGGACGAGTACTGAGGGCTGAGTATTGATGTTTGAGGTCTGAGGATTCAGGATTGAGGATTGAGAATAGAGGACTGAGGATTGAGGATTGAAGATTGAGGATTGGGTGTTGAGGATTGAAGAATGTGGATTGAGGATTGAGGATTGAGGATTGAGGATTGAGGATTGAGGACTGAGGATTGAGGATTGAGGATTGAAGGTTCAGTATTGAGGATTGAAGATTGAGAATTGATGATTGAGGATTGAACATTGAGGACTGAGTGTTGGGGGTTGAGTGATGAGAATTGATGTTTGTGGGTAGAGATTTGAAGATTGCAGGTTGAGTATTGAGTATTGAAACCTGTGAATTGAGGATATCCTATTGAGGATTGAGGATTGACAACTGATTGCTGAGGACTGAGGGCTGTAGACTGAGGATTCAGGTTTGAGGATTCAGGATTGAGGTTTGAGGACTGAGGATTGAGGATTGAGGGTTGAGGATTGAGGATTGTGGATTGAGGATTGAAGATTGAGGATTGGGTATTGAGGATTGAACATTGAGGATTGAGGATTGAGGATTGAGGATTGAGGATTGAGGATTGAGGATTGAAGATTGAATATTGATGATTGAAGATTGAGGATCGAGGATTGAGGTTTGTGGATTGAGGACGAGTACTGAGGGTTGAGTATTGATGTTTGAGGTCTGAGGATTCAGGATTGAGGATTGAGAATAGAGGACTGAGGATTGAGGATTGAAGTCGGAGGATTGGGTGTTGAGGATTGAAGAATGTGGATTGAGGATTGAGGATTGAGGATTGAGGATTGAGGATTGAGTATTGAGGATTGAAGGTTCAGGATTGTGGATTGAGGATTGAGGATTGAGGATTGAGGATTGAGGATTGAAGATTGAGGATTGGGTATTGCGGATTGAACGTTGAGGATTGAAGATTGAGCATTGGGTGTTGAGGATTGAAGAATGAGGATTGAGTATTGAGGATTGAGAATTGAGGATTGAGGATTGAAGATTCAGTATTGACGACTGAAGATTGAGGATTGAGGATTGAGGATTGAGGATTGAAGGTTGAGTTTTAAGGATTGAAGATTGAGGAATGAGGACTGAGGATTGAGGATTGAGGATTGAGGATTGAGGATTGAGGATTGAAGACTGAGCATTGGGTATTGAGGATTGAGCATTGAGGATTGAGGGTTGAGGATTGAGGATTGAGGATTGAGGATTGAAGATTGAATATTAATGATTGAAGATTGAGGATTGAGGATTGAGGGTTGTGGATTGAGCACGAGGACTGAGGGTTGAGTATTGGTGTTTGAAGTCTGAGGATTGAGGATTGAGGATTGAGAACTGAGGATTGAGGATTGAGGATTGAAGATTGAGGATTCGGTATTGAGGATTGAAGAATGAGGATTGAGGAGTGAGGACTGAGGATTGAGGATTGCAGTTTGAGTATTGAGGATTGAAGATTGAGGATTGAGGATTGAGGATTGAGGATTGAGGATTGAGGATTGAGGATTGAAGATTGAGTATTGAGGATTGAAGATTGAGGATTGAGGGTTGAGGATTGAGGATTGAGGATTGAGGGTTGAGGATTGAGGACGAGGACCGACGGTTGAGGATTGAGGTTTGAGGACTGAGGGTTGAGGATTGAGGACTGAGGATCGAGGATTGTGGATTGAGGATTGAGGATTGAAGATTGAGGATTGGGGACTGTGTGTTGAGAGCTGAATTATGAGAATTGATGTTTGTGGATAGAGATTCGAAGATTGCAGATTGAGTATTGAGTATTGAAAACTGTGAATTGATGATATTCTATTGAGGATTGTGAATTGACAACTGATTGTTGAGGACTGAGGTCTGAAGATGGAGGATTCAGGATTGAGGATTCAGGTTTGATGTTTGAGGACTGAGGATTGAAGATTGAGGATTGAGGATTGAGGATTGAGGATTGAGGATTGAAGATTGAGTATTGAGGATTGAAGATTGAGGATTGAGGATTGAGGATTGAGGATTTGGGATTGAAGATTGAGGATTGGGGATTGAGGATTGACGATTGAGTATTGACCATTGAGGATTGAGAATTGAGGATTGAGGATTGAAGATTGAGTATTGAGAATTGAAGATTGAGGATTGAGGATTGAGGATTGAAGATTGAGGACTGCGTGTTGAGGGATGCGTGATGAGAATTGATGTTAGTGGATTGAGATTTGAAGATTGAAGAATGGGGATTGAGTATTGAAAGCTGTGAATTGAGGATATTCTATTGAGGATTGAGGATTGACAATTGATTGTTGAGGACTTATGGCTGAAGATTGAGGATTCGGGATTGAGGATTCGGGGTCGAGGCTTGAGGACTGATGATTGAGGGTTGAGGATTGAGGATTGAGGATTGACGCTTGAGGATTGAGGATTGAGGATGGAGGATTGAAGAGAGAGGACTGAGTGTTGAGGATTGAGTGTTGAGAATTGATGTTTGAGGACTGAGATTTGATTATTGAATATTGTGGATTGAGTATTGAACCATGAGAATTCAGGATATTCTATTGAGTATTGAGAATTGAGGATTGATGGTTGAGTATTGAGGATTGATGGTTGAGGGTTGTGAGCTGAATATTGAGGATTGAGGATTGAGGATTGAGGATTGAAGTTTGAGTATTGATGATTGAAGATTGAGGATTGAGGATTGAGGGTTGAGGTTTGAGGACCAGGACTGACGGTTGAGGATTGAGGTTTGAGGATTGAGGATTGAGGATTGAGGACTGAGGATTGAGGATTGAGGATTGAGCATTGAGGATTTAAGATTGAGGACTGAGGATGGAGGATTGAAGATTGAGTAAAGAGGATTGAATATTGAGGATTGAGGATTGAGGATTGAGGATTGAGGATGAGGGCTGAGGGTTGAGGATTGAGGATTGAGGACTGAGGACTGAGGATTGAGGATTGAGGATTGAGAATTGAGGATTGAGGATTGAGGATTGAAGATTGAGGATTCGGTATTGAGGATTGAAGAATGAGGATTGAGGAGTGAGGACTGAGGATTGAGGATTGCAGTTTGAGTATTGAGGATTGAAGATTGAGGATTCAGGATTGAGGATTGAGGATTGAATATTGAGGATTGAAGATTGAGTATTGAGGATTGAAGATTGACGATTGAGGATTGAGAATTGAGGATTGAGGATTGAGGATTGCAGTTTGGGTATTGAGGATTGAAGGTTGAGGATTGAGGATTGAGGATTGAGGATTGAGGATTGAGGATTGAGGATTGAAGATTGAGTATTGAGGATTGAAGATTGAGGATTGAGGATTGAGGATTGAGGATTGAGGATTGAAGATTGAGTATTGGGGATTGAGGATTGACGATTGAGGATTGAGAATTGAGGATTGAGGATTGAGGATTGAGGATTGAGGATTGAAGATTGAGTATTGAGGATTCAAGATTGAGGATTGAGGATTGAGGATTGAGGCTTGAGGATTGAGGATTGAGGATTGAAGATTGAGGATTGGGGATTGAGGATTGACGATTGAGTATTGAGCATTGAGGATTGAGAATTGAGGATTGAGGATTGAAGATTGAGTATTGAGGATTGAGGATTGAGAATTGAGGATTGAGGATTGAGGATTGGGGACTGAGTGTTGGGGGTTGAGTGATGAGAATTGACGTTTGTGGGTAGAGATTTGAAGATTGCAGGTTGAGTATTGAGTATTGAAACCTGTGAATTGAGGATATCCTATTGAGGATTGAGGATTGACAACTGATTGTTGAGGACTGAGGGCTGTAGACTGAGGATTCAGGTTTGAGGATTCAGGATTGAGGTTTGAGGACTGAGGATTGAGGATTGAGGGTTGAGGATTGAGGATTGAGGATTGAGGATTGAAGATTGAGGATTGGGTATTGAGGATTGAACATTGAGGATTGAGGATTGAGGATTGAGGATTGAGGATTGAGGATTGAGGATTGAGGATTGAAGATTGAATATTGATGATTGAAGATTGAGGATCGAGGATTGAGGTTTGTGGATTGAGGACGAGTACTGAGGGTTGAGTATTGATGTTTGAGGTCTGAGGATTCAGGATTGAGGGTTGAGAATAGAGGACTGAGGATTGAGGATTGAAGTTTGAGGATTGGGTGTTGAGGATTGAAGAATGTGGATTGAGGATTGAGGATTGAGGATTGAGGATTCAGGATTGAGTATTGAGGATTGAAGATTGAGGATTGTGGATTGAGGATTGAGGATTGAGGATTGAGGATTGAGGATTGAAGATTGAGGATTGGGTATTGCGGATTGAACGTTGAGGATTGAAGATTGAGGATTGGGTGTTGAGGATTGAAGAATGAGGATTGAGGATTGAGGATTGAGGATTTAGGATTGAAGATTGAGGATTGGGGATTGAGGATTGACGTTTGAGTATTGAGCATTGAGGATTGAGAATTGAGGATTGAGGATTGAAGATTGAGTATTGAGGATTGAAGATTGAGGATTGAGGATTGAGGATTGAAGATTGAGGACTGAGTGTTGAGGGATGCGTGATGAGAATTGATGTTAGTGGATTGAGATTTGAAGATTGAAGAATGGGGATTGAGTATTGAAAGCTGTGAATTGAGGATATTCTATTGAGGATTGAGGATTGACAATTGATTGTTGAGGACTTATGGCTGAAGATTGAGGATTCGGGATTGAGGATTCGGGGTGGAGGTTTGAGGACTGAGGATTGAGGGTTGAGGATTGAGGATTGAGGATTGACGCTTGAGGATTGAGGATTGAGGATGGAGGATTGAAGAGAGAGGACTGAGTGTTGAGGATTGAGGATTGAGCATTGAGGATTTAAGATTGAGGACTGAGGATGGAGGATTGAAGATTGAGTATTGAGGATTGAATATTGAGGATTGAGGATTGAGGATTGAGGATTGAGGACTGAGGACTGAGGATTGAGGATTGAGGATTGAGCATTGAGGATTTAAGATTGAGGACTGAGGATGGAGGATTGAAGATTGAGTATTGAGGATTGAATATTGAGGATTGAGGATTGAGGATTGAGGATTGAGGATGAGGGCTGAGGGTTGAGGATTGAGGTTTGAGGACTGAGGACTGAGAATTGAGGATTGAGGATTGAGAATTGAGGATTGAGGATTGAGGATTGAAGATTGAGGATTCGGTATTGAGGATTGAAGAATGAGGATTGAGGAGTGAGGACTGAGGATTGAGGATTGCAGTTTGAGTATTGAGGATTGAAGATTGAGGATTCAGGATTGAGGATTGAGGATTGAATATTGAGGATTGAAGATTGAGTATTGAGGATTGAAGATTGACGATTGAGGATTGAGAATTGAGGATTGAGGACGAGTACTGAGGGTTGAGTATTGATGTTTGAGGTCTGAGGATTCAGGATTGAGGGTTGAGAATAGAGGACTGAGGATTGAGGATTGAAGTTTGAGGATTGGGTGTTGAGGATTGAAGAATGTGGATTGAGGATTGAGGATTGAGGATTGAGGATTCAGGATTGAGTATTGAGGATTGAAGATTGAGGATTGTGGATTGAGGATTGAGGATTGAGGATTGAGGATTGAGGATTGAAGATTGAGGATTGGGTATTGCGGATTGAACGTTGAGGATTGAAGATTGAGTATTGGGTGTTGAGGGTTGAAGAATGAGGATTGAGGATTGACAATTGAGGATTGAGGATTGAAGATTCAGTATTGAGGACTGAAGATTGAGGATTGAGGATTGAGGATTGAGGATTGAAGATTGAGTTTTAAGCATTGAAGATTGAGGAATGAGGACTGAGGATTGAGGATTGAGGATTGAGGATTGAGGATTGAGGATTGAAGACTGAGCATTGGGTATTGAGGATTGAGCATTGAGGATTGAGGGTTGAGGATTGAGGATTGGGGATTGAGGATTGAAGATTGAATATTAATGATTGAAGATTGAGTATTGAGTATTGAGGGTTGTGGATTGAGCACGAGGACTGAGGGTTGTGTATTGGTGTTTGAAGTCTGAGGATTGAGGATTGAGGATTGAGAATTGAGGATTGAGGATTGAGGATTGAAGATTGAGGATTCGGTATTGAGGATTGAAGAATGAGGATTGAGGAGTGAGGACTGAGGACTGAGGATTGCAGTTTGAGTATTGAGGATTGAAGATTGAGGATTGAGGATTGAGGATTGAGGATTGAGGATTGAGGATTGAGGATTGAAGATTGAGTATTGAGGATTGAAGATTGAGGATTGAGGATTGAGGATTGAGGATTTAGGATTGAAGATTGACGATTGGGGATTGAGGATTGACGATTGAGTATTGAGCATTGAGGATTGAGAATTGAGGATTGAGGATTGAAGATTGAGGATTGAGGATTGAGGACAGAGGATTGACGATCCAGTATTGAAGATTGAGGATTGATTACTGAGGATTGAAGACTGAGGATTGAGGATTGACGCTTGAGGATTGAGGATTGAGGATGGAGGATTGTAGAGAGAGGACTGAGTGTTGAGGATTGCGTGTTGAGAATTGATGTTTGAGGATTGAGATTTGATTATTGAATATTGTGTATTGAGTATTGAACCATGAGAATTCAGGATATTCTTTTGAGTATTGAGAATTGAGGATTGATGGTTGAGTATTGAGGATTGACGGATGAGGGTTGTGCGTTGAATATTGTGGATTGAGGATTGAGGATTGAGGATTGAGGATTGAGGATTGAAGATTGAGTATTGATGATTGAGGACTGAGGATTGAGGATTGAGGGTTGAGGTTTGAGAACGAGGACTGACGGTTGAGGATTGAGGTTTGATGATTGAGGATTGAGGATTGAGGACTGAAGATTGAATATTGATGATTGAAGGTTGAGGATTCAGTATTGATGGTTATGGATTGAGGACGAGGACAGAGGGTTGAGTATTGCTGTTTGAGGTCTGAGGATTGAGGATTGAGGATTGAGAATTGAGGATTGAGGATAGAGGATTGAAGATTGAGGATTGGGTATTGAGGAATCAAGAATGAGGACTGAGGATTGAGGATTGAGGATTGAGGATTGAGGATTGAAGACTGAGGATTGAGGATTGAGGATTGAGGACTGAATATTGAGTATTGAGGATTGAAGATTGAGGATTGAGGATTGAGGGTTGAGGATTGAGGACGAGGACCGACGGTTGAGGATTGAGGTTTGAGGACTGAGGATTGAGGATTGAGGACTGAGGATCGAGGATTGTGGATTGAGGATTGAGGATTGAAGATTGAGGATTGGGGACTGAGTGTTGAGAGCTGAATTATGAGAATTGATGTTTGTGGATAGAGATTCGAAGATTGCAGATTGAGTATTGAGTATTGAAAACTGTGAATTGATGATATTCTATTGAGGATTGTAAATTGACAACTGATTGTTGAGGACTGAGGTCTGTAGATGGAGGATTCAGGATTGAGGATTCAGGTTTGATGTTTGAGGACTGAGGATTGAGGATTGAGGGTTGAGGATTGAGGATCGAGGATTGAGGATTGAGGGTTGAGGATTGAGGATTGAGGATTGAGGACTGAAGATTGAATATTGATGATTGATGATAGAGGATTGAGTATTGATGGTTGTGGATTGAGGACGAGGACTGAGGGTTGAGTATTGCTGTTTGAGGTCTGAGGATTGAGGATTGAGGATTGAGAATTGAGGACTGAGGATTGAGGATTGAAGATTGAGAATTGGGTGTTGAGGATTGAAGAATGTGGATTGAGGATTGAGGATTGAGGATTGAGGATTGAAGGTTGAGTATTGAGGATTGAAGATTGAGGATTGAGGATTGAGGATTGAGGATTGAGTATTGAAGATTGAGGATTCGGTATTGCGGATTGAACATTGAGGATTGAAGATTGAGGATTGAAGATTGAGGATTGAGGATTGGGGGTTGAAGATTGAAGATTGAGTATTGAGGATTGAAGATTGAGGATTGAGGACTGAGAATTGAGGATTGAGGATTGAGGATTGAGGATTGAGGATTGAAGACTGAGGATTGGGTATTGAGGATTTAGAATTGGGGATTGAGGGTTGAGGATTGAGGATTGAGGATTGAGGATTGAAGATTCAATATTAATGATTGAAGATTGAGGATTGAGGATTGAGGGTTGTGGATTGAGGACGAGGACTGAGGGTTGAGTATTGGTGTTTGAAGTCTGAGGATTGAGGATTGAGGATTGAGAATTGAGGATTGAGGATTGAGGATTGAAGATTGAGGATTCGGTATTGAGGATTGAAGAACGAGGATTGAGGAGTGAGGATTGAGGATTGAGGCTTGAGGACTGAGGATTGAGGATTGAGGATTGAGGAATGAAGATTGAGTATTGAGGATTGAAGATTGAGGATTGAGGATTGAGGATTGAGGATTGAGGATTAAAGATTGAGGATTGGGGATTGAGTATTGATGATTGAGGATTGAGGATTGAAGATTGAATATTGATGATTGAAGATTGAGGATCGAGGATTGAGTGTTGTGAATTGAGGACGAGGACTGAGGGTTGAGTATTGATGTTTGAGGTCTGAGGATTGAGGTTTGAGGATTGAGAATTGAGGACTGAGGATTGAGGATTGAAGATTGAGGATTGGGTGTTGAGGATTGAAGAATGTGGATTGAGGATTGAGGATTGAGTATTGAAGATTGAGGATTGGGTATTGCGGTTTGAACATTGAGGATTGAAGATTGTGAATTGAAGATTCAGTATTGAGGATTGAAGATTGAGGACTGAGGATTGAGGATTGAAGATTGAAGATTGAGGATTGGGTATTGCGGTTTGAACATTGAGGATTGAAGATTGTGAATTGAAGATTCAGTATTGAGGATTGAAGATTGAGGATTGAAGATTGAGGATTGGGTATTGAGGATTGAACATTGAGGATTGTGGATTGAGTATTGATGATTGAAGATTGAGGATCGAGGATTGAGGGTTGTGGATTGAGGACGAGGACTGAGGGTTGAGTATTGATGTTTGAGGTCTGATAATTGAGGATTGAGGATTGAGAATTGAGGACTGAGGACTGAGGATTGAAGATTGAGGATTGGGTGTTGCGGATTGAACATTGAGTATTGAGGATTGAGGATTGAGGACTGAGGATCGAGGATTGAGGATTGAGGATTGAGGGTTGAAGATTGAGGATTGGAGACTGAGGATTGAAGAATGAGAATTGAGGATTGAGGACTGAGGATTGAGGATTGAGGATTGAAGGTTCAGTATTGAGGATTGAAGATTGAGAGTTGATGATTGAGGATTGAACATTGAGGACTGAGTGTTGAGGGTTGAGTGATGAGAATTGATGTTTGTGGGTACACATTTGAAGATTGCAGGTTGAGTATTGAGTATTGAAACCTGTGAATTGAGGATATCCTATTGAGGATTGAGGATTGACAACTGATTGTTGAGGACTGAGGGCTGTAGACTGAGGATTCAGGTTTGAGGATTCAGGATTGAGGTTTGAGGACTGAGGATTGAGGATTGAGGGTTGAGGATTGAGGACTGAGGATTGAGGATTGAAGATTGAGGATTGGGTATTGAGGATTGAACATTGAGGATTGAGGATTGAGGATTGAGGATTGAGGATTGAGGATTGAGGATTGAAGATTGAATATTGATGATTGAAGATTGAGGATCGAGGATTGAGGTTTGTGGGTTGAGGACGAGTACTGAGGGTTGAGTATTGATGTTTGAGGTCTGAGGATTCAGGATTGAGGATTGAGAATAGAGGACTGAGGATTGAGGATTGAAGTTTGAGGATTGGGTGTTGAGGATTGAAGAATGTGGATTGAGGATTGAGGATTGAGGATTGAGGATTGAGTATTGAGGATTGAAGATTGAGGATTGAGGATTGAGGATCGAGGATTGAGGATTGAGGATTGAAGATTGAAGATTGAGGATTGAGGATTGAGGATTGAAGATTGAGGACTGAGTGTTGAGGGATGCGTGATGAGAATTGATGTTAGTGGATTGAGATTTGAAGATTGAAGAATGGGGATTGAGTATTGAAAGCTGTGAATTGAGGATATTCTATTGAGGATTGAGGATTGACAATTGATTGTTGAGGACTTATGGATGAAGATTGAGGATTCAGGATTGAGGATTCGGGGTGGAGGTTTGAGGACTGAGGATTGAGGGTTGAGGATTGAGGATTGAGGATTGACGCTTGAGGATTGAGGATTGAGGATGGAGGATTGAAGAGAGAGGACTGAGTGTTGAGGATTGCGTGTTGAGAATTGATGTTTGAGGATTGAGATTTGATTATTGAATATTGTGGATTGAGTATTGAACCATGAGAATTCAGGATATTCTATTGAGTATTGAGAATTGAGGATTGATGGTTGAGTATTGAGGATTGATGGTTGAGGGTTGTGCGTTGAATATTGTGGAATGAGGATTGAGGATTGAGGATTGAAGTTTGAGTATTGATGATTGAAGATTGAGGATTGAGGATTGAGGGTTGAGGTTTGAGGACCAGGACTGACGGTTGAGGATTGAGGTTTGAGGATTGAGGATTGAGGATTGAGGACTGAGGATTGAGGATTGAGGATTGAGCATTGAGGATTGAAGATTGAGGACTGAGGATGGAGGATTGAAGATTGACTTTTGAGGATTGAAGATTGAGGATTGAGGATTGAGGATTGAGGATTGAGGATGAGGGCTGGGGGTTGAGGATTGAGGTTTGAGGACTGAGGACTGAGGATTGAGGATTGAGAATTGAGGACTGAGGGATGAGGATTGAAGATTGAGGATTGGGTGTTGAGGATTGAAGAATGTGGATTGAGGATTGAGGATTGAGTATTGAGTACTGAGTGTTGAAGATTAAGATTGAGGTATGAGGATTGAGGATTGAAGATTGAGGATTGGGGATTGAGTATTGACGATTGAGGATTGAGTATTGAGGATTGAGAATTGAGGATTGAGTATTGAGGATTGAAGATTGAGGATTGAGGATTGAGGATTGAGGATTGAGGATTGAAGATTGAGGATTGGGGATTGAGGATTGACAATTGAGGATTGAGTATTGAGGACTGAGAATTGAGGATTGAGGATTGAAGATTGAGGATTGCGGATTGAAGATTGAGTATTGATGATTGAAGATTGAGTATTGAGGATTGAAAATTGAGGATTGAGGATTGAGGAATGAGGATTGAGGATTGAAGAATGAGGATTGGGGACGGAGTGTTGAGTGTTGAGAGATGAGAATTGATGTTTGTGGATAGAGATTTGAAGATTGCAGATAGAGTATTGAGTATTGAAAACTGTGAACTGATGATATTCCATTGAGGATTGGGGATTGACAACTGATTGTTGAGGACTGAGGGCTGAAGATTGAGGATTCAGGATTGAGGATTCAGGATTAAGGTTTGAGGACTGAGGATTGAGGATTGAGGATTGAGGATTGAGGATTGAGGATTGAGGATTGAGGATTGGGTATTGCGGATTGAACATTGAGGATTGAGGATTGAGGATTGAGGACTGAGGATCGAGGCTTGAGGATTGAGGATTGAGGGTTGAAGATTGAGGATTGGGGACTGAGGATTGAGGATTGAGGATTGACAATTGATTGTTGAGGACTTATGGCTGAAGATTGAGGATTGAGGATTGAGGATTGAGGATTGAGGATTGAGGATTGAGGATTGAAGATTGAGGATTGGGGACGGTGTGTTGAGTGTTGAGAGATGAGAATTGATGTTTGTGGATAGAGATTTGAAGATTGCAGATTGAGTATTGAGTATTGAAAACTGAGAATTGATGATATTCCATTGAGGATTGGGGATTGACAACTGATTGTTGAGGACTGAGGGCTGAAGATTGAGGATTCAGGATTGAGGATTCAGGATTAAGGTTTGAGGACTGAGGATTGAGGATTGAGGATTGAGGATTTAGGATTGAGGATTGAAGATTGAGGATTGGGTATTGCGGATTGAACTTTGAGGATTGAGGATTGAGGATCGAGGACTGAGGATCGAGGATTGAGGATCGAGGATTGAGGGTTGAAGATTGAGGATTGGGGACTGAGGATTGAAGATTGAGGATTGAGGATTGAGGACTGAGGATTGAGGATTGAGGATTGAAAATTGAGGATTGAGGATTGAGGATTGAGGATTGAGGATTGAAGATTGAGGATTGGGGACGGAGTGTTGAGTGTTGAGTGATGAGAATTGATGTTTGTGGATAGAGATTTGAAGATTGCAGATTGAGTATTGAGTATTGAAAACTGTGAATTGATGATATTCCATTGAGGATTGGGGATTGACAACTGATTGTTGAGGACTGAGGGCTGAAGATTGAGGATTCAGTATTGATGATTCAGGATTAAGGTTTGAGGACTGAGGATTGAGGGTTGAGGATTGAAGATTGAGTATTGAGGATTGAAGATTGAGGATTGAGGATAGAGGATTGAGGATTTATGATTGAAGATTGAGGATTGGGTATTGAGGATTGAGCATTGAGGATTGAGGGTTGAGGATCGAGGATTGAAGATTGAGGATTGAAGATTGAATATTAATGATTGAAGATTGAAGATTGAGGATTGAGGGTTGTGGATTGAGCACGAGGACTGAGGGTTGAGTATTGGTGTTTGAAGTCTGAGGATTGAGGATTGAGGACTGAGAATTGAGGATTGAGGATTGAGGATTGAAGATTGAGGATTCGGAATTGAGGACTGAAGAATGAGGATTGAGGAGTGAGGACTGAGGATTGAGGATTGCAGTTAGAGTATTGAGGATTGAAGATTGAGGATTGAGGATTGAGGATTGAGGATTGAGGATTGAGGATTGAGGATTGGAGATTGAGTATTGAGGATTGAAGATTGAGGATTGAGGATTGAGGATTGAGGATTTAGGATTGAAGATTGAGGATTGGGGATTGAGGATTGACGATTGAGTATTGAGCATTGAGGATTGAGAATTGAGGATTGAGGATTGAAGATTGAGTATTGAGGATTGAAGATTGAGGATTGAGGATTGAGGATTGAAGATTGAGGACTGAGTGTTGAGGGATGCGTGATGGGAATTGATGTTAGTGGATTGAGATTTGAAGATTGAAGAATGGGGATTGAGTATTGAAAGCTGTGAATTGAGGATATTCTATTGAGGATTGAGGATTGACAATTGATTGTTGATGACTTATGGCTGAAGATTGAGGATTCGGGATTGAGGATTCGGGGTGGAGGTTTGAGGACTGAGGATTGAGGGTTGAGGATTGAGGATTGAGGATTGACGCTTGAGGATTGAGGATTGAGGATGGAGGACTGAAGAGAGAGGACTGAGTGTTGAGGATTGAGTGTTGAGAATTGATGTTTGAGGACTGAGATTTGATTATTGAATATTGTGGATTGAGTATTGAACCATGAGAATTCAGGATATTCTATTGAGTATTGAGAATTGAGGATTGATGGTTGAGTATTGAGGATTGATGGTCGAGGGTTGTGCGTTGAATATTGTGGAATGAGGATTGAGGATTGAGGATTGAAGTTTGAGTATTGATGATTGAAGATTGAGGGTTGAGGATTGAGGGTTGAGGTTTGATGACCAGGACTGACGGTTGAGGATTGAGGTTTGAGGATTGAGGATTGAGGATTGAGGACTGAGGATTGAGGATTGAGGATTGAGCATTGAGGATTTAGGATTGAAGATTGAGGATTGGGGATTGAGGTTTGACGATTGAGTATTGAGCATTGAGGATTGAGAATTGAGGATTGAGGATTGAAGATTGAGTATTGAGGATTGAAGATTGAGGATTGAGGATTGAGGATTGAAGATTGAGGACTGAGTGTTGAGGGATGCGTGATGAGAATTGATGTTAGTGGATTGAGATTTGAAGATTGAAGAATGGGGATTGAGTATTGAAAGCTGTGAATTGAGGATATTCTATTGAAGATTGAGGATTGACAATTGATTGTTGAGGACTTATGGCTGAAGATTGAGGATTCGGGATTGAGGATTCGGGGTGGAGGTTTGAGGACTGAGGATTGAGGGTTGAGGATTGAGGATTGAGGATTGACGCTTGAGGATTGAGGATTGAGGATGGAGGATTGAAGAGAGAGGACTGAGTGCTGAGGATTGAGTGTTGAGAATTGATGTTTGAGGACTGAGATTTGATTATTGAATATTGTGGATTGAGTATTGAACCATGAGAATTCAGGATATTCTATTGAGTATTGAGAATTGAGGATTGATGGTTGAGTGTTGAGGATTGATGGTTGAGGGTTGTGCGTTGAATATTGAGGATTGAGCATTGAGGATTGAGGATTGAAGTTTGAGTATTGATGATTGAAGATTGAGGATTGAGGATTGAGGGTTGAGGTTTGAGGACCAGGACTGACGGTTGAGGATTGAGGTTTGAGGATTGAGGATTGAGGATTGAGGACTGAGGATTGAGGATTGAGGATTGAGCATTGAGGATTTAAGATTGAGGACTGAGGATGGAGGATTGAAGATTGAGTATTGAGGATTGAATATTGAGGATTGAGGATTGAGGATTGAGGATTGAGGATGAGGGCTGAGGGTTGAGGATTGAGGTTTGAGGACTGAGGACTGAGAATTGAGGATTGAGGATTGAGAATTGAGGATTGAGGATTGAGGATTGAAGATTGAGGATTCGGTATTGAGGATTGAAGAATGAGGATTGAGGAGTGAGGACTGAGGATTGAGGATTGCAGTTTGAGTATTGAGGATTGAAGATTGAGGATTCAGGATTGAGGATTGAGGATTGAATATTGAGGATTGAAGATTGAGTATTGAGGATTGAAGATTGACGATTGAGGATTGAGAATTGAGGATTGAGGACGAGTACTGAGGGTTGAGTATTGATGTTTGAGGTCTGAGGATTCGGGATTGAGGGTTGAGAATAGAGGACTGAGGATTGAGGATTGAAGTTTGAGGATTGGGTGTTGAGGATTGAAGAATGTGGATTGAGGATTGAGGATTGAGGATTGAGGATTCAGGTTTGAGTATTGAGGATTGAAGATTGAGGATTGTGGATTGAGGATTGAGGATTGAGGATTGAGGATTGAGGATTGAAGATTGAGGATTGGGTATTGCGGATTGAACGTTGAGGATTGAAGATTGAGGATTGGGTGTTGAGGATTGAAGAATGAGGATTGAGGATTGAGGATTGAGGATTGAGGATTGAAGATTCAGTATTGAGGACTGAAGATTGAGGATTGAGGATTGAGGATTGAGGATTGAAGATTGAGTTTTAAGGATTGAAGATTGAGGAATGAGGACTGAGCATTGGGTATTGAGGATTGAGCATTGAGGATTGAGGGTTGAGGATTGAGGATTGAGGATTGAGGATTGAAGATTGAATATTAATGATTGAAGATTGAGGATTGAGTATTGAGGGTTGTGGATTGAGCACGAGGACTGAGGGTTGTGTATTGGTGTTTGAAGTCTGAGGATTGAGGATTGAGGATTGAGAATTGAGGATTGAGGATTGAGGATTGAAGATTGAGGATTCGGTATTGAGGATTGAAGAATGAGGATTGAGGAGTGAGGACTGAGGACTGAGGATTGCAGTTTGAGTATTGAGGATTGAAGATTGAGGATTGAGGATTGAGGATTGAGGATTGAGGATTGAGGATTGAGGATTGAGGATTGAAGATTGAGTATTGAGGATTGAAGATTGAGGATTGAGGATTGAGGATTGAGGATTGAGGATTGACGATTGAGGATTGAGGAATGAGAATCGAGGATTGAGGATTGAGGATTGAAGATTGAGGACTGGGCACTGAGGATTGAAGAATGAGGATTGAGGATTGAGGATTGAGGATTGAGGTTTGCAGATTGAGTATTGAGGATTGAAGATTGAGGGTTGAGGATTGAGGATTGAGGATTGAGCATTGAGGATTGATGATTGAGGATTGAGGATTGAAGATTGAGTATTGAGGATTGAAGATTGAGGATTGAGGATTGAGGATTGAGGATTGAGGATTGAAGATTGAGGATTGGGGATTGAGGATTGGGGATTGAGGTTTGAGTATTGAGGACTGAGAATTGAGGATTGAGGATTGAAGATTGAGGATTGCGGATTGAAGATTGAGTATTGATGATTGAAGATTGAGTATTGAGGATTGAAAGTTGAGGATTGAGGATTGAGGAATGAGGATTGAGGATTGAAGATTGAGGATTGGGACGGAGTGTTGAGTGTTGAGAGATGAGAATTGATGTTTGTGGATAGAGATTTGAAGATTGCAGATTGAGTATTGAGTATTGAAAACTGTGAATTGATGATATTCCATTGAGGATTGGGGATTGACAACTGATTGTTGAGGACTGAGGGCTGAAGATTGAGGATTCAGGATTGAGGATTCAGGATTAAGGTTTGAGGACTGAGGATTGAGGATTGAGGATTGAGGATTGAGGATTGAGGATTGAAGATTGAGGATTGGGTATTGCGGATTGAACATTGAGGATTGAGGATTGAGGATTGAGGACTGAGGATCGAGGCTTGAGGATTGAGGATTGAGGGTTGAAGATTGAGGATTGGGGACTGGGGATTGAAGATTAAGTATTGAGGATTGAAAATTGAGGATTGAGGATTGAGGATTGAGGACTGAGGATTGAAGATTGAGGATTGGGGACGGAGTGTTGAGTGTTGAGTGATGAGAATTGATGTTTGTGGATAGAGATTTGAAGATTGCAGATTGAGTATTGAGTATTGAAAACTGTGAATTGATGATATTCCATTGAGGATTGGGGATTGACAACTGATTGTTGAGGACTGAGGGCTGAAGATTGAGGATTCAGTATTGAGGATTCAGGATTAAGGTTTGAGGACTGAGGATTGAGGATTGGGGATTGAAGATTGAGTATTGAGGATTGAAGATTGAGGATTGAGGATTGAGGATTGAGGATTTAGGATTGAAGATTGAGGATTGGGGATTGAGGATTGACGATTGAGTATTGAGCATTGAAGATTGAGGATTGGGGACTGAGTGTTGAGTGTTGAGTGATGAGAATTGATGTTTGTGGATAGAGATTTGAAGATTGCAGATTGAGTATTGAGTATTGAAAACTGTGAATTGATGATATTCCATTGAGGATTGGGATTGACAACTGATTGTTGAGGACAGAGGGCTGAAGATTGGGGATTCAGTATTGAGGATTCAGGATTAAGGTTTGAGGACTGAGGATTGAGGATTGAGGATTGAAGATTGAGTATTGAGGATTGAAGATTGAGGATTGAGGATAGAGGATTGAGGATTTATGATTGAAGATTGAGGATTGGGTATTGAGGATTGAGCATTGAGGATTGAGGGTTGAGGATCGAGGATTGAGGATTGAGGATTGAAGATTGAATATTAATGATTGAAGATTGAAGATTGAGGATTGAGGGTTGTGGATTGAGCACGAGGACTGAGGGTTGAGTATTGGTGTTTGAAGTCTGAGGATTGAGGATTGAGGATTGAGAATTGAGGATTGAGGATTGAGGATTGAAGATTGAGTATTGAGGATTGAAGATTGAGGATTGAGGATTGAGGATTGAAGATTGGGGACTGAGTGTTGAGGGATGCGTGATGAGAATTGATGTTAGTGGATTGAGATTTGAAGATTGAAGAATGGGGATTGAGTATTGAAAGCTGTGAATTGAGGATATTCTATTGAGGATTGAGGATTGACAATTGATTGTTGAGGACTTATGGCTGAAGATTGAGGATTCGGGATTGAGGATTCGGGGTGGAGGTTTGAGGACTGAGGATTGAGGGTTGAGGATTGAGGATTGAGGATTGACGCTTGAGGATTGAGGATTGAGGATGGAGGATTGAAGAGAGAGGACTGAGTGCTGAGGATTGAGTGTTGAGAATTGATGTTTGAGGACTGAGATTTGATTATTGAATATTGTGGATTGAGTATTGAACCATGAGAATTCAGGATATTCTATTGAGTATTGAGAATTGAGGATTGATGGTTGAGTATTGAGGATTGATGGTTGAGGGTTGTGCGTTGAATATTGAGGATTGAGCATTGAGGATTGAGGATTGAAGTTTGAGTATTGATGATTGAAGATTGAGGATTGAGGATTGAGGGTTGAGGTTTGAGGACCAGGACTGACGGTTGAGGATTGAGGTTTGAGGATTGAGGATTGAGGATTGAGGACTGAGGATTGAGGATTGAG
Organism: Calliopsis andreniformis; assembly: GCF_051401765.1. Lineage (NCBI taxonomy): Eukaryota > Metazoa > Arthropoda > Insecta > Hymenoptera > Andrenidae > Calliopsis > Calliopsis andreniformis. Next base: position 106,309 of record NW_027480586.1, on the reverse strand, counting down.
GATTGAGCATTGAGGATTTAAGATTGAGGACTGAGGATGGAGGATTGAAGATTGAGTATTGAGGATTGAATATTGAGGATTGAGGATTGAGGATTGAGGATTGAGGATGAGGGCTGAGGGTTGAGGATTGAGGTTTGAGGACTGAGGACTGAGAATTGAGGATTGAGGATTGAGAATTGAGGATTGAGGATTGAGGATTGAAGATTGAGGATTCGGTATTGAGGATTGAAGAATGAGGATTGAGGAGTGAGGACTGAGGATTGAGGATTGCAGTTTGAGTATTGAGGATTGAAGATTGAGGATTCAGGATTGAGGATTGAGGATTGAATATTGAGGATTGAAGATTGAGTATTGAGGATTGAAGATTGACGATTGAGGATTGAGAATTGAGGATTGAGGACGAGTACTGAGGGTTGAGTATTGATGTTTGAGGTCTGAGGATTCAGGATTGAGGGTTGAGAATAGAGGACTGAGGATTGAGGATTGAAGTTTGAGGATTGGGTGTTGAGGATTGAAGAATGTGGATTGAGGATTGAGGATTGAGGATTGAGGATTCAGGTTTGAGTATTGAGGATTGAAGATTGAGGATTGTGGATTGAGGATTGAGGATTGAGGATTGAGGATTGAGGATTGAAGATTGAGGATTGGGTATTGCGGATTGAACGTTGAGGATTGAAGATTGAGGATTGGGTGTTGAGGATTGAAGAATGAGGATTGAGGATTGAGGATTGAGGATTGAGGATTGAAGATTCAGTATTGAGGACTGAAGATTGAGGATTGAGGATTGAGGATTGAGGATTGAAGATTGAGTTTTAAGGATTGAAGATTGAGGAATGAGGACTGAGCATTGGGTATTGAGGATTGAGCATTGAGGATTGAGGGTTGAGGATTGAGGATTGAGGATTGAGGATTGAAGATTGAATATTAATGATTGAAGATTGAGGATTGAGTATTGAGGGTTGTGGATTGAGCACGAGGACTGAGGGTTGTGTATTGGTGTTTGAAGTCTGAGGATTGAGGATTGAGGATTGAGAATTGAGGATTGAGGATTGAGGATTGAAGATTGAGGATTCGGTATTGAGGATTGAAGAATGAGGATTGAGGAGTGAGGACTGAGGACTGAGGATTGCAGTTTGAGTATTGAGGATTGAAGATTGAGGATTGAGGATTGAGGATTGAGGATTGAGGATTGAGGATTGAGGATTGAGGATTGAAGATTGAGTATTGAGGATTGAAGATTGAGGATTGAGGATTGAGGATTGAGGATTGAGGATTGACGATTGAGGATTGAGGAATGAGAATCGAGGATTGAGGATTGAGGATTGAAGATTGAGGACTGGGCACTGAGGATTGAAGAATGAGGATTGAGGATTGAGGATTGAGGATTGAGGATTGAGGATTGCAGATTGAGTATTGAGGATTGAAGATTGAGGGTTGAGGATTGAGGATTGAGGATTGAGCATTGAGGATTGATGATTGAGGATTGAGGATTGAAGATTGAGTATTGAGGATTGAAGATTGAGGATTGAGGATTGAGGATTGAGGATTGAGGATTGAAGATTGAGGATTGGGGATTGAGGATTGGGGATTGAGGTTTGAGTATTGAGGACTGAGAATTGAGGATTGAGGATTGAAGATTGAGGATTGCGGATTGAAGATTGAGTATTGATGATTGAAGATTGAGTATTGAGGATTGAAAGTTGAGGATTGAGGATTGAGGAATGAGGATTGAGGATTGAAGATTGAGGATTGGGGACGGAGTGTTGAGTGTTGAGAGATGAGAATTGATGTTTGTGGATAGAGATTTGAAGATTGCAGATTGAGTATTGAGTATTGAAAACTGTGAATTGATGATATTCCATTGAGGATTGGGGATTGACAACTGATTGTTGAGGACTGAGGGCTGAAGATTGAGGATTCAGGATTGAGGATTCAGGATTAAGGTTTGAGGACTGAGGATTGAGGATTGAGGATTGAGGATTGAGGATTGAGGATTGAAGATTGAGGATTGGGTATTGCGGATTGAACATTGAGGATTGAGGATTGAGGATTGAGGACTGAGGATCGAGGCTTGAGGATTGAGGATTGAGGGTTGAAGATTGAGGATTGGGGACTGGGGATTGAAGATTAAGTATTGAGGATTGAAAATTGAGGATTGAGGATTGAGGATTGAGGACTGAGGATTGAAGATTGAGGATTGGGGACGGAGTGTTGAGTGTTGAGTGATGAGAATTGATGTTTGTGGATAGAGATTTGAAGATTGCAGATTGAGTATTGAGTATTGAAAACTGTGAATTGATGATATTCCATTGAGGATTGGGGATTGACAACTGATTGTTGAGGACTGAGGGCTGAAGATTGAGGATTCAGTATTGAGGATTCAGGATTAAGGTTTGAGGACTGAGGATTGAGGATTGGGGATTGAAGATTGAGTATTGAGGATTGAAGATTGAGGATTGAGGATTGAGGATTGAGGATTTAGGATTGAAGATTGAGGATTGGGGTTTGAGGATTGACGATTGAGTATTGAGCATTGAAGATTGAGGATTGGGGACTGAGTGTTGAGTGTTGAGTGATGAGAATTGATGTTTGTGGATAGAGATTTGAAGATTGCAGATTGAGTATTGAGTATTGAAAACTGTGAATTGATGATATTCCATTGAGGATTGGGGATTGACAACTGATTGTTGAGGACAGAGGGCTGAAGATTGGGGATTCAGTATTGAGGATTCAGGATTAAGGTTTGAGGACTGAGGATTGAGGATTGAGGATTGAAGATTGAGTATTGAGGATTGAAGATTGAGGATTGAGGATAGAGGATTGAGGATTTATGATTGAAGATTGAGGATTGGGTATTGAGGATTGAGCATTGAGGATTGAGGGTTGAGGATCGAGGATTGAGGATTGAGGATTGAAGATTGAATATTAATGATTGAAGATTGAAGATTGAGGATTGAGGGTTGTGGATTGAGCACGAGGACTGAGGGTTGAGTATTGGTGTTTGAAGTCTGAGGATTGAGGATTGAGGATTGAGAATTGAGGATTGAGGATTGAGGATTGAAGATTGAGGATTCGGAATTGAGGACTGAAGAATGAGGATTGAGGATTGAGGACTGAGGATTGAGGATTGCAGTTAGAGTATTGAGGATTGAAGATTGAGGATTGAGGATTGAGGATTGAGGATTGAGGATTGAGGATTGAGGATTGAAGATTGAGTATTGAGGATTGAAGATTGAGGATTGAGGATTGAGGATTGAGGATTTAGGATTGAAGATTGAGGATTGGGGATTGAGGATTGACGATTGAGTATTGAGCATTGAGGATTGAGAATTGAGGATTGAGGATTGAAGATTGAGTATTGAGGATTGAAGATTGAGGATTGAGGATTGAGGATTGAAGATTGAGGACTGAGTGTTGAGGGATGCGTGATGAGAATTGATGTTAGTGGATTGAGATTTGAAGATTGAAGAATGGGGATTGAGTATTGAAAGCTGTGAATTGAGGATATTCTATTGAGGATTGAGGATTGACAATTGATTGTTGAGGACTTATGGCTGAAGATTGAGGATTCGGGATTGAGGATTCGGGGTGGAGGTTTGAGGACTGAGGATTGAGGGTTGAGGATTGAGGATTGAGGATTGACGCTTGAGGATTGAGGATTGAGGATGGAGGATTGAAGAGAGAGGACTGAGTGTTGAGGATTGAGTGTTGAGAATTGATGTTTGAGGACTGAGATTTGATTATTGAATATTGTGGATTGAGTATTGAACCATGAGAATTCAGGATATTCTATTGAGTATTGAGAATTGAGGATTGATGGTTGAGTATTGAGGATTGATGGTTGAGGGTTGTGCGTTGAATATTGAGGATTGAGGATTGAGGATTGAGGATTGAAGTTTGAGTATTGATGATTGAAGATTGAGGATTGAGGATTGAGGGTTGAGGTTTGAGGACCAGGACTGACGGTTGAGGATTGAGGTTTGAGGATTGAGGATTGAGGACTGAGGACTGAGGATTGAGGATTGAGGATTGAGCATTGAGGATTTAAGATTGAGGACTGAGGATGGAGGATTGAAGATTGAGTATTGAGGATTGAATATTGAGGATTGAGGATTGAGGATTGAGGATTGAGGATGAGGGCTGAGGGTTGAGGATTGAGGTTTGAGGACTGAGGACTGAGAATTGAGGATTGAGGATTGAGAATTGAGGATTGAGGATTGAGGATTGAAGATTGAGGATTCGGTATTGAGGATTGAAGAATGAGGATTGAGGAGTGAGGACTGAGGATTGAGGATTGCAGTTTGAGTATTGAGGATTGAAGATTGAGGATTCAGGATTGAGGATTGAGGATTGAATATTGAGGATTGAAGATTGAGTATTGAGGATTGAAGATTGACGATTGAGGATTGAGAATTGAGGATTGAGGACGAGTACTGAGGGTTGAGTATTGATGTTTGAGGTCTGAGGATTCAGGATTGAGGGTTGAGAATAGAGGACTGAGGATTGAGGATTGAAGTTTGAGGATTGGGTGTTGAGGATTGAAGAATGTGGATTGAGGATTGAGGATTGAGGATTGAGGATTCAGGATTGAGTATTGAGGATTGAAGATTGAGGATTGTGGATTGAGGATTGAGGATTGAGGATTGAGGATTGAGGATTGAAGATTGAGGATTGGGTATTGCGGATTGAACGTTGAGGATTGAAGATTGAGTATTGGGTGTTGAGGGTTGAAGAATGAGGATTGAGGATTGACAATTGAGGATTGAGGATTGAAGATTCAGTATTGAGGACTGAAGATTGAGGATTGAGGATTGAGGATTGAGGATTGAAGATTGAGTTTTAAGCATTGAAGATTGAGGAATGAGGACTGAGGATTGAGGATTGAGGATTGAGGATTGAGGATTGAGGATTGAAGACTGAGCATTGGGTATTGAGGATTGAGCATTGAGGATTGAGGGTTGAGGATTGAGGATTGAGGATTGAGGATTGAAGATTGAATATTAATGATTGAAGATTGAGTATTGAGTATTGAGGGTTGTGGATTGAGCACGAGGACTGAGAGTTGTGTATTGGTGTTTGAAGTCTGAGGATTGAGGATTGAGGATTGAGAATTGAGGATTGAGGATTGAGGATTGAAGATTGAGGATTCGGTATTGAGGATTGAAGAATGAGGATTGAGGAGTGAGGACTGAGGTCTGAGGATTGCAGTTTGAGTATTGAGGATTGAAGATTGAGGATTGAGGATTGAGGATTGAGGATTGAGGATTGAGGATTGAGGATTGAAGATTGAGTATTGAGGATTGAAGATTGAGGATTGAGGATTGAGGATTGAGGATTTAGGATTGAAGATTGAGGATTGGGGATTGAGGATTGACGATTGAGTATTGAGCATTGAGGATTGAGAATTGAGGATTGAGGATTGAAGATTGAGGATTGAGGATTGAGGACAGAGGATTGACGATCCAGTATTGAAGATTGAGGATTGATTACTGAGGATTGAGGACTGAGGATTGAGGATTGACGCTTGAGGATTGAGGATTGAGGATGGAGGATTGTAGAGAGAGGACTGAGTGTTGAGTATTGCGTGTTGAGAATTGATGTTTGAGGATTGAGATTTGATTATTGAATATTGTGTATTGAGTATTGAACCATGAGAATTCAGGATATTCTTTTGAGTATTGAGAATTGAGGATTGATGGTTGAGTATTGAGGATTGACGGATGAGGGTTGTGCGTTGAATATTGTGGATTGAGGATTGAGGATTGAGGATTGAGGATTGAGGATTGAAGATTGAGTATTGATGATTGAGGACTGAGGATTGAGGATTGAGGGTTGAGGTTTGAGAACGAGGACTGACGGTTGAGGATTGAGGTTTGATGATTGAGGATTGAGGATTGAGGACTGAAGATTGAATATTGATGATTGAAGGTTGAGGATTCAGTATTGATGGTTATGGATTGAGGACGAGGACAGAGGGTTGACTATTGCTGTTTGAGGTCTGAGGATTGAGGATTGAGGATTGAGAATTGAGGATTGAGGATAGAGGATTGAAGATTGAGGATTGGGTATTGAGGAATCAAGAATGAGGACTGAGGATTGAGGATTGAGGATTGAGGATTGAGGATTGAAGACTGAGGATTGAGGATTGAGGATTGAGGACTGAATATTGAGTATTGAGGATTGAAGATTGAGGATTGAGGATTGAGGGTTGAGGATTGAGGACGAGGACCGACGGTTGAGGATTGAGGTCTGAGGACTGAGGATTGAGGATTGAGGACTGAGGATCGAGGATTGTGGATTGAGGATTGAGGATTGAAGATTGAGGATTGGGGACTGAGTGTTGAGAGCTGAATTATGAGAATTGATGTTTGTGGATAGAGATTCGAAGATTGCAGATTGAGTATTGAGTATTGAAAACTGTGAATTGATGATATTCTATTGAGGATTGTACATTGACAACTGATTGTTGAGGACTGAGGTCTGAAGATGGAGGATTCAGGATTGAGGATTCAGGTTTGATGTTTGAGGACTGAGGATTGAGGATTGAGGGTTGAGGATTGAGGATCGAGGATTGAGGATTGAGGGTTGAGGATTGAGGATTGAGGATTGAGGACTGAAGATTGAATATTGATGATTGATGATAGAGGATTGAGTATTGATGGTTGTGGATTGAGGACGAGGACTGAGGGTTGAGTATTGCTGTTTGAGGTCTGAGGATTGAGGATTGAGGATTGAGAATTGAGGACTGAGGATTGAGGATTGAAGATTGAGAATTGGGTGTTGAGGATTGAAGAATGTGGATTGAGGATTGAGGATTGAGGATAAGGATTGAAGGTTGAGTATTGAGGATTGAAGATTGAGGATTGAGGATTGAGGATTGAGGATTGAGTATTGAAGATTGAGGATTCGGTATTGCGGATTGAACATTGAGGATTGAAGATTGAGGATTGAAGATTGAGGATTGAGGATTGGGGGTTGAAGATTGAAGATTGAGTATTGAGGATTGAAGATTGAGGATTGAGGACTGAGAATTGAGGATTGAGGATTGAGGATTGAGGATTGAGGATTGAAGACTGAGGATTGGGTATTGAGGATTTAGAATTGGGGATTGAGGGTTGAGGATTGAGGATTGAGGATTGAGGATTGAAGATTCAATATTAATGATTGAAGATTGAGGATTGAGGATTGAGGGTTGTGGATTGAGGACGAGGACTGAGGGTTGAGTATTGGTGTTTGAAGTCTGAGGATTGAGGATTGAGGATTGAGAATTGAGGATTGAGGATTGAGGATTGAAGATTGAGGATTCGGTATTGAGGATTGAAGAACGAGGATTGAGGAGTGAGGATTGAGGATTGAGGCTTGAGGACTGAGGATTGAGGATTGAGGATTGAGGAATGAAGATTGAGTATTGAGGATTGAAGATTGAGGATTGAGGATTGAGGATTGAGGATTGAGGATTAAAGATTGAGGATTGGGGATTGAGTATTGATGATTGAGGATTGAGGATTGAAGATTGAATATTGATGATTGAAGATTGAGGATCGAGGATTGAGTGTTGTGAATTGAGGACGAGGACTGAGGGTTGAGTATTGATGTTTGAGGTCTGAGGATTGAGGTTTGAGGATTGAGAATTGAGGACTGAGGATTGAGGATTGAAGATTGAGGATTGGGTGTTGAGGATTGAAGAATGTGGATTGAGGATTGAGGATTGAGTATTGAAGATTGAGGATTGGGTATTGCGGTTTGAACATTGAGGATTGAAGATTGTGAATTGAAGATTCAGTATTGAGGATTGAAGATTGAGGACTGAGGATTGAGGATTGAAGATTGAAGATTGAGGATTGGGTATTGCGGTTTGAACATTGAGGATTGAAGATTGTGAATTGAAGATTCAGTATTGAGGATTGAAGATTGAGGATTGAAGATTGAGGATTGGGTATTGAGGATTGAACATTGAGGATTGTGGATTGAGTATTGATGATTGAAGATTGAGGATCGAGGATTGAGGGTTGTGGATTGAGGACGAGGACTGAGGGTTGAGTATTGATGTTTGAGGTCTGATAATTGAGGATTGAGGATTGAGAATTGAGGACTGAGGACTGAGGATTGAAGATTGAGGATTGGGTGTTGCGGATTGAACATTGAGTATTGAGGATTGAGGATTGAGGACTGAGGATCGAGGATTGAGGATTGAGGATTGAGGGTTGAAGATTGAGGATTGGAGACTGAGGATTGAAGAATGAGAATTGAGGATTGAGGACTGAGGATTGAGGATTGAGGATTGAAGGTTCAGTATTGAGGATTGAAGATTGAGAGTTGATGATTGAGGATTGAACATTGAGGACTGAGTGTTGAGGGTTGAGTGATGAGAATTGATGTTTGTGGGTACACATTTGAAGATTGCAGGTTGAGTATTGAGTATTGAAACCTGTGAATTGAGGATATCCTATTGAGGATTGAGGATTGACAACTGATTGTTGAGGACTGAGGGCTGTAGACTGAGGATTCAGGTTTGAGGATTCAGGATTGAGGTTTGAGGACTGAGGATTGAGGATTGAGGGTTGAGGATTGAGGACTGAGGATTGAGGATTGAAGATTGAGGATTGGGTATTGAGGATTGAACATTGAGGATTGAGGATTGAGGATTGAGGATTGAGGATTGAGGATTGAGGATTGAAGATTGAATATTGATGATTGAAGATTGAGGATCGAGGATTGAGGTTTGTGGGTTGAGGACGAGTACTGAGGGTTGAGTATTGATGTTTGAGGTCTGAGGATTCAGGATTGAGGATTGAGAATAGAGGACTGAGGATTGAGGATTGAAGTTTGAGGATTGGGTGTTGAGGATTGAAGAATGTGGATTGAGGATTGAGGATTGAGGATTGAGGATTGAGTATTGAGGATTGAAGATTGAGGATTGAGGATTGAGGATTGAGGATTGAGGATTGAGGATTGAAGATTGAAGATTGAGGATTGAGGATTGAGGATTGAAGATTGAGGACTGAGTGTTGAGGGATGCGTGATGAGAATTGATGTTAGTGGATTGAGATTTGAAGATTGAAGAATGGGGATTGAGTATTGAAAGCTGTGAATTGAGGATATTCTATTGAGGATTGAGGATTGACAATTGATTGTTGAGGCCTTATGGATGAAGATTGAGGATTCAGGATTGAGGATTCGGGGTGGAGGTTTGAGGACTGAGGATTGAGGGTTGAGGATTGAGGATTGAGGATTGACGCTTGAGGATTGAGGATTGAGGATGGAGGATTGAAGAGAGAGGACTGAGTGTTGAGGATTGCGTGTTGAGAATTGATGTTTGAGGATTGAGATTTGATTATTGAATATTGTGGATTGAGTATTGAACCATGAGAATTCAGGATATTCTATTGAGTATTGAGAATTGAGGATTGATGGTTGAGTATTGAGGATTGATGGTTGAGGGTTGTGCGTTGAATATTGTGGAATGAGGATTGAGGATTGAGGATTGAAGTTTGAGTATTGATGATTGAAGATTGAGGATTGAGGATTGAGGGTTGAGGTTTGAGGACCAGGACTGACGGTTGAGGATTGAGGTTTGAGGATTGAGGATTGAGGATTGAGGACTGAGGATTGAGGATTGAGGATTGAGCATTGAGGATTGAAGATTGAGGACTGAGGATGGAGGATTGAAGATTGACTTTTGAGGATTGAAGATTGAGGATTGAGGATTGAGGATTGAGGATTGAGGATGAGGGCTGGGGGTTGAGGATTGAGGTTTGAGGACTGAGGACTGAGGATTGAGGATTGAGAATTGAGGACTGAGGGATGAGGATTGAAGATTGAGGATTGGGTGTTGAGGATTGAAGAATGTGGATTGAGGATTGAGGATTGAGTATTGAGTATTGAGTGTTGAAGATTAAGATTGAGGTATGAGGATTGAGGATTGAAGATTGAGGATTGGGGATTGAGTATTGACGATTGAGGATTGAGTATTGAGGATTGAGAATTGAGGATTGAGTATTGAGGATTGAAGATTGAGGATTGTGGATTGAGGATTGAGGATTGAGGATTGAAGATTGAGGATTGGGGATTGAGGATTGACAATTGAGGATTGAGTATTGAGGACTGAGAATTGAGGATTGTGGATTGAAGATTGAGGATTGCGGATTGAAGATTGAGTATTGATGATTGAAGATTGAGTATTGAGGATTGAAAATTGAGGATTGAGGATTGAGGAATGAGGATTGAGGATTGAAGAATGAGGATTGGGGACGGAGTGTTGAGTGTTGAGAGATGAGAATTGATGTTTGTGGATAGAGATTTGAAGATTGCAGATTGAGTATTGAGTATTGAAAACTGTGAACTGATGATATTCCATTGAGGATTGGGGATTGACAACTGATTGTTGAGGACTGAGGGCTGAAGATTGAGGATTCAGGATTGAGGATTCAGGATTAAGGTTTGAGGACTGAGGATTGAGGATTGAGGATTGAGGATTGAGGATTGAGGATTGAGGATTGAGGATTGGGTATTGCGGATTGAACATTGAGGATTGAGGATTGAGGATTGAGGACTGAGGATCGAGGCTTGAGGATTGAGGATTGAGGGTTGAAGATTGAGGATTGGGGACTGAGGATTGAGGATTGAGGATTGACAATTGATTGTTGAGGACTTATGGCTGAAGATTGAGGATTGAGGATTGAGGATTGAGGATTGAGGATTGAGGATTGAGGATTGAAGATTGAGGATTGGGGACGGAGTGTTGAGTGTTGAGAGATGAGAATTGATGTTTGTGGATAGAGATTTGAAGATTGCAGATTGAGCATTGAGTATTGAAAACTGAGAATTGATGATATTCCATTGAGGATTGGGGATTGACAACTGATTGTTGAGGACTGAGGGCTGAAGATTGAGGATTCAGGATTGAGGATTCAGGATTAAGGTTTGAGGACTGAGGATTGAGGATTGAGGATTGAGGATTTAGGATTGAGGATTGAAGATTGAGGATTGGGTATTGCGGATTGAACTTTGAGGATTGAGGATTGAGGATCGAGGACTGAGGATCGAGGATTGAGGATCGAGGATTGAGGGTTGAAGATTGAGGATTGGGGACTGAGGATTGAAGATTGAGGATTGAGGATTGAGGACTGAGGATTGAGGATTGAGGATTGAAAATTGAGGATTGAGGATTGAGGATTGAGGATTGAGGATTGAAGATTGAGGATTGGGGACGGAGTGTTGAGTGTTGAGTGATGAGAATTGATGTTTGTGGATAGAGATTTGAAGATTGCAGATTGAGTATTGAGTATTGAAAACTGTGAATTGATGATATTCCATTGAGGATTGGGGATTGAGAACTGATTGTTGAGGACTGAGGGCTGAAGATTGAGGATTCAGTATTGATGATTCAGGATTAAGGTTTGAGGACTGAGGATTGAGGGTTGAGGATTGAAGATTGAGTATTGAGGATTGAAGATTGAGGATTGAGGATAGAGGATTGAGGATTTATGATTGAAGATTGAGGATTGGGTATTGAGGATTGAGCATTGAGGATTGAGGGTTGAGGATCGAGGATTGAAGATTGAGGATTGAAGATTGAATATTAATGATTGAAGATTGAAGATTGAGGATTGAGGGTTGTGGATTGAGCACGAGGACTGAGGGTTGAGTATTGGTGTTTGAAGTCTGAGGATTGAGGATTGAGGACTGAGAATTGAGGATTGAGGATTGAGGATTGAAGATTGAGGATTCGGAATTGAGGACTGAAGAATGAGGATTGAGGAGTGAGAACTGAGGATTGAGGATTGCAGTTAGAGTATTGAGGATTGAAGATTGAGGATTGAGGATTGAGGATTGAGGATTGAGGATTGAGGATTGAGGATTGGAGATTGAGTATTGAGGATTGAAGATTGAGGATTGAGGATTGACGATTGAGGATTTAGGATTGAAGATTGAGGATTGGGGATTGAGGATTGACGATTGAGTATTGAGCATTGAGGATTGAGAATTGAGGATTGAGGATTGAAGATTGAGTATTGAGGATTGAAGATTGAGGATTGAGGATTGAGGATTGAAGATTGAGGACTGAGTGTTGAGGGATGCGTGATGGGAATTGATGTTAGTGGATTGAGATTTGAAGATTGAAGAATGGGGATTGAGTATTCAAAGCTGTGAATTGAGGATATTCTATTGAGGATTGAGGATTGACAATTGATTGTTGATGACTTATGGCTGAAGATTGAGGATTCGGGATTGAGGATTCGGGGTGGAGGTTTGAGGACTGAGGATTGAGGGTTGAGGATTGAGGATTGAGGATTGACGCTTGAGGATTGAGGATTGAGGATGGAGGACTGAAGAGAGAGGACTGAGTGTTGAGGATTGAGTGTTGAGAATTGATGTTTGAGGACTGAGATTTGATTATTGAATATTGTGGATTGAGTATTGAACCATGAGAATTCAGGATATTCTATTGAGTATTGAGAATTGAGGATTGATGGTTGAGTATTGAGGATTGATGGTCGAGGGTTGTGCGTTGAATATTGTGGAATGAGGATTGAGGATTGAGGATTGAAGTTTGAGTATTGATGATTGAAGATTGAGGATTGAGGATTGAGGGTTGAGGTTTGATGACCAGGACTGACGGTTGAGGATTGAGGTTTGAGGATTGAGGATTGAGGATTGAGGACCGAGGATTGAGGATTGAGGATTGAGCATTGAGGATTTAGGATTGAAGATTGAGGATTGGGGATTGAGGATTGACGATTGAGTATTGAGCATTGAGGATTGAGAATTGAGGATTGAGGATTGAAGATTGAGTATTGAGGATTGAAGATTGAGGATTGAGGATTGAGGATTGAAGATTGAGGACTGAGTGTTGAGGGATGCGTGATGAGAATTGATGTTAGTGGATTGAGATTTGAAGATTGAAGAATGGGGATTGAGTATTGAAAGCTGTGAATTGAGGATATTCTATTGAAGATTGAGGATTGACAATTGATTGTTGAGGACTTATGGCTGAAGATTGAGGATTCGGGATTGAGGATTCGGGGTGGAGGTTTGAGGACTGAGGATTGAGGGTTGAGGATTGAGGATTGAGGATTGACGCTTGAGGATTGAGGATTGAGGATTGAGGATGGAGGATTGAAGAGAGAGGACTGAGTGTTGAGGATTGAGTGTTGAGAATTGATGTTTGAGGACTGAGATTTGATTATTGAATATTGTGGATTGAGTATTGAACCATGAGAATTCAGGATATTCTATTGAGTATTGAGAATTGAGGATTGATGGTTGAGTATTGAGGATTGATGGTTGAGGGTTGTGCGTTGAATATTGAGGATTGAGGATTGAGGATTGAGGATTGAAGTTTGAGTATTGATGATTGAAGATTGAGGATTGAGGATTGAGGGTTGAGGTTTGAGGACCAGGACTGACGGTTGAGGATTGAGGTTTGAGGATTGAGGATTGAGGATTGAGGACTGAGGATTGAGGATTGAGGATTGAGCATTGAGGATTGAAGATTGAGAACTGAGGATGGAGGATTGAAGATTGAGTATTGAGGATTGAATATTGAGGATTGAGGATTGAGGATTGAGGATTGAGGATGAGGGCTGAGGGTTGAGGATTGAGGTTTGAGGACTGAGGACTGAGAATTGAGGATTGAGGATTGAGAATTGAGGATTGAGGATTGAGGATTGAAGATTGAGGATTCGGTATTGAGGATTGAAGAATGAGGATTGAGGAGTGAGGACTGAGGATTGAGGATTGCAGTTTGAGTATTGAGGATTGAAGATTGAGGATTCAGGATTGAGGATTGAGGATTGAATATTGAGGATTGAAGATTGAGTATTGAGGATTGAAGATTGACGATTGAGGATTGAGAATTGAGGATTGAGGACGAGTACTGAGGGTTGAGTATTGATGTTTGAGGTCTGAGGATTCAGGATTGAGGGTTGAGAATAGAGGACTGAGGATTGAGGATTGAAGTTTGAGGATTGGGTGTTGAGGATTGAAGAATGTGGATTGAGGATTGAGGATTGAGGATTGAGGATTCAGGATTGAGTATTGAGGATTGAAGATTGAGGATTGTGGATTGAGGATTGAGGATTGAGGATTGAGGATTGAGGATTGAAGATTGAGGATTGGGTATTGCGGATTGAACGTTGAGGATTGAAGATTGAGTATTGGGTGTTGAGGATTGAAGAATGAGGATTGAGGATTGACAATTGAGGATTGAGGATTGAAGATTCAGTATTGAGGACTGAAGATTGAGGATTGAGGATTGAGGATTGAGGATTGAAGATTGAGTTTTAAGGATTGAAGATTGAGGAATGAGGACTGAGGATTGAGGATTGAGGATTGAGGATTGAGGATTGAGGATTGAAGACTGAGCATTGGGTATTGAGGATTGAGCATTGAGGATTGAGGGTTGAGGATTGAGGATTGAGGATTGAGGATTGAAGATTGAATATTAATGATTGAAGATTGAGGATTGAGTATTGAGGGTTGTGGATTGAGCACGAGGACTGAGGGTTGTGTATTGGTGTTTGAAGTCTGAGGATTGAGGATTGAGGATTGAGAATTGAGGATTGAGGATTGAGGATTGAAGATTGAGGATTCGGTATTGAGGATTGAAGAATGAGGATTGAGGAGTGAGGACTGAGGACTGAGGATTGCAGTTTGAGTATTGAGGATTGAAGATTGAGGATTGAGGATTGAGGATTGAGGATTGAGGATTGAGGATTGAGGATTGAAGATTGAGTATTGAGGATTGAAGATTGAGGATTGAGGATTGAGGATTGAGGATTTAGGATTGAAGATTGAGGATTGGGGATTGAGGATTGACGATTGAGTATTGAGCATTGAGGATTGAGAATTGAGGATTGAGGATTGAAGATTGAGGATTGAGGATTGAGGACAGAGGATTGACGATCCAGTATTGAAGATTGAGGATTGATTACTGAGGATTGAGGACTGAGGATTGAGGATTGACGCTTGAGGATTGAGGATTGAGGATGGAGGATTGTAGAGAGAGGACTGAGTGTTGAGGATTGCGTGTTGAGAATTGATGTTTGAGGATTGAGATTTGATTATTGAATATTGTGTATTGAGTATTGAACCATGAGAATTCAGGATATTCTTTTGAGTATTGAGAATTGAGGATTGATGGTTGAGTATTGAGGATTGACGGATGAGGGTTGTGCGTTGAATATTGTGGATTGAGGATTGAGGATTGAGGATTGAGGATTGAGGATTGAAGATTGAGTATTGATGATTGAGGACTGAGGATTGAGGATTGAGGGTTGAGGTTTGAGAACGAGGACTGACGGTTGAGGATTGAGGTTTGATGATTGAGGATTGAGGATTGAGGACTGAAGATTGAATATTTATGATTGAAGGTTGAGGATTCAGTATTGATGGTTGTGGATTGAGGACGAGGACAGAGGGTTGAGTATTGCTGTTTGAGGTCTGAGGATTGAGGATTGAGGATTGAGAATTGAGGATTGAGGATAGAGGATTGAAGATTGAGGATTGGGTATTGAGGAATCAAGAATGAGGACTGAGGATTGAGGATTGAGGATTGAGGATTGAGGATTGAAGACTGAGGATTGAGGATTGAGGATTGAGGACTGAATATTGAGTATTGAGGATTGAAGATTGCGGATTGAGGATTGAGGGTTGAGGATTGAGGACGAGGACCGACGGTTGAGGATTGAGGTTTGAGGACTGAGGATTGAGGATTGAGGACTGAGGATCGAGGATTGTGGATTGAGGATTGAGGATTGAAGATTGAGGATTGGGGACTGAGTGTTGAGAGCTGAATTATGAGAATTGATGTTTGTGGATAGAGATTCGAAGATTGCAGATTGAGTATTGAGTATTGAAAACTGTGAATTGATGATATTCTATTGAGGATTGTAAATTGACAACTGATTGTTGAGGACTGAGGTCTGAAGATGGAGGATTCAGGATTGAGGATTCAGGTTTGATGTTTGAGGACTGAGGATTGAGGATTGAGGGTTGAGGATTGAGGATCGAGGATTGAGGATTGAGGGTTGAGGATTGAGGATTGAGGATTGAGGACTGAAGATTGAATATTGATGATTGATGATAGGGGATTGAGTATTGATGGTTGTGGATTGAGGACGAGGACTGAGGGTTGAGTATTGCTGTTTGAGGTCTGAGGATTGAGGATTGAGGATTGAGAATTGAGGACTGAGGATTGAGGATTGAAGATTGAGAATTGGGTGTTGAGGATTGAAGAATGTGGATTGAGGATTGAGGATTGAGGATTGAGGATTGAAGGTTGAGTATTGAGGATTGAAGATTGAGGATTGAGGATTGAGGATTGAGGATTGAGTATTGAAGATTGAGGATTGGGTATTGCGGATTGAACATTGAGGATTGAAGATTGAGGATTGAAGATTGAGGATTGAGGATTGGGGGTTGAAGATTGAAGATTGAGTATTGAGGATTGAAGATTGAGGATTGAGGACTGAGAATTGAGGATTGAGGATTGAGGATTGAGGATTGAGGATTGAAGACTGAGGATTGGGTATTGAGGATTTAGAATTGGGGATTGAGGGTTGAGGATTGAGGATTGAGGATTGAGGATTGAAGATTCAATATTAATGATTGAAGATTGAGGATTGAGGATTGAGGGTTGTGGATTGAGGACGAGGACTGAGGGTTGAGTATTGGTGTTTGAAGTCTGAGGATTGAGGATTGAGGATTGAGAATTGAGGATTGAGGATTGAGGATTGAAGATTGAGGATTGCGGACGGAGTGTTGAGTGTTGAGTGATGAGAATTGATGTTTGTGGATAGAGATTTGAAGATTGCCGATTGAGTATTGAGTATTGAAAACTGTGAATTTATGATATTCCATTGAGGATTGGGGATTGACAACTGATTGTTGCGGACTGAGGGCTGAAGATTGAGGATTCAGGATTGAGGATTCAGGATTAAGGTTTGAGGACTGAGGATTGAGGATTGAGGATTGAGGATTGAGAATTGAGGATTGAGGATTGAGGATTGAGGATTGAAGATTGAGGATTGGGTATTGAGGATTGAACATTGAGGATTGTGGATTGAGTATTGATGATTGAGGATTGAGGATTGAAGATTGAATATTTATGATTGAAGATTGAGGATAGAGGATTGAGTGTTGTGAATTGAGGACGAGGACTGAGGGTTGAGTATTGATGTTTGAGGTCTGAGGATTGAGGTTTGAGGATTGAGAATTGAGGACTGAGGATTGAGGATTGAAGATTGAGGATTGGGTGTTGAGGATTGAAGAATGTGGATTGAGGATTGAGGATTGAGTATTGAAGATTGAGGATTGGGTATTGCGGTTTGAACATTGAGGATTGAAGATTGTGAATTGAAGATTCAGTATTGAGGATTGAAGATTGAGGACTGAGGATTGAGGATTGAAGATTGAAGATTGAGGATTGGGTATTGCGGTTTGAACATTGAGGATTGAAGATTGTGAATTGAAGATTCAGTATTGAGGATTGAAGATTGAGGATTGAGGATTGAGGATTGAAGATTGAAGATTGAGGATTGAGGATTGAAGATTGAGGATTGGGTATTGAGGATTCAACATTGAGGATTGAGGGTTGAAGATTGAGGATTGAGGATTGACGATTGAGGATTGAGGAATGAGAATCGAGGATTGAGGATTGAGGATTGAAGTTTGAGGACTGGGCACTGAGGATTGAAGAATGAGGATTGAGGATTGAGGATTGAGGATTGAGGATTGCAGATTGAGTATTGAGGATTGAAGATTGAGGGTTGAGGATTGAGGATTGAGGATTGAGCATTGAGGATTGATGATTGAGGATTGAGGATTGAAGATTGAGTATTGAGGATTGAAGATTGAGGATTGAGGATTGAGGATTGAACATTGAGGATTGAGGATTGAGGATTGAGGATTGAGGATTGAGGATTGAGGATTGAAGATTGAATATTGATGATTGAAGATTGAGGATCGAGGATTGAGGTTTGTGGATTGAGGACGAGTACTGAGGGTTGAGTATTGATGTTTGAGGTCTGAGGATTCAGGATTGAGGATTGAGAA
Source organism: Calliopsis andreniformis (assembly GCF_051401765.1). NCBI lineage: Eukaryota > Metazoa > Arthropoda > Insecta > Hymenoptera > Andrenidae > Calliopsis > Calliopsis andreniformis. The sequence goes on along the minus strand of NW_027480586.1, from coordinate 88,252 downwards.
TAGAGGACTGAGGATTGAGGATTGAAGTTTGAGGATTGGGTGTTGAGGATTGAAGAATGTGGATTGAGGATTGAGGATTGAGGATTGAGGATTGAGTATTGAGGATTGAAGATTGAGGATTGAGGATTGAGGATTGAGGATTGAGGATTGAGGATTGAAGATTGAAGATTGAGGATTGAGGATTGAGGATTGAAGATTGAGGACTGAGTGTTGAGGGATGCGTGATGAGAATTGATGTTAGTGGATTGAGATTTGAAGATTGAAGAATGGGGATTGAGTATTGAAAGCTGTGAATTGAGGATATTCTATTGAGGATTGAGGATTGACAATTGATTGTTGAGGACTTATGGATGAAGATTGAGGATTCAGGATTGAGGATTCGGGGTGGAGGTTTGAGGACTGAGGATTGAGGGTTGAGGATTGAGGATTGAGGATTGACGCTTGAGGATTGAGGATTGAGGATGGAGGATTGAAGAGAGAGGACTGAGTGTTGAGGATTGCGTGTTGAGAATTGATGTTTGAGGATTGAGATTTGATTATTGAATATTGTGGATTGAGTATTGAACCATGAGAATTCAGGATATTCTATTGAGTATTGAGAATTGAGGATTGATGGTTGAGTATTGAGGATTGATGGTTGAGGGTTGTGCGTTGAATATTGTGGAATGAGGATTGAGGATTGAGGATTGAAGTTTGAGTATTGATGATTGAAGATTGAGGATTGAGGATTGAGGGTTGAGGTTTGAGGACCAGGACTGACGGTTGAGGATTGAGGTTTGAGGATTGAGGATTGAGGATTGAGGACTGAGGATTGAGGATTGAGGATTGAGCATTGAGGATTGAAGATTGAGGACTGAGGATGGAGGATTGAAGATTGACTTTTGAGGATTGAAGATTGAGGATTGAGGATTGAGGATTGAGGATTGAGGATGAGGGCTGAGGGTTGAGGATTGAGGTTTGAGGACTGAGGACTGAGGATTGAGGATTGAGAATTGAGGACTGAGGGATGAGGATTGAAGATTGAGGATTGGGTGTTGAGGATTGAAGAATGTGGATTGAGGATTGAGGATTGAGTATTGAGTATTGAGTGTTGAAGATTAAGATTGAGGTATGAGGATTGAGGATTGAAGATTGAGGATTGGGGATTGAGTATTGACGATTGAGGATTGAGTATTGAGGATTGAGAATTGAGGATTGAGTATTGAGGATTGAAGATTGAGGATTGAGGATTGAGGATTGAGGATTGAGGATTGAAGATTGAGGATTGGGGATTGAGGATTGACAATTGAGGATTGAGTATTGAGGACTGAGAATTGAGGATTGAGGATTGAAGATTGAGGTTTGCGGATTGAAGATTGAGTATTGATGATTGAAGATTGAGTATTGAGGATTGAAAATTGAGGATTGAGGATTGAGGAATGAGGATTGAGGATTGAAGAATGAGGATTGGGGACGGAGTGTTGAGTGTTGAGAGATGAGAATTGATGTTTGTGGATAGAGATTTGAAGATTGCAGATTGAGTATTGAGTATTGAAAACTGTGAACTGATGATATTCCATTGAGGATTGGGGATTGACAACTGATTGTTGAGGACTGAGGGCTGAAGATTGAGGATTCAGGATTGAGGATTCAGGATTAAGGTTTGAGGACTGAGGATTGAGGATTGAGGATTGAGGATTGAGGATTGAGGATTGAAGATTGAGGATTGGGAATTGCGGATTGAACATTGAGGATTGAGGATTGAGGATTGAGGACTGAGGATCGAGGCTTGAGGATTGAGGATTGAGGGTTGAAGATTGAGGATTGGGGACTGAGGATTGAAGATTGAGTATTGAGGATTGAAAATTGAGGATTGAGGATTGACGATTGAGTATTGAGGATTGAAGATTGAGGATTGAGGATTGAGGATTGAAGATTGAGGACTGAGTGTTGAGGGATGCGTGATGAGAATTGATGTTAGTGGATTGAGATTTGAAGATTGAAGAATGGGGATTGAGTATTGAATGCTGTGAATTGAGGATATCCTATTGAGGATTGAGGATTGACAATTGATTGTTGAGGACTTATGGCTGAAGATTGAGGATTGAGGATTGAGGATTGAGGATTGAGGATTGAGGATTGAAGATTGAGGATTGGGGACGGAGTGTTGAGTGTTGAGAGATGAGAATTGATGTTTGTGGATAGAGATTTGAAGATTGCAGATTGAGTATTGAGTATTGAAAACTGAGAATTGATGATATTCCATTGAGGATTGGGGATTGACAACTGATTGTTGAGGACTGAGGGCTGAAGATTGAGGATTCAGGATTGAGGATTCAGGATTAAGGTTTGAGGACTGAGGATTGAGGATTGAGGATTGAGGATTTAGGATTGAGGATTGAAGATTGAGGATTGGGTATTGCGGATTGAACTTTGAGGATTGAGGATTGAGGATCGAGGACTGAGGATCGAGGACTGAGGATTGAGGATTGAGGGTTGAAGATTGAGGATTGGGGACTGAGGATTGAAGATTGAGGATTGAGGATTGAGGACTGAGGATTGAGGATTGAGGATTGAAAATTGAGGATTGAGGATTGAGGATTGAGGATTGAGGATTGAAGATTGAGGATTGGGGACGGAGTGTTGAGTGTTGAGTGATGAGAATTGATGTTTGTGGATAGAGATTTGAAGATTGCAGATTGAGTATTGAGTATTGAAAACTGTGAATTGATGATATTCCATTGAGGATTGGGGATTGACAACTGATTGTTGAGGACTGAGGGCTGAAGATTGAGGATTCAGTATTGAGGATTCAGGATTAAGGTTTGAGGACTGAGGATTGAGGGTTGAGGATTGAAGATTGAGTATTGAGGATTGAAGACTGAGGATTGAGGATAGAGGATTGAGGATTTATGATTGAAGATTGAGGATTGGGTATTGAGGATTGAGCATTGAGGATTGAGGGTTGAGGATCGAGGATTGAAGATTGAGGATTGAAGATTGAATATTAATGATTGAAGATTGAAGATTGAGGATTGAGGGTTGTGGATTGAGCACGAGGACTGAGGGTTGAGTATTGGTGTTTGAAGTCTGAGGATTGAGGATTGAGGATTGAGAATTGAGGATTGAGGATTGAGGATTGAAGATTGAGGATTCGGAATTGAGGACTGAAGAATGAGGATTGAGGAGTGAGGACTGAGGATTGAGGATTGCAGTTAGAGTATTGAGGATTGAAGATTGAGGATTGAGGATTGAGGATTGAGGATTGAGGATTGAGGATTGAGGATTGGAGATTGAGTATTGAGGATTGAAGATTGAGGATTGAGGATTGAGGATTGAGGATTTAGGATTGAAGATTGAGGATTGGGGATTGAGGATTGACGATTGAGTATTGAGCATTGAGGATTGAGAATTGAGGATTGAGGATTGAAGATTGAGTATTGAGGATTGAAGATTGAGGATTGAGGATTGAGGATTGAAGATTGAGGACTGAGTGTTGAGGGATGCGTGATGGGAATTGATGTTAGTGGATTGAGATTTGAAGATTGAAGAATGGGGATTGAGTATTGAAAGCTGTGAATTGAGGATATTCTATTGAGGATTGAGGATTGACAATTGATTGTTGATGACTTATGGCTGAAGATTGAGGATTCGGGATTGAGGATTCGGGGTGGAGGTTTGAGGACTGAGGATTGAGGGTTGAGGATTGAGGATTGAGGATTGACGCTTGAGGATTGAGGATTGAGGATGGAGGACTGAAGAGAGAGGACTGAGTGTTGAGGATTGAGTGTTGAGAATTGATGTTTGAGGACTGAGATTTGATTATTGAATATTGTGGATTGAGTATTGAACCATGAGAATTCAGGATATTCTATTGAGTATTGAGAATTGAGGATTGATGGTTGAGTATTGAGGATTGATGGTCGATGGTTGTGCGTTGAATATTGAGGATTGAGGATTGAGGATTGAGGATTGAAGTTTGAGTATTGATGATTGAAGATTGAGGATTGAGGATTGAGGGTTGAGGTTTGAGGACCAGGACTGACGGTTGAGGATTGAGGTTTGAGGATTGAGGATTGAGGATTGAGGACTGAGGATTGAGGATTGAGGATTGAGCATTGAGGATTTAAGATTGAGGACTGAGGATGGAGGATTGAAGATTGAGTATTGAGGATTGAATATTGAGGATTGAGGATTGAGGATTGAGGATTGAGGATGAGGGCTGAGGGTTGAGGATTGAGGTTTGAGGACTGAGGACTGAGGATTGAGGATTGAGGATTGAGAATTGAGGATTGAGGATTGAGGATTGAAGATTGAGGATTCGGTATTGAGGATTGAAGAATGAGGATTGAGGATTGCAGTTTGAGTATTGAGGATTGAAGATTGAGGATTCAGGATTGAGGATTGAGGATTGAATATTGAGGATTGAAGATTGAGTATTGAGGATTGAAGATTGACGGTTGAGGATTGAGAATTGAGGATTGAGGATTGAGGATTGGGGACTGAGTGTTGAGGGTTGAGTGATGAGAATTGATGTTTGTGGATAGAGATTTGAAGATTACAGGTTGAGTATTGAGTATTGAAACCTGTGAATTGATGATATTCTATTGAGGATTGAGGACTGACAGCTGATTGTTGAGGAGTGAGGGCTGAAGACTGAGGATTCAGGTTTGAGGATTCAGGATTGAGGTTTGAGGACTGAGGATTGAGGATTGAGGATTGAGGATTGAGCATTGAGGATTGAGGATTGAAGATTGAGGATTGGGTATTGAGGATTGAACATTGAGGATTGTGGATTGAGTATTGATGATTGAAGATTGAGGATCGAGGATTGAGGGTTGTGGATTGAGGACGAGGACTGAGGGTTGAGTATTGATGTTTGAGGTCTGATGATTGAGGATTGAGGATTGAGAATTGAGGACTGAGGATTGAGGATTGAAGATTGAGGATTGTGTGTTGCGGATTGAACATTGAGTATTGAGGATGGAGGATTGAGGACTGAGGATCGAGGATTGAGGATTGAGGATTGAGGGTTGAAGATTGAGGATTGGAGACTGAGGATTGAAGACTGAGGATTGAGGATTGAGGACCGAGGATTGAGGATTGAGGATTGAAGGTTCAGTATTGAGGATTGAAGATTGAGAGTTGATGATTGAGGATTGAACATTGAGGACTGAGTGTTGAGGGTTGAGTGATGAGAATTGATGTTTGTGGGTAGAGATTTGAAGATTGCAGGTTGAGTATTGAGTATTGAAACCTGTGAATTGAGGATATCCTATTGAGGATTGAGGATTGACAACTGATTGTTGAGGACTGAGGGCTGTAGACTGAGGATTCAGGTTTGAGGATTCAGGATTGAGGTTTGAGGACTGAGGATTGAGGATTGAGGGTTGAGGATTGAGGACTGAGGATTGAGGATTGAAGATTGAGGATTGGGTATTGAGGATTGAACATTGAGGATTGGGGATTGAGGATTGAGGATTGAGGATTGAGGATTGAGGATTGAAGATTGAATATTGATGATTGAAGATTGAGGATCGAGGATTGAGGTTTGTGGATTGAGGACGAGTACTGAGGGTTGAGTATTGATGTTTGAGGTCTGAGGATTCAGGATTGAGGACTGAGAATAGAGGACTGAGGATTGAGGATTGAAGTTTGAGGATTGGGTGTTGAGGATTGAAGAATGTGGATTGAGGATTGAGGATTGAGGATTGAGGATTGAGTATTGAGGATTGAAGATTGAGGATTGAGGATTGAGGATTGAGGATTGAGGATTGAAGATTGAAGGTTGAGGATTGAGGATTGAGGATTGAGGATTGAAGATTGAGGACTGAGTGTTGAGGGATGCGTGATGAGAATTGATGTTAGTGGATTGAGATTTGAAGATTGAAGAATGGGGATTGAGTATTGAAAGCTGTGAATTGAGGATATTCCATTGAGGATTGAGGATTGACAATTGATTGTTGAGGACTTATGGATGAAGATTGAGGGTGAGGATGATTCGGGGTGGAGGTTTGAGGACTGAGGATTGAGGGTTGAGGATTGAGGATTGAGGATTGACGCTTGAGGATTGAGGATTGAGGATGGAGGATTGAAGAGAGAGGACTGAGTGTTGAGGATTGCGTGTTGAGAATTGATGTTTGAGGATTGAGATTTGATTATTGAATATTGTGGATTGAGTATTGAACCATGAGAATTCAGGATATTCTATTGAGTATTGAGAATTGAGGATTGATGGTTGAGTATTGAGGATTGATGGTTGAGGGTTGTGCGTTGAATATTGTGGAATGAGGATTGAAGATTGAGGATTGAGGATTGAGGATTGAGGATTGAGGATTAAAGATTGAGGATTGGGGATTGAGTATTGATGATTGAGGATTGAGGATTGAAGATTGAATATTGATGATTGAAGATTGAGGATCGAGGATTGAGTGTTGTGAATTGAGGACGAGGACTGAGGGTTGAGTATTGATGTTTGAGGTCTGAGGATTGAGGTTTGAGGATTGAGAATTGAGGACTGAGGATTGAGGATTGAAGATTGAGGATTGGGTGTTGAGGATTGAAGATTGACGATTGGGGACGGAGTGTTGAGTGTTGAGAGATGAGAATTGATGTTTGTGGATAGAGATTCGAAGATTGCAGATTGAGTATTGTGTATTGAAAACTGTGAATTGAGTATATTCTATTGAGGATTGAGGATTGACAACTGATTGTTGAGGACTGAGAGCTGAAGATTGAGGGTTCAGGATTGAGGATTCAGAATTGAGATTTGAGGATTCAGAATTGAGTTTTGAGGACTGAGGATTGAGGATTGAAGATTGAGTATTGAGGATTGAAGATTGAGTATTCAGGATTGGAGATTGGCGGTTGAGGATTAAGGACCGAGGGTTGAGGATTGAGGATTGAAGATTGAGTATTGATGATTGAAGATTGAGTATTGAGGATTGAAAGTTGAGGATTGAGGATTGAGGATTGAGGATTGAGGATTGAAGATTGAGGATTGCGGACGGAGTGTTGAGTGTTGAGTGATGAGAATTGATGTTTGTGGATAGAGATTTGAAGATTGCCGATTGAGTATTGAGTATTGAAAACTGTGAATTGATGATATTCCATTGAGGATTGGGGATTGACAACTGATTGTTGCGGACTGAGGGCTGAAGATTGAGGATTCAGGATTGAGGATTCAGGATTAAGGTTTGAGGACTGAGGATTGAGGATTGAGGATTGAGGATTGAGAATTGAGGATTGAGGATTGAGGATTGAGGATTGAAGATTGAGGATTGGGTATTGAGGATTGAACATTGAGGATTGTGGATTGAGTATTGATGATTGAGGATTGAGGATTGAAGATTGAATATTTATGATTGAAGATTGAGGATAGAGGATTGAGTGTTGTGAATTGAGGACGAGGACTGAGGGTTGAGTATTGATGTTTGAGGTCTGAGGATTGAGGTTTGAGGATTGAGAATTGAGGACTGAGGATTGAGGATTGAAGATTGAGGATTGGGTGTTGAGGATTGAAGAATGTGGATTGAGGATTGAGGATTGAGTATTGAAGATTGAGGATTGGGTATTGCGGTTTGAACATTGAGGATTGAAGATTGTGAATTGAAGATTCAGTATTGAGGATTGAAGATTGAGGACTGAGGATTGAGGATTGAAGATTGAAGATTGAGGATTGGGTATTGCGGTTTGAACATTGAGGATTGAAGATTGTGAATTGAAGATTCAGTATTGAGTATTGAAGATTGAGGATTGAGGATTGAGGATTGAAGATTGAAGATTGAGGATTGAGGATTGAAGATTGAGGATTGGGTATTGAGGATTCAACATTGAGGATTGAGGGTTGAAGATTGAGGATTGAGGATTGACGATTGAGGATTGAGGAATGAGAATCGAGGATTGAGGATTGAGGATTGAAGTTTGAGGACTGGGCACTGAGGATTGAAGAATGAGGATTGAGGATTGAGGATTGAGGATTGAGGATTGCAGATTGAGTATTGAGGATTGAAGATTGAGGGTTGAGGATTGAGGATTGAGGATTGAGCATTGAGGATTGATGATTGAGGATTGAGGATTGAAGATTGAGTATTGAGGATTGAAGATTGAGGATTGAGGATTGAGGATTGAACATTGAGGATTGAGGATTGAGGATTGAGGATTGAGGATTGAGGATTGAGGATTGAAGATTGAATATTGATGATTGAAGATTGAGGATCGAGGATTGAGGTTTGTGGATTGAGGACGAGTACTGAGGGTTGAGTATTGATGTTTGAGGTCTGAGGATTCAGGATTGAGGATTGAGAATAGAGGACTGAGGATTGAGGATTGAAGTTTGAGGATTGGGTGTTGAGGATTGAAGAATGTGGATTGAGGATTGAGGATTGAGGATTGAGGATTGAGTATTGAGGATTGAAGATTGAGGATTGAGGATTGAGGATTGAGGATTGAGGATTGAGGATTGAAGATTGAAGATTGAGGATTGAGGATTGAGGATTGAAGATTGAGGACTGAGTGTTGAGGGATGCGTGATGAGAATTGATGTTAGTGGATTGAGATTTGAAGATTGAAGAATGGGGATTGAGTATTGAAAGCTGTGAATTGAGGATATTCTATTGAGGATTGAGTATTGACAATTGATTGTTGAGGACTTATGGATGAAGATTGAGGATTCAGGATTGAGGATTCGGGGTGGAGGTTTGAGGACTGAGGATTGAGGGTTGAGGATTGAGGATTGAGGATTGACGCTTGAGGATTGAGGATTGAGGATGGAGGATTGAAGAGAGAGGACTGAGTGTTGAGGATTGCGTGTTGAGAATTGATGTTTGAGGATTGAGATTTGATTATTGAATATTGTGGATTGAGTATTGAACCATGAGAATTCAGGATATTCTATTGAGTATTGAGAATTGAGGATTGATGGTTGAGTATTGAGGATTGATGGTTGAGGGTTGTGCGTTGAATATTGTGGAATGAGGATTGAGGATTGAGGATTGAAGTTTGAGTATTGATGATTGAAGATTGAGGATTGAGGATTGAGGGTTGAGGTTTGAGGACCAGGACTGACGGTTGAGGATTGAGGTTTGAGGATTGAGGATTGAGGATTGAGGACTGAGGATTGAGGATTGAGGATTGAGCATTGAGGATTGAAGATTGAGGACTGAGGATGGAGGATTGAAGATTGACTTTTGAGGATTGAAGATTGAGGATTGAGGATTGAGGATTGAGGATTGAGGATGAGGGCTGAGGGTTGAGTATTGAGGATTGATGGTTGAGGGTTGTGCGTTGAATATTGTGGAATGAGGATTGAAGATTGAGGATTGAGGATTGAGGATTGAGGATTGAGGATTAAAGATTGAGGATTGGGGATTGAGTATTGATGATTGAGGATTGAGGATTGAAGATTGAATATTGATGATTGAAGATTGAGGATCGAGGATTGAGTGTTGTGAATTGAGGACGAGGACTGAGGGTTGAGTATTGATGTTTGAGGTCTGAGGATTGAGGTTTGAGGATTGAGAATTGAGGACTGAGGATTGAGGATTGAAGATTGAGGATTGGGTGTTGAGGATTGAAGATTGACGATTGGGGACGGAGTGTTGAGTGTTGAGAGATGAGAATTGATGTTTGTGGATAGAGATTCGAAGATTGCAGATTGAGTATTGTGTATTGAAAACTGTGAATTGAGTATATTCTATTGAGGATTGAGGATTGACAACTGATTGTTGAGGACTGAGAGCTGAAGATTGAGGGTTCAGGATTGAGGATTCAGAATTGAGATTTGAGGATTCAGAATTGAGGTTTGAGGACTGAGGATTGAGGATTGAAGATTGAGTATTGAGGATTGAAGATTGAGTATTCAGGATTGGAGATTGGCGGTTGAGGATTAAGGACCGAGGGTTGAGGATTGAGGATTGAAGATTGAGTATTGATGATTGAAGATTGAGTATTGAGGATTGAAAGTTGAGGATTGAGGATTGAGGATTGAGGATTGAGGATTGAAGATTGAGGATTGCGGACGGAGTGTTGAGTGTTGAGTGATGAGAATTGATGTTTGTGGATAGAGATTTGAAGATTGCCGATTGAGTATTGAGTATTGAAAACTGTGAATTGATGATATTCCATTGAGGATTGGGGATTGACAACTGATTGTTGCGGACTGAGGGCTGAAGATTGAGGATTCAGGATTGAGGATTCAGGATTAAGGTTTGAGGACTGAGGATTGAGGATTGAGGATTGAGGATTGAGAATTGAGGATTGAGGATTGAGGATTGAGGATTGAAGATTGAGGATTGGGTATTGAGGATTGAACATTGAGGATTGTGGATTGAGTATTGATGATTGAGGATTGAGGATTGAAGATTGAATATTTATGATTGAAGATTGAGGATAGAGGATTGAGTGTTGTGAATTGAGGACGAGGACTGAGGGTTGAGTATTGATGTTTGAGGTCTGAGGATTGAGGTTTGAGGATTGAGAATTGAGGACTGAGGATTGAGGATTGAAGATTGAGGATTGGGTGTTGAGGATTGAAGAATGTGGATTGAGGATTGAGGATTGAGTATTGAAGATTGAGGATTGGGTATTGCGGTTTGAACATTGAGGATTGAAGATTGTGAATTGAAGATTCAGTATTGAGGATTGAAGATTGAGGACTGAGGATTGAGGATTGAAGATTGAAGATTGAGGATTGGGTATTGCGGTTTGAACATTGAGGATTGAAGATTGTGAATTGAAGATTCAGTATTGAGGATTGAAGATTGAGGATTGAGGATTGAGGATTGAAGATTGAAGATTGAGGATTGAGGATTGAAGATTGAGGATTGGGTATTGAGGATTCAACATTGAGGATTGAGGGTTGAAGATTGAGGATTGAGGATTGACGATTGAGGATTGAGGAATGAGAATCGAGGATTGAGGATTGAGGATTGAAGTTTGAGGACTGGGCACTGAGGATTGAAGAATGAGGATTGAGGATTGAGGATTGAGGATTGAGGATTGCAGATTGAGTATTGAGGATTGAAGATTGAGGGTTGAGGATTGAGGATTGAGGATTGAGCATTGAGGATTGATGATTGAGGATTGAGGATTGAAGATTGAGTATTGAGGATTGAAGATTGAGGATTGAGGATTGAGGATTGAACATTGAGGATTGAGGATTGAGGATTGAGGATTGAGGATTGAGGATTGAGGATTGAAGATTGAATATTGATGATTGAAGATTGAGGATCGAGGATTGAGGTTTGTGGATTGAGGACGAGTACTGAGGGTTGAGTATTGATGTTTGAGGTCTGAGGATTCAGGATTGAGGATTGAGAATAGAGGACTGAGGATTGAGGATTGAAGTTTGAGGATTGGGTGTTGAGGATTGAAGAATGTGGATTGAGGATTGAGGATTGAGGATTGAGGATTGAGTATTGAGGATTGAAGATTGAGGATTGAGGATTGAGGATTGAGGATTGAGGATTGAGGATTGAAGATTGAAGATTGAGGATTGAGGATTGAGGATTGAAGATTGAGGACTGAGTGTTGAGGGATGCGTGATGAGAATTGATGTTAGTGGATTGAGATTTGAAGATTGAAGAATGGGGATTGAGTATTGAAAGCTGTGAATTGAGGATATTCTATTGAGGATTGAGTATTGACAATTGATTGTTGAGGACTTATGGATGAAGATTGAGGATTCAGGATTGAGGATTCGGGGTGGAGGTTTGAGGACTGAGGATTGAGGGTTGAGGATTGAGGATTGAGGATTGACGCTTGAGGATTGAGGATTGAGGATGGAGGATTGAAGAGAGAGGACTGAGTGTTGAGGATTGCGTGTTGAGAATTGATGTTTGAGGATTGAGATTTGATTATTGAATATTGTGGATTGAGTATTGAACCATGAGAATTCAGGATATTCTATTGAGTATTGAGAATTGAGGATTGATGGTTGAGTATTGAGGATTGATGGTTGAGGGTTGTGCGTTGAATATTGTGGAATGAGGATTGAGGATTGAGGATTGAAGTTTGAGTATTGATGATTGAAGATTGAGGATTGAGGATTGAGGGTTGAGGTTTGAGGACCAGGACTGACGGTTGAGGATTGAGGTTTGAGGATTGAGGATTGAGGATTGAGGACTGAGGATTGAGGATTGAGGATTGAGCATTGAGGATTGAAGATTGAGGACTGAGGATGGAGGATTGAAGATTGACTTTTGAGGATTGAAGATTGAGGATTGAGGATTGAGGATTGAGGATTGAGGATGAGGGCTGAGGGTTGAGGATTGAGGTTTGAGGACTGAGGACTGAGGATTGAGGATTGAGAATTGAGGACTGAGGGATGAGGATTGAAGATTGAGGATTGGGTGTTGAGGATTGAAGAATGTGGATTGAGGATTGAGGATTGAGTATTGAGTATTGAGTGTTGAAGATTAAGATTGAGGTATGAGGATTGAGGATTGAAGATTGAGGATTGGGGATTGAGTATTGACGATTGAGGATTGAGTATTGAGGATTGAGAATTGAGGATTGAGTATTGAGGATTGAAGATTGAGGATTGAGGATTGAGGATTGAGGATTGAGGATTGAAGATTGAGGATTGGGGATTGAGGATTGACAATTGAGGATTGAGTATTGAGGACTGAGAATTGAGGATTGAGGATTGAAGATTGAGGATTGCGGATTGAAGATTGAGTATTGATGATTGAAGATTGAGTATTGAGGATTGAAAATTGAGGATTGAGGATTGAGGAATGAGGATTGAGGATTGAAGAATGAGGATTGGGGACGGAGTGTTGAGTGTTGAGAGATGAGAATTGATGTTTGTGGATAGAGATTTGAAGATTGCAGATTGAGTATTGAGTATTGAAAACTGTGAACTGATGATATTCCATTGAGGATTGGGGATTGACAACTGATTGTTGAGGACTGAGGGCTGAAGATTGAGGATTCAGGATTGAGGATTCAGGATTAAGGTTTGAGGACTGAGGATTGAGGATTGAGGATTGAGGATTGAGGATTGAGGATTGAAGATTGAGGATTGGGAATTGCGGATTGAACATTGAGGATTGAGGATTGAGGATTGAGGACTGAGGATCGAGGCTTGAGGATTGAGGATTGAGGGTTGAAGATTGAGGATTGGGGACTGAGGATTGAAGATTGAGTATTGAGGATTGAAAATTGAGGATTGAGGATTGACGATTGAGTATTGAGGATTGAAGATTGAGGATTGAGGATTGAGGATTGAAGATTGAGGACTGAGTGTTGAGGGATGCGTGATGAGAATTGATGTTAGTGGATTGAGATTTGAAGATTGAAGAATGGGGATTGAGTATTGATGCTGTGAATTGAGGATATCCTATTGAGGATTGAGGATTGACAATTGATTGTTGAGGACTTATGGCTGAAGATTGAGGATTGAGGATTGAGGATTGAGGATTGAGGATTGAGGATTGAAGATTGAGGATTGGGGACGGAGTGTTGAGTGTTGAGAGATGAGAATTGATGTTTGTGGATAGAGATTTGAAGATTGCAGATTGAGTATTGAGTATTGAAAACTGAGAATTGATGATATTCCATTGAGGATTGGGGATTGACAACTGATTGTTGAGGACTGAGGGCTGAAGATTGAGGATTCAGGATTGAGGATTCAGGATTAAGGTTTGAGGACTGAGGATTGAGGATTGAGGATTGAGGATTTAGGATTGAGGATTGAAGATTGAGGATTGGGTATTGCGGATTGAACTTTGAGGATTGAGGATTGAGGATCGAGGACTGAGGATCGAGGACTGAGGATTGAGGATTGAGGGTTGAAGATTGAGGATTGGGGACTGAGGATTGAAGATTGAGGATTGAGGATTGAGGACTGAGGATTGAGGATTGAGGATTGAAAATTGAGGATTGAGGATTGAGGATTGAGGATTGAGGATTGAAGATTGAGGATTGGGGACGGAGTGTTGAGTGTTGAGTGATGAGAATTGATGTTTGTGGATAGAGATTTGAAGATTGCAGATTGAGTATTGAGTATTGAAAACTGTGAATTGATGATATTCCATTGAGGATTGGGGATTGACAACTGATTGTTGAGGACTGAGGGCTGAAGATTGAGGATTCAGTATTGAGGATTCAGGATTAAGGTTTGAGGACTGAGGATTGAGGGTTGAGGATTGAAGATTGAGTATTGAGGATTGAAGACTGAGGATTGAGGATAGAGGATTGAGGATTTATGATTGAAGATTGAGGATTGGGTATTGAGGATTGAGCATTGAGGATTGAGGGTTGAGGATCGAGGATTGAAGATTGAGGATTGAAGATTGAATATTAATGATTGAAGATTGAAGATTGAGGATTGAGGGTTGTGGATTGAGCACGAGGACTGAGGGTTGAGTATTGGTGTTTGAAGTCTGAGGATTGAGGATTGAGGATTGAGAATTGAGGATTGAGGATTGAGGATTGAAGATTGAGGATTCGGAATTGAGGACTGAAGAATGAGGATTGAGGAGTGAGGACTGAGGATTGAGGATTGCAGTTAGAGTATTGAGGATTGAAGATTGAGGATTGAGGATTGAGGATTGAGGATTGAGGATTGAGGATTGAGGATTGGAGATTGAGTATTGAGGATTGAAGATTGAGGATTGAGGATTGAGGATTGAGGATTTAGGATTGAAGATTGAGGATTGGGGATTGAGGATTGACGATTGAGTATTGAGCATTGAGGATTGAGAATTGAGGATTGAGGATTGAAGATTGAGTATTGAGGATTGAAGATTGAGGATTGAGGATTGAGGATTGAAGATTGAGGACTGAGTGTTGAGGGATGCGTGATGGGAATTGATGTTAGTGGATTGAGATTTGAAGATTGAAGAATGGGGATTGAGTATTGAAAGCTGTGAATTGAGGATATTCTATTGAGGATTGAGGATTGACAATTGATTGTTGATGACTTATGGCTGAAGATTGAGGATTCGGGATTGAGGATTCGGGGTGGAGGTTTGAGGACTGAGGATTGAGGGTTGAGGATTGAGGATTGAGGATTGACGCTTGAGGATTGAGGATTGAGGATGGAGGACTGAAGAGAGAGGACTGAGTGTTGAGGATTGAGTGTTGAGAATTGATGTTTGAGGACTGAGATTTGATTATTGAATATTGTGGATTGAGTATTGATCCATGAGAATTCAGGATATTCTATTGAGTATTGAGAATTGAGGATTGATGGTTGAGTATTGAGGATTGATGGTCGATGGTTGTGCGTTGAATATTGAGGATTGAGGATTGAGGATTGAGGATTGAAGTTTGAGTATTGATGATTGAAGATTGAGGATTGAGGATTGAGGGTTGAGGTTTGAGGACCAGGACTGACGGTTGAGGATTGAGGTTTGAGGATTGAGGATTGAGGATTGAGGACTGAGGATTGAGGATTGAGGATTGAGCATTGAGGATTTAAGATTGAGGACTGAGGATGGAGGATTGAAGATTGAGTATTGAGGATTGAATATTGAGGATTGAGGATTGAGGATTGAGGATTGAGGATGAGGGCTGAGGGTTGAGGATTGAGGTTTGAGGACTGAGGACTGAGGATTGAGGATTGAGGATTGAGAATTGAGGATTGAGGATTGAGGATTGAAGATTGAGGATTCGGTATTGAGGATTGAAGAATGAGGATTGAGGATTGCAGTTTGAGTATTGAGGATTGAAGATTGAGGATTCAGGATTGAGGATTGAGGATTGAATATTGAGGATTGAAGATTGAGTATTGAGGATTGAAGATTGACGGTTGAGGATTGAGAATTGAGGATTGAGGATTGAGGATTGGGGACTGAGTGTTGAGGGTTGAGTGATGAGAATTGATGTTTGTGGATAGAGATTTGAAGATTACAGGTTGAGTATTGAGTATTGAAACCTGTGAATTGATGATATTCTATTGAGGATTGAGGACTGACAGCTGATTGTTGAGGAGTGAGGGCTGAAGACTGAGGATTCAGGTTTGAGGATTCAGGATTGAGGTTTGAGGCCTGAGGATTGAGGATTGAGGATTGAGGATTGAGCATTGAGGATTGAGGATTGAAGATTGAGGATTGGGTATTGAGGATTGAACATTGAGGATTGTGGATTGAGTATTGATGATTGAAGATTGAGGATCGAGGATTGAGGGTTGTGGATTGAGGACGAGGACTGAGGGTTGAGTATTGATGTTTGAGGTCTGATGATTGAGGATTGAGGATTGAGAATTGAGGACTGAGGATTGAGGATTGAAGATTGAGGATTGTGTGTTGCGGATTGAACATTGAGTATTGAGGATGGAGGATTGAGGACTGAGGATCGAGGATTGAGGATTGAGGATTGAGGGTTGAAGATTGAGGATTGGAGACTGAGGATTGAAGACTGAGGATTGAGGATTGAGGACCGAGGATTGAGGATTGAGGATTGAAGGTTCAGTATTGAGGATTGAAGATTGAGAGTTGATGATTGAGGATTGAACATTGAGGACTGAGTGTTGAGGGTTGAGTGATGAGAATTGATGTTTGTGGGTAGAGATTTGAAGATTGCAGGTTGAGTATTGAGTATTGAAACCTGTGAATTGAGGATATCCTATTGAGGATTGAGGATTGACAACTGATTGTTGAGGACTGAGGGCTGTAGACTGAGGATTCAGGTTTGAGGATTCAGGATTGAGGTTTGAGGACTGAGGATTGAGGATTGAGGGTTGAGGATTGAGGACTGAGGATTGAGGATTGAAGATTGAGGATTGGGTATTGAGGATTGAACATTGAGGATTGGGGATTGAGGATTGAGGATTGAGGATTGAGGATTGAGGATTGAAGATTGAATATTGATGATTGAAGATTGAGGATCGAGGATTGAGGTTTGTGGATTGAGGACGAGTACTGAGGGTTGAGTATTGATGTTTGAGGTCTGAGGATTCAGGATTGAGGACTGAGAATAGAGGACTGAGGATTGAGGATTGAAGTTTGAGGATTGGGTGTTGAGGATTGAAGAATGTGGATTGAGGATTGAGGATTGAGGATTGAGGATTGAGTATTGAGGATTGAAGATTGAGGATTGAGGATTGAGGATTGAGGATTGAGGATTGAAGATTGAAGATTGAGGATTGAGGATTGAGGATTGAGGATTGAAGATTGAGGACTGAGTGTTGAGGGATGCGTGATGAGAATTGATGTTAGTGGATTGAGATTTGAAGATTGAAGAATGGGGATTGAGTATTGAAAGCTGTGAATTGAGGATATTCTATTGAGGATTGAGGATTGACAATTGATTGTTGAGGACTTATGGATGAAGATTGAGGGTGAGGATGATTCGGGGTGGAGGTTTGAGGACTGAGGATTGAGGGTTGAGGATTGAGGATTGAGGATTGACGCTTGAGGATTGAGGATTGAGGATGGAGGATTGAAGAGAGAGGACTGAGTGTTGAGGATTGCGTGTTGAGAATTGATGTTTGAGGATTGAGATTTGATTATTGAATATTGTGGATTGAGTATTGAACCATGAGAATTCAGGATATTCTATTGAGTATTGAGAATTGAGGATTGATGGTTGAGTATTGAGGATTGATGGTTGAGGGTTGTGCGTTGAATATTGTGGAATGAGGATTGAGGATTGAGGATTGAAGTTTGAGTATTGATGATTGAAGATTGAGGATTGAGGATTGAGGGTTGAGGTTTGATGACCAGGACTGACGGTTGAGGATTGAGGTTTGAGGATTGAGGATTGAGGATTGAGGACTGAGGATTGAGGATTGAGGATTGAGCATTGAGGATTGAAGATTGAGGACTGAGGATGGAGGATTGAAGATTGACATTTGAGGATTGAAGATTGAGGATTGAGGATTGAGGATTGAGGATTGAGGATGAGGGCTGAGGGTTGAGGATTGAGGTTTGAGGACTGAGGACTGAGGATTGAGGATTGAGAATTGAGGACTGAGGGATGAGGATTGAAGATTGAGGATTGGGTGTTGAGGATTGAAGAATGTGGATTGAGGATTGAGGATTGAGTATTGAGGATTGAGAATTGAGGATTGAGTATTGAGGATTGAAGATTGAGGATTGAGGATTGAGGGTTGAGGATTGAGGACGAGGACTGACGGTTGAGGATTGAGGTTTGAGGACTGAGGATTGAGGATTGAGGACTGAGGATCGAGGATTGTGGATTGAGGATTGAGGATTGAAGACTGAGGATTGAGGATTGAGGATTGAGGATTGAGGATTGAGGATTGAAGATTGAGTATTGAGGATTGAAGATTGAGGATTGACGATTGAGGATTGAGGATTGAAGATTGAGTATTGAGGATTGAGGATTGAGGATTGAGGATTGAGGATTGAGGATTGAGGATTGAGGATTGAGGATTGAAGATTGAGTATTGAGTGTTGAAGATTAAGATTGAGGTTTGAGGATTGAGGATTGAAGATTGAGGATTGGGGATTGAGTATTGACGATTGAGGATTGAGTATTGAGGATTGAGAATTGAGGATTGAGTATTGAGGATTGAAGATTGAGGATTGAGGATTGAGGGTTGAGGATTGAGGACGAGGACTGACGGTTGAGGATTGAGGTTTGAGGACTGAGGATTGAGGATTGAGGACTGAGGATCGAGGATTGTGAATTGAGGATTGAGGATTGAAGATTGAGGATTGGGGACTGAGTGTTGAGAGCTGAAATATGAGAATTGATGTTTGTGGATAGAGATTCGAAGATTGCAGATTGAGTATTGAGTATTGAAAACTGTGAATTGATGATATTCTATTGAGGATTGTTAATTGACAACTGATTGTGGAGGACTGTGGTCTGAAGATGGAGGATTCAGGATTGAGGATTCAGGTTTGATGTTTGAGGACTGAGGATTGAGGATTGAGGGTTGTGGATTGAGGACGAGGGCTGAGGGTTGAGTATTGCTGTTTGAGGTCTGAGGATTGAGGATTGAGGATTGAGAATTGAGGATTGAGGATAGAGGATTGAAGATTGAGGATTGGGTATTGAGGATTCAAGAATGAGGATTGAGGATTGAGGATTGAGGATTGAGGATTGAGGATTGAAGACTGAGGATTGAGGATTGAGGTTTGAGGACTGAATATTGTGTATTGAGGATTGAAGATTGAGGATTGAGGATTGAGTGTTGAGGATTGAGGACGAGGACTGACGGTTGAGGAATGAGGTTTGAGGACTGAGGATTGAGGGTTGAGGATTGAGGATTGAGGATTGACGCTTGAGGATTGAGGATTGAGGATGGAGGATTGAAGAGAGAGGACTGAGTGTTGAGGATTGCGTGTTGAGAATTGATGTTTGAGGATTGAGATTTGATTATTGAATATTGTGGATTGAGTATTGAACCATGAGAATTCAGGATATTCTATTGAGTATTGAGAATTGAGGATTGATGGTTGAGTATTGAGGATTGATGGTTGAGGGTTGTGCGTTGAATATTGTGGAATGAGGATTGAGGATTGAGGATTGAAGTTTGAGTATTGATGATTGAAGATTGAGGATTGAGGATTGAGGGTTGAGGTTTGATGACCAGGACTGACGGTTGAGGATTGAGGTTTGAGGATTGAGGATTGAGGATTGAGGACTGAGGATTGAGGATTGAGGATTGAGCATTGAGGATTGAAGATTGAGGACTGAGGATGGAGGATTGAAGATTGACATTTGAGGATTGAAGATTGAGGATTGAGCATTGAGGATTGAGGATTGAGGATGAGGGCTGAGGGTTGAGGATTGAGGTTTGAGGACTGAGGACTGAGGATTGAGGATTGAGAATTGAGGACTGAGGGATGAGGATTGAAGATTGAGGATTGGGTGTTGAGGATTGAAGAATGTGGATTGAGGATTGAGGATTGAGTATTGAGGATTGAGAATTGAGGATTGAGTATTGAGGATTGAAGATTGAGGATTGAGGATTGAGGGTTGAGGATTGAGGACGAGGACTGACGGTTGAGGATTGAGGTTTGAGGACTGAGGATTGAGGATTGAGGACTGAGGATCGAGGATTGTGGATTGAGGATTGAGGATTGAAGACTGAGGATTGAGGATTGAGGATTGGGGATTGAGGATTGAGGATTGAAGATTGAGTATTGAGGATTGAAGATTGAGGATTGACGATTGAGGATTGAGGATTGAAGATTGAGTATTGAGGATTGAGGATTGAGGATTGAGGATTGAGGATTGAGGATTGAGGATTGAGGATTGAGGATTGAAGATTGAGTATTGAGTGTTGAAGATTAAGATTGAGGTTTGAGGATTGAGGATTGAAGATTGAGGATTGGGGATTGAGTATTGACGATTGAGGATTGAGTATTGAGGATTGAGAATTGAGGATTGAGTATTGAGGATTGAAGATTGAGGATTGAGGATTGAGGGTTGAGGATTGAGGACGAGGACTGACGGTTGAGGATTGAGGTTTGAGGACTGAGGATTGAGGATTGAGGACTGAGGATCGAGGATTGTGAATTGAGGATTGAGGATTGAAGATTGAGGATTGGGGACTGAGTGTTGAGAGCTGAAATATGAGAATTGATGTTTGTGGATAGAGATTCGAAGATTGCAGATTGAGTATTGAGTATTGAAAACTGTGAATTGATGATATTCTATTGAGGATTGTTAATTGACAACTGATTGTGGAGGACTGTGGTCTGAAGATGGAGGATTCAGGATTGAGGATTCAGGTTTGATGTTTGAGGACTGAGGATTGAGGATTGAGGGTTGTGGATTGAGGACGAGGGCTGAGGGTTGAGTATTGCTGTTTGAGGTCTGAGGATTGAGGATTGAGGATTGAGAATTGAGGATTGAGGATAGAGGATTGAAGATTGAGGATTGGGTATTGAGGATTCAAGAATGAGGATTGAGGATTGAGGATTGAGGATTGAGGATTGAGGATTGAAGACTGAGGATTGAGGATTGAGGTTTGAGGACTGAATATTGTGTATTGAGGATTGAAGATTGAGGATTGAGGATTGAGGGTTGAGGATTGAGGACGAGGACTGACGGTTGAGGAATGAGGTTTGAGGACTGAGGATTGAGGATTGAGGACTGAGGATCGAGGATTGTGGATTGAGGATTGAGGATTGAGGATTGAGGATTGAGGATTGAGGATTGAGGACTGAGGATTGTGGATTGAAGATTGAGGATTGGGTACTGCGCATTGAACATTGAGGATTGAAGATTGAGGATTGGGGACGGAGTGTTGAGTGTTGAGTGACGAGAATTGATGTTTGTGGATAGAGATTTGAAGATTGCAGATTGAGTATTGAGTATTGAAAACTATGAATTGATGATATTCCATTGAGGATTGGGGATTGACAACTGATTGTTGAGGACTGAGGGCTGAAGATTGAGGATTCAGGACTGAGGATTCAGGATTAAGGTTTGAGGACTGAGGATTGAGGATTGAGGATTGAGGATTGAGGATTGAGGATTGAGGATTGTGGATTGAGGATTGAGGATTGAGGATTCAGGATTGTGGACTGAAGATTGAATATTGATGATTGATGATAGAGGATTGAGCATTGATGGTTGTGGATTGAGGACGAGGACTGAGGGTTGAGTATTGCTGTTTGAGGTCTGAGGATTGAAGCTTGATGATTGAGGATTGAAGATTGAGGATTGAGGATTGAAGATTGAGGATTGAAGATTGAGTACTGAGGATTGAAGATTGAGGATTGAGGATTGCGGATTGAGGATTGAGGATTGAAAATTAAGGATTGAGGATTGACAACTGATTGTTGAGGACTGACGGCTGAAGATTGAGGATTCAGGATTGAAGATTCCGGATTGAGGTTTGAGGACTGAGGATTGAGGGTTGAGGATTGATGGTTGAGGATTGAGGATTGAGGATTGAGTATTGACGCTTGAGTATTGAGGATTGAGGATGGAGGATTGAAGAGAGAGGACAGAGTATTGAGGATTGAGTGCTGAGAGTTGATGTTTGACGATTGCGATTTGATTATTGAATATTGGGGATTGAGTACTGAATCATGAGAATTCAGGATATTCTATTGAGTATTGAGAATTGAGGATTGATGGTTGAGTATTGAGGATTGATGGTTGAGGGTTCTGTGTTGAATATTGAGGATTGAGGATTGAGGATTGAGGATTGAGGATTGAGGATTGAGGATTAAAGATTGAGTATTGATGATTGAAGGTTGAGGATTGAGGATTCATGTTTGAGGATTGAGGACGGGGACTGACGGTTGAGGATTGAGGTTTGAGGATTGAGGATTGAGGATTGAGGACTGAGGATTGAGGATTGAGGATTGAGGGTTGTGGATTGAGGTCGAGGACTGAGGGTTGAGTATTGATGTTTGAGGTCTGAGGATTGAGGATTGAGGATTGAGAATTGAGGATTGAGGATTGAGGATTGAAGATTGAGGATTGAGGATTCAGGATTAAGGATTGAGGATTGAAGACTGAGGATTGGGTATTGAGGATTCAACATTGAGGATTGATTGTTGAGGATTGAGGATTGAGGATTGACGATTGAGGATTGGGGAATGAGAATCGAGGATTGAGGTTTGAGGATTGAGGATTGAGGATTGAGGATTGAGGGTTGCAGATTGAGTATTGGGGATTGAAGATTGAGGTTTGAGGATTGAGGATTGAGGATTGAGCATTGAGGATTGATGATTGAGGATTGAGGATTGAAGATTGAGTATTGAGGATTGAAGATTGAGGATTGAGGATTGAGGATTGAGGATTGAGGATTGAAGATTGAGGATTGGGGATTGAAGATTGAGGATTGGGTATTGCGGATTGAACATTGAGGATTGAGGATTGAGGATTGAAGACTGAGGATTGGGTATTGAGGATTGAGCATTGGGGATTGAGGGTTGAGGATTGAGGATTGAGGATTGAGGATTGAAGATTGAATATTAATGATTGAAGATTGAGGATTGAGGATTGAGGGTTGTGGATTGAGGACGAGGACTGAGGGTTGAGTATTGGTGTTTGAAGTCTGAGGATTGGGGATTGATGAATGGGAATTGAGGATTGAGGATTGAGGATTGAAGATTGAGGATTCGGTATTGAGGATTGAAGAATGAGGATTGAGGAGTGAGGACTGAGGATTGAGGATTGCAGTTTGAGTATTGAGGATTGAAGATTGAGGATTGAGGATTGATGATTGAGGATTGAAGATTGAGTATTGATGATTGAAGGTTGAGGATTGAGGATTCATGTTTGTGGATTGAGGACGGGGACTGACGGTTGAGGATTGAGGTTTGAGGATTGAGGATTGATGATTTAGGACTGAGGATTGAGGATTGAGGGTTGTGGATTGAGGACGAGGACTGAGGGTTGAGTATTGATGTTTGAGGTCTGAGGATTGAGGATTGAGGATTGAGAATTGAGGATTGAGGATTGAGGATTGAAGATTGAGGATTGTGGATTGAGGAATGAAGATTGAGTATTGAGGATTGAAGATTGAGGATTGAGGATTGAGGATTGAGGATTGAGGATTGAGGACTGAAGATTGAATATTGATGATTGAAGATTGAGGATTGGGTATTGATGGTTGTGGATTGAGGACGAGGACTGAGGGTTGAGTATTGCTGTTTGAGGTCTGAGGATTGAGGATTGAGTATTGAGAATTGAGGGTTGAGGATTGAGGATTGAAGATTGTGGATTGGGAATTGAGGATTGAAGAATGAGGATTGAGGATTGAGGATTGAAGGCTGAGGATTGAGGATTGAAGATTGAGTATTGTTGATTGAAGATTGAGTATTGAGGATTGAAGATTGAGGATTGATAATTGAGGATTGAAGATTGAGTATTGATGATTGAAGGTTGAGGATTGAGGATTCATGTTTGAGGATTGAGGACGGGGACTGACGGTTGAGGATTGAGGTTTGAGGATTGAGGATTGAGGATTTAGGACTGAGGATTGAGGATTGAGGGTTGTGGATTGAGGACGAGGACTGAGGCTTGAGTATTGATGTTTGAGGTCTGAGGATGAGGGCTGAGGGTTGAGGATTGAGGTTTGAGGACTGAGGACTGAGGATTGAGGATTGAGAATTGAGGACTGAGGGATGAGGATTGAAGATTGAGGATTGGGTGTTGAGGATTGAAGAATGTGGATTGAGGATTGAGGATTGAGTATTGAGGATTGAGAATTGAGGATTGAGTATTGAGGATTGAAGATTGAGGATTGAGGATTGAGGGTTGAGGATTGAGGACGAGGACTGACGGTTGAGGATTAAGGTTTGAGTACTGAGGATTGAGGATTGAGGACTGAGGATCGAGGATTGTGGATTGAGGATTGAGGATTGAAGATTGAGGATTGAGGATTGAGGATTGAGGATTGAGGATTGAGGATTGAAGATTGAGTATTGAGGATTGAAGATTGAGGATTGAGGATTGAGGATTGAGGATTGAAGATTGAGGATTGGGGATTGAGTATTGACGATTGAGGATTGAGTATTGAGGATTGAGAATTGAGGATTGAGTATTGAGGATTGAAGATTGAGGATTGAGGATTGAGGGTTGAAGATTGAGGATTGAGGATTGAGGATTGAAGATTGAAGATTGAGTATTGAGGGTTGAAGATTGAGGATTGAGGACTGAGAATTGAGGATTGAGTATTGAGGATTGAGGATTGAAGACTGAGGATTGGGTATTGAGGATTTAGCATTGGGGATTGAGGGTTGAGGATTGAGGATTGAGGATTGAGGATTGAAGATTGAATATTAATGATTGAAGATAGAGGATTGAGGATTGAGGGTTGTGGATTGAGGACGAGGACTGAGGGTTGAGTATTGATGTTTGAGGTCTGAGGATTGAGGATGGAGGATTGAGAATTGACGACTGAGGATTGAGGATTGAAGATTGAGGATTGGGTGTTGAGGATTGAAGAATGTGGATTGAGGATTGAGGATTGAGCATTGAAGATTGAGGATTGGGTATTGCGGTTTGAACATTGAGGATTGAAGATTGTGGATTGAAGATTCAGTATTGAGGATTCAACATTGAGGATTGATTGTTGAGGATTGAGGATTGAGGATTGACGATTGAGGATTGGGGAATGAGAATCGAGGATTGAGGTTTGAGGATTGAGGATTGAGGATTGAGGATTGAGGGTTGCAGATTGAGTATTGGGGATTGAAGATTGAGGTTTGAGGATTGAGGATTGAGGATTGAGCATTGAGGATTGATGATTGAGGATTGAGGATTGAAGATTGAGTATTGAGGATTGAAGATTGAGGATTGAGGATTGAGGATTGAGGATTGAGGATTGAAGATTGAGGATTGGGGATTGAAGATTGAGGATTGGGTATTGCGGATTGAACATTGAGGATTGAGGATTGAGGATTGAAGACTGAGGATTGGGTATTGAGGATTGAGCATTGGGGATTGAGGGTTGAGGATTGAGGATTGAGGATTGAGGATTGAAGATTGAATATTAATGATTGAAGATTGAGGATTGAGGATTGAGGGTTGTGGATTGAGGACGAGGACTGAGGGTTGAGTATTGGTGTTTGAAGTCTGAGGATTGGGGATTGATGAATGGGAATTGAGGATTGAGGATTGAGGATTGAAGATTGAGGATTCGGTATTGAGGATTGAAGAATGAGGATTGAGGAGTGAGGACTGAGGATTGAGGATTGCAGTTTGAGTATTGAGGATTGAAGATTGAGGATTGAGGATTGATGATTGAGGATTGAAGATTGAGTATTGATGATTGAAGGTTGAGGATTGAGGATTCATGTTTGTGGATTGAGGACGGGGACTGACGGTTGAGGATTGAGGTTTGAGGATTGAGGATTGATGATTTAGGACTGAGGATTGAGGATTGAGGATTGAGAATTGAGGATTGAGGATTGAGGATTGAGGAATGAAGATTGAGTATTGAGGATTGAAGATTGAGTATTGAGGATTGAGGATTGAGGATTGAGGATTGAAGATTGAGGACTGAGTGTTGAGGGATGCGTGATGAGAATTGATGTTAGTGGATTGAGATTTGAAGATTGAAGAATGGGGATTGAGTATTGAAAGCTGTGAATTGAGGATATTCTATTGAGGATTGAGGATTGACAATTGATTGTTGAGGACTTATGGATGAAGATTGAGGGTGAGGATGATTCGGGGTGGAGGTTTGAGGACTGAGGATTGAGGGTTGAGGATTGAGGATTGAGGATTGACGCTTGAGGATTGAGGATTGAGGATGGAGGATTGAAGAGAGAGGACTGAGTGTTGAGGATTGCGTGTTGAGAATTGATGTTTGAGGATTGAGATTTGATTATTGAATATTGTGGATTGAGTATTGAACCATGAGAATTCAGGATATTCTATTGAGTATTGAGAATTGAGGATTGATGGTTGAGTATTGAGGATTGATGGTTGAGGGTTGTGCGTTGAATATTGTGGAATGAGGATTGAGGATTGAGGATTGAAGTTTGAGTATTGATGATTGAAGATTGAGGATTGAGGATTGAGGGTTGAGGTTTGATGACCAGGACTGACGGTTGAGGATTGAGGTTTGAGGATTGAGGATTGAGGATTGAGGACTGAGGATTGAGGATTGAGGATTGAGCATTGAGGATTGAAGATTGAGGACTGAGGATGGAGGATTGAAGATTGACATTTGAGGATTGAAGATTGAGGATTGAGGATTGAGGATTGAGGATTGAGGATGAGGGCTGAGGGTTGAGGATTGAGGTTTGAGGACTGAGGACTGAGGATTGAGGATTGAGAATTGAGGACTGAGGGATGAGGATTGAAGATTGAGGATTGGGTGTTGAGGATTGAAGAATGTGGATTGAGGATTGAGGATTGAGTATTGAGGATTGAGAATTGAGGATTGAGTATTGAGGATTGAAGATTGAGGATTGAGGATTGAGGGTTGAGGATTGAGGACGAGGACTGACGGTTGAGGATTGAGGTTTGAGGACTGAGGATTGAGGATTGAGGACTGAGGATCGAGGATTGTGGATTGAGGATTGAGGATTGAAGACTGAGGATTGAGGATTGAGGATTGAGGATTGAGGATTGAGGATTGAAGATTGAGTATTGAGGATTGAAGATTGAGGATTGACGATTGAGGATTGAGGATTGAAGATTGAGTATTGAGGATTGAGGATTGAGGATTGAGGATTGAGGATTGAGGATTGAGGATTGAGGATTGAGGATTGAAGATTGAGTATTGAGTGTTGAAGATTAAGATTGAGGTTTGAGGATTGAGGATTGAAGATTGAGGATTGGGGATTGAGTATTGACGATTGAGGATTGAGTATTGAGGATTGAGAATTGAGGATTGAGTATTGAGGATTGAAGATTGAGGATTGAGGATTGAGGGTTGAGGATTGAGGACGAGGACTGACGGTTGAGGATTGAGGTTTGAGGACTGAGGATTGAGGATTGAGGACTGAGGATCGAGGATTGTGAATTGAGGATTGAGGATTGAAGATTGAGGATTGGGGACTGAGTGTTGAGAGCTGAAATATGAGAATTGATGTTTGTGGATAGAGATTCGAAGATTGCAGATTGAGTATTGAGTATTGAAAACTGTGAATTGATGATATTCTATTGAGGATTGTTAATTGACAACTGATTGTGGAGGACTGTGGTCTGAAGATGGAGGATTCAGGATTGAGGATTCAGGTTTGATGTTTGAGGACTGAGGATTGAGGATTGAGGGTTGTGGATTGAGGACGAGGGCTGAGGGTTGAGTATTGCTGTTTGAGGTCTGAGGATTGAGGATTGAGGATTGAGAATTGAGGATTGAGGATAGAGGATTGAAGATTGAGGATTGGGTATTGAGGATTCAAGAATGAGGATTGAGGATTGAGGATTGAGGATTGAGGATTGAGGATTGAAGACTGAGGATTGAGGATTGAGGTTTGAGGACTGAATATTGTGTATTGAGGATTGAAGATTGAGGATTGAGGATTGAGGGTTGAGGATTGAGGACGAGGACTGACGGTTGAGGAATGAGGTTTGAGGACTGAGGATTGAGGATTGAGGACTGAGGATCGAGGATTGTGGATTGAGGATTGAGGATTGAGGATTGAGGATTGAGGATTGAGGATTGAGGACTGAGGATTGTGGATTGAAGATTGAGGATTGGGTACTGCGCATTGAACATTGAGGATTGAAGATTGAGGATTGGGGACGGAGTGTTGAGTGTTGAGTGACGAGAATTGATGTTTGTGGATAGAGATTTGAAGATTGCAGATTGAGTATTGAGTATTGAAAACTATGAATTGATGATATTCCATTGAGGATTGGGGATTGACAACTGATTGTTGAGGACTGAGGGCTGAAGATTGAGGATTCAGGACTGAGGATTCAGGACTAAGGTTTGAGGACTGAGGATTGAGGATTGAGGATTGAGGATTGAGGATTGAGGATTGAGGATTGTGGATTGAGGATTGAGGATTGAGGATTCAGGATTGTGGACTGAAGATTGAATATTGATGATTGATGATAGAGGATTGAGCATTGATGGTTGTGGATTGAGGACGAGGACTGAGGGTTGAGTATTGCTGTTTGAGGTCTGAGGATTGAAGCTTGATGATTGAGGATTGAAGATTGAGGATTGAGGATTGAAGATTGAGGATTGAAGATTGAGTACTGAGGATTGAAGATTGAGGATTGAGGATTGCGGATTGAGGATTGAGGATTGAAAATTAAGGATTGAGGATTGACAACTGATTGTTGAGGACTGACGGCTGAAGATTGAGGATTCAGGATTGAAGATTCCGGATTGAGGTTTGAGGACTGAGGATTGAGGGTTGAGGATTGATGGTTGAGGATTGAGGATTGAGGATTGAGTATTGACGCTTGAGTATTGAGGATTGAGGATGGAGGATTGAAGAGAGAGGACAGAGTATTGAGGATTGAGTGCTGAGAGTTGATGTTTGACGATTGCGATTTGATTATTGAATATTGGGGATTGAGTACTGAATCATGAGAATTCAGGATATTCTATTGAGTATTGAGAATTGAGGATTGATGGTTGAGTATTGAGGATTGATGGTTGAGGGTTCTGTGTTGAATATTGAGGATTGAGGATTGAGGATTGAGGATTGAGGATTGAGGATTGAAGATTGAGGATTGAAGATTGAGTACTGAGGATTGAGGATTGAGAATTGAGGATTGAGGATTGAGGATTGAAGATTGAGGATTGAGGATTCAGGATTAAGGATTGAGGATTGAAGACTGAGGATTGGGTATTGAGGATTCAACATTGAGGATTGATTGTTGAGGATTGAGGATTGAGGATTGACGATTGAGGATTGGGGAATGAGAATCGAGGATTGAGGTTTGAGGATTGAGGATTGAGGATTGAGGATTGAGGGTTGCAGATTGAGTATTGGGGATTGAAGATTGAGGTTTGAGGATTGAGGATTGAGGATTGAGCATTGAGGATTGATGATTGAGGATTGAGGATTGAAGATTGAGTATTGAGGATTGAAGATTGAGGATTGAGGATTGAGGATTGAGGATTGAGGATTGAAGATTGAGGATTGGGGATTGAAGATTGAGGATTGGGTATTGCGGATTGAACATTGAGGATTGAGGATTGAGGATTGAAGACTGAGGATTGGGTATTGAGGATTGAGCATTGGGGATTGAGGGTTGAGGATTGAGGATTGAGGATTGAGGATTGAAGATTGAATATTAATGATTGAAGATTGAGGATTGAGGATTGAGGGTTGTGGATTGAGGACGAGGACTGAGGGTTGAGTATTGGTGTTTGAAGTCTGAGGATTGGGGATTGATGAATGGGAATTGAGGATTGAGGATTGAGGATTGAAGATTGAGGATTCGGTATTGAGGATTGAAGAATGAGGATTGAGGAGTGAGGACTGAGGATTGAGGATTGCAGTTTGAGTATTGAGGATTGAAGATTGAGGATTGAGGATTGATGATTGAGGATTGAAGATTGAGTATTGATGATTGAAGGTTGAGGATTGAGGATTCATGTTTGTGGATTGAGGACGGGGACTGACGGTTGAGGATTGAGGTTTGAGGATTGAGGATTGATGATTTAGGACTGAGGATTGAGGATTGAGGGTTGTGGATTGAGGACGAGGACTGAGGGTTGAGTATTGATGTTTGAGGTCTGAGGATTGAGGATTGAGGATTGAGAATTGAGGATTGAGGATTGAGGATTGAAGATTGAGGATTGAGGATTGAGGAATGAAGATTGAGTATTGAGGATTGAAGATTGAGGATTGAGGATTGAGGATTGAGGATTGAGGATTGAGGACTGAAGATTGAATATTGATGATTGAAGATTGAGGATTGGGTATTGATGGTTGTGGATTGAGGACGAGGACTGAGGGTTGAGTATTGCTGTTTGAGGTCTGAGGATTGAGGATTGAGTATTGAGAATTGAGGGTTGAGGATTGAGGATTGAAGATTGTGGATTGGGAATTGAGGATTGAAGAATGAGGATTGAGGATTGAGGATTGAAGGCTGAGGATTGAGGATTGAAGATTGAGTATTGTTGATTGAAGATTGAGTATTGAGGATTGAAGATTGAGGATTGATAATTGAGGATTGAAGATTGAGTATTGATGATTGAAGGTTGAGGATTGAGGATTCATGTTTGAGGATTGAGGACGGGGACTGACGGTTGAGGATTGAGGTTTGAGGATTGAGGATTGAGGATTTAGGACTGAGGATTGAGGATTGAGGGTTGTGGATTGAGGACGAGGACTGAGGCTTGAGTATTGATGTTTGAGGTCTGAGGATGAGGGCTGAGGGTTGAGGATTGAGGTTTGAGGACTGAGGACTGAGGATTGAGGATTGAGAATTGAGGACTGAGGGATGAGGATTGAAGATTGAGGATTGTGTGTTGAGGATTGAAGAATGTGGATTGAGGATTGAGGATTGAGTATTGAGGATTGAGAATTGAGGATTGAGTATTGAGGATTGAAGATTGAGGATTGAGGATTGAGGGTTGAGGATTGAGGACGAGGACTGACGGTTGAGGATTGAGGTTTGAGTACTGAGGATTGAGGATTGAGGACTGAGGATCGAGGATTGTGGATTGAGGATTGAGGATTGAAGATTGAGGATTGAGGATTGAGGATTGAGGATTGAGGATTGAGGATTGAAGATTGAGTATTGAGGATTGAAGATTGAGGATTGAGGATTGAGGATTGAGGATTGAAGATTGAGGATTGGGGATTGAGTATTGACGATTGAGGATTGAGTATTGAGGATTGAGAATTGAGGATTGAGTATTGAGGATTGAAGATTGAGGATTGAGGATTGAGGGTTGAGGATTGAGGACGAGGACTGACGGTTGAGGATCGAGGTTTGAGGACTGAGGATTGAGGATTGAGGACTGAGGATCGAGGATTGTGGATTGAGGATTGAGGATTGAAGATTGAGGATTGGGGACTGAGTGTTGAGAGCTGAAATATGAGAATTGATATTTGTGGATAGAGATTCGAAGATTGCAGATTGGGTATTGAGTATTGAAAACTGTGAATAGATGATATTCTATTGAGGATTGTTAATTGACAACTGATTGTGGAGGACTGAGGTCTGAAGATGGAGGATTCAGGATTGAGGATTCAGGTTTGATGTTTGAGGACTGAGGATTGAGGATTGAGGGTAGTGGATTGAGGACGAGAACTGAGGGTTGAGTATTGCTGTTTGAGGTCTGAGGATTGAGGATTGAGGATTGAGAATTGAGGACTGAGGATTGAGGATTGAAGATTGAGGATTGGGTGTTGAGGATTGAAGAATGTGGATTGAGGATTGAGGATTGAGGATTGAGGATTGAAGGTTGAGTATTGAGGATTGAAGATTGAGGATTGAGGATTGAGGATTGAGGATTGAGTATTGAAGATTGAGGATTGGGTATTGCGGATTGAACATTGAGGATTGAAGATTGAGGATTGCAGATTCAGTATTGAGGAATGAAGATTGAGGATTGAGGATTGAGGATTGAAGATTGAAGATTGAGTATTGAGGATTGAAGATTGAGGATTGAGGACTGAGAATTGAGGATTGAGGACTGAGGATTCAGGATTGAGGATTGAAGACTGAGGATTGGGTATTGAGGATTTAGCATTGGGGATTGAGGGTTGCGGATTGAGGATTGAGGATTGAGGATTGAAGATTGAATATTAATGATTGAAGATTGAGGATTGAGGATTGAGGGTTGTGGATTGAGGACGAGGACTGAGGGTTGAGTATTGGTGTTTGATGTCTGAGGATTGAGGATTGAGGATTGAGAATTGAGGATTGAGGATTGAGGATTGAAGATTGAGGATTCGGTATTGAGGATTGAAGATTGAGGATTGAGGATTGAGGATTGAAGATTGAAGATTGAGTATTGAGGGTTGAAGATTGAGGATTGAGGACTGAGAATTGAGGATTGAGTATTGAGGATTGAGGATTGAAGACTGAGGATTGGGTATTGAGGATTTAGCATTGGGGATTGAGGGTTGAGGATTGAGGATTGAGGATTGAGGATTGAAGATTGAATATTAATGATTGAAGATAGAGGATTGAGGATTGAGGGTTGTGGATTGAGGACGAGGACTGAGGGTTGAGTATTGATGTTTGAGGTCTGAGGATTGAGGATGGAGGATTGAGAATTGACGACTGAGGATTGAGGATTGAAGATTGAGGATTGGGTGTTGAGGATTGAAGAATGTGGATTGAGGATTGAGGATTGAGCATTGAAGATTGAGGATTGGGTATTGCGGTTTGAACATTGAGGATTGAAGATTGTGGATTGAAGATTCAGTATTGAGGATTGAAGATTGAGGATTGAGGATTGAGGTTTGAAGATTGAAGACTGAGGATTGAGGATTGAAGATTGAGTAATGATAATTAAAGATTGAGGATCGAGGATTGAGGGTTGTGAATTGAGGACGAGGGCTGAGGGTTGAGTATTGCTGTTTGAGGTCTGAGGATTGAGGATTGAGGATTGAGAATTGAGGACTGAGGATAGAGGATTGAAGATTGAGGATTGGGTATTGAGGATTCAAGAATGAGGATTGAGGATTGAGGATTGAGGATTGAGGATTGAGGATTGAAGACTGAGGATTGAGGATTGAGGTTTGAGGACTGAATATTGTGTATTGAGGATTGAAGATTGAGGATTGAGGATTGAGGGTTGAGGATTGAGGACGAGGACTGACGGTTGAGGAATGAGGTTTGAGGACTGAGGATTGAGGATTGAGGACTGAGGATCGAGGATTGTGGATTGAGGATTGAGGATTGAGGATTGAGGATTGAGGATTGAGGATTGAGGACTGAGAATTGAGTATTGAGGATTGAGGATTGAAGATTGAGGATTGAGGATTCAGGATTAAGGATTGAGGATTGAAGACTGAGGATTGGGTATTGAGGATTCAACATTGAGGATTGATTGTTGAGGATTGAGGATTGAGGATTGACGATTGAGGATTGGGGAATGAGAATCGAGGATTGAGGTTTGATGATTGAGGATTGAGGATTGAGGATTGAGGGTTGCAGATTGAGTATTGGGGATTGAAGATTGAGGTTTGAGGATTGAGGATTGAGGATTGAGCATTGAGGATTGATGATTGAGGATTGAGGATTGAAGATTGAGTATTGAGGATTGAAGATTGAGGATTGAGGATTGAGGATTGAGGATTGAGGATTGAAGATTGAGGATTGGGGATTGAAGATTGAGGATTGGGTATTGCGGATTGAACATTGAGGATTGAGGATTGAGGATTGAAGACTGAGGATTGGGTATTGAGGATTGAGCATTGGGGATTGAGGGTTGAGGATTGAGGATTGAGGATTGAGGATTGAAGATTGAATATTAATGATTGAAGATTGAGGATTGAGGATTGAGGGTTGTGGATTGAGGACGAGGACTGAGGGTTGAGTATTGGTGTTTGAAGTCTGAGGATTGGGGATTGATGAATGGGAATTGAGGATTGAGGATTGAGGATTGAAGATTGAGGATTCGGTATTGAGGATTGAAGAATGAGGATTGAGGAGTGAGGACTGAGGATTGAGGATTGCAGTTTGAGTATTGAGGATTGAAGATTGAGGATTGAGGATTGATGATTGAGGATTGAAGATTGAGTATTGATGATTGAAGGTTGAGGATTGAGGATTCATGTTTGTGGATTGAGGACGGGGACTGACGGTTGAGGATTGAGGTTTGAGGATTGAGGATTGATGATTTAGGACTGAGGATTGAGGATTGAGGGTTGTGGATTGAGGACGAGGACTGAGGGTTGAGTATTGATGTTTGAGGTCTGAGGATTGAGGATTGAGGATTGAGAATTGAGGATTGAGGATTGAGGATTGAAGATTGAGGATTGAGGATTGAGGAATGAAGATTGAGTATTGAGGATTGAAGATTGAGGATTGAGGATTGAGGATTGAGGATTGAGGATTGAGGACTGAAGATTGAATATTGATGATTGAAGATTGAGGATTGGGTATTGATGGTTGTGGATTGAGGACGAGGACTGAGGGTTGAGTATTGCTGTTTGAGGTCTGAGGATTGAGGATTGAGTATTGAGAATTGAGGGTTGAGGATTGAGGATTGAAGATTGTGGATTGGGAATTGAGGATTGAAGAATGAGGATTGAGGATTGAGGATTGAAGGCTGAGGATTGAGGATTGAAGATTGAGTATTGTTGATTGAAGATTGAGTATTGAGGATTGAAGATTGAGGATTGATAATTGAGGATTGAAGATTGAGTATTGATGATTGAAGGTTGAGGATTGAGGATTCATGTTTGAGGATTGAGGACGGGGACTGACGGTTGAGGATTGAGGTTTGAGGATTGAGGATTGAGGATTTAGGACTGAGGATTGAGGATTGAGGGTTGTGGATTGAGGACGAGGACTGAGGCTTGAGTATTGATGTTTGAGGTCTGAGGATGAGGGCTGAGGGTTGAGGATTGAGGTTTGAGGACTGAGGACTGAGGATTGAGGATTGAGAATTGAGGACTGAGGGATGAGGATTGAAGATTGAGGATTGGGTGTTGAGGATTGAAGAATGTGGATTGAGGATTGAGGTTTGAGTATTGAGGATTGAGAATTGAGGATTGAGTATTGAGGATTGAAGATTGAGGATTGAGGATTGAGGGTTGAGGATTGAGGACGAGGACTGACGGTTGAGGATTGAGGTTTGAGTACTGAGGATTGAGGATTGAGGACTGAGGATCGAGGATTGTGGATTGAGGATTGAGGATTGAAGATTGAGGATTGAGGATTGAGGATTGAGGATTGAGGATTGAGGATTGAAGATTGAGTATTGAGGATTGAAGATTGAGGATTGAGGATTGAGGATTGAGGATTGAAGATTGAGTATTGAGGATTGAGGATTGAGGATTGAGGATTGAGGATTGAGGATTGAGGATTGAGGATTGAGGATTGAAGATTGAGTATTGAGTGTTGAAGATTAAGATTGAGGTTAGAGGATTGAGGATTGAAGATTGAGGATTGGGGATTGAGTATTGACGATTGAGGATTGAGTATTGAGGATTGAGAATTGAGGATTGAGTATTGAGGATTGAAGATTGAGGATTGAGGATTGAGGGTTGAGGATTGAGGACGAGGACTGACGGTTGAGGATCGAGGTTTGAGGACTGAGGATTGAGGATTGGGGACTGAGGATCGAGGATTGTGGATTGAGGATTGAGGATTGAAGATTGAGGATTGCGGACTGAGTGTTGAGAGCTGAAATATGAGAATTGATATTTGTGGATAGAGATTCGAAGATTGCAGATTGAGTATTGAGTATTGAAAACTGTGAATTGATGATATTCTATTGAGGATTGTTAATTGACAACTGATTGTGGAGGACTGAGGTCTGAAGATGGAGGATTCAGGATTGAGGATTCAGG
Organism: Calliopsis andreniformis; assembly: GCF_051401765.1. NCBI lineage: Eukaryota > Metazoa > Arthropoda > Insecta > Hymenoptera > Andrenidae > Calliopsis > Calliopsis andreniformis. Next base: position 52,478 of record NW_027480586.1, on the reverse strand, counting down.
TTTGATGTTTGAGGACTGAGGATTGAGGATTGAGGGTAGTGGATTGAGGACGAGAACTGAGGGTTGAGTATTGCTGTTTGAGGTCTGAGGATTGAGGATTGAGGATTGAGAATTGAGGACTGAGGATTGAGGATTGAAGACTGAGGATTGGGTGTTGAGGATTGAAGAATGTGGATTGAGGATTGAGGATTGAGGATTGAGGATTGAAGGTTGAGTATTGAGGATTGAAGATTGAGGATTGAGGATTGAGGATTGAGGATTGAGTATTGAAGATTGAGGATTGGGTATTGCGGATTGAACATTGAGGATTGAAGATTGAGGATTGCAGATTCAGTATTGAGGAATGAAGATTGAGGATTGAGGATTGAGGATTGAAGATTGAAGATTGAGTATTGAGGATTGAAGATTGAGGATTGAGGACTGAGAATTGAGGATTGAGGACTGAGGATTCAGGATTGAGGATTGAAGACTGAGGATTGGGTATTGAGGATTTAGCATTGGGGATTGAGGGTTGCGGATTGAGGATTGAGGATTGAGGATTGAAGATTGAATATTAATGATTGAAGATTGAGGATTGAGGATTGAGGGTTGTGGATTGAGGACGAGGACTGAGGGTTGAGTATTGGTGTTTGATGTCTGAGGATTGAGGATTGAGGATTGAGAATTGAGGATTGAGGATTGAGGATTGAAGATTGAGGATTCGGTATTGAGGATTGAAGATTGAGGATTGAGGATTGAGGATTGAAGATTGAAGATTGAGTATTGAGGGTTGAAGATTGAGGATTGAGGACTGAGAATTGAGGATTGAGTATTGAGGATTGAGGATTGAAGACTGAGGATTGGGTATTGAGGATTTAGCATTGGGGATTGAGGGTTGAGGATTGAGGATTGAGGATTGAGGATTGAAGATTGAATATTAATGATTGAAGATAGAGGATTGAGGATTGAGGGTTGTGGATTGAGGACGAGGACTGAGGGTTGAGTATTGATGTTTGAGGTCTGAGGATTGAGGATGGAGGATTGAGAATTGACGACTGAGGATTGAGGATTGAAGATTGAGGATTGGGTGTTGAGGATTGAAGAATGTGGATTGAGGATTGAGGATTGAGCATTGAAGATTGAGGATTGGGTATTGCGGTTTGAACATTGAGGATTGAAGATTGTGGATTGAAGATTCAGTATTGAGGATTGAAGATTGAGGATTGAGGATTGAGGATTGAAGATTGAAGATTGAGGATTGAGGATTGAAGATTGAGTAATGATAATTAAAGATTGAGGATCGAGGATTGAGGGTTGTGAATTGAGGACGAGGACTGAGGGTTGAGTATTGATGTTTGAGGTCTGAGGATTGAGGATTGAGGATTGAGAATTGAGGACTGAGGATTGAGGAATGAAGATTGAGTATTGAGGATTGAAGATTGAGGATTGAGGTTTGAGGATTGAGGATTGAGGATTGAGGATTTAGGACTGAGGATTGAGGATTGAGGGTTGTGGATTGAGGACGAAGACTGAGGCTTGAGTATTGATGTTTGAGGTCTGAGGATTGAGGATTGAGGATTGAGAATTGAGGATTGAGGATTGAGGATTGAAGATTGAGGATTGAGGATTGAGGATTGAGGATTGACGATTGAAGACTGAGGATTGGGCATTGAGGATTCAACATTGAGGATTGAGGGTTGAGGATTGAGGATTGAGGATTGACGATTGAGGATTGAGGAATGAGAATCGAGGATTGAGGATTGAGGATTCAAGATTGAGGACTGGGCACTGAGGATTGAAGAATGAGGATTGCGGATTGAGGATTGAGGATTGAGGATTGCAGATTGAGTATTGAGGATTGAAGATTGAGGGTTGAAGATTGAGGATTGAGGATTGAGCATTGAGGATTGATGATTGAGGATTGAGGATTGAAGATTGAGTATTGAGGATTGAAGATTGAGGATTGAGGATTGAGGACTGAGGATTGAGGATTGAAGATTGAGGATTGGTGATTGAGGATTGACAATTGAGGATTGAGTATTGAGGACTGAGAATTGAGGATTGAGGATTGAATATTGAGGATTGCGGATTGAAGATTGAGTATTGATGATTGAAGATTGAGTATTGAGGATTGAAAATTGAGGATTGAGGATTGAGGATTGAGGAGTGAGGATTGAAGATTGAGGATTGGGGACGGAGTGTTGAGTGTTGAGAGATGAGAATTGATGTTTGTGGATAGAGATTTGAAGATTGCAGATTGAGTATTGAGTATTGAAAAATGTGAATTGATGATATTCCATTGAGGATTGGGGATTGACAACTGATTGTTGAGGACTGAGGGCTGTAGATTGAGTATTCAGAATTGAGGATTCAGAATTAAGGTTTGAGGACTGAGGATTGAGGATTGAGGATTGAGGATTGAGGATTGAGGATTGAAGATTGAGGATTGGGTATTGCGGATTGAACATTGAGGATTGAGGATTGAGGATTGAGGATTGAAGACTGAGGATTGAGGATTGAAGATTGAGTATTGTTGATTGAAGATTGAGTATTGAGGATTGAAAATTGAGGATTGAGGATTGAGGATTGAGGATTGAGGATTGAAGATTGAGGATTGGGGACGGAGTGTTGAGTGTTGAGTGATGAGAATTGATGTTTGTGGATAGAGATTTGAAGATTGCAGATTGAGTATTGAGTATTGAAAACTGTGAATTGATGGTATACCATTGAGGATTGGGGATTGACAGCTGATTGTTGCGGACTGAGGGCTGAAGATTGAGGATTCAGGATTGAGGATTCAGGATTAAGGTTTGAGGACTGAGGATTGAGGATTGAGGATTGAGGATTGAGGATTGAGGATTGAGGATTGAGGATTGAGGATTGAAGATTGAGGATTGGGTATTGAGGATTGAACATTGAGGATTGTGGATTGAGTATTGATGATTGAGGATTGAGGATTGAAGATTGAATATTGATGATTGAAGATTGAGGATCGAGGATTGAGGGTTGTGAATTGAGGACGAGGACTGAGGGTTGAGTATTGATGTTTAGGGTCTGAGGATTGAGGATTGAGGATTGAGAATTGAGTACTGAGGATGGAGGATTGAAGATTGAGGATTGGGTGTTGAGGATTGAAGAATGTGGATTGAGGATTGAGGATTGAGTATTAAAGATTGAGGATTGGGTATTGCGGTTTGAACATTGAGGATTGCAGATTGTGGATTGAAGATTCAGTATTGAGGATTGAAGATTGAGGATTGAGGATTGAGGATTGAAGATTGAAGATTGAGTATTGAGGATTGAAGATTGAGGATTGAGGACTGAGAATTGAGGATTGAGGATTGAGGATTGAGGATTGAGGATTGAAGACTGAGTATTGGGTATTGAGGATTTAGCATTGGGGATTGAGGGTTGAGGATTGAGGATTGAGGATTGAGGATTGAAGATTGAATATTAATGATTGAAGATTGAGGATTGAGGATTGATGGTTGTGGATTGAGGACGAGGACTGAGGGTTGAGTATTGCTGTTTGAGGTCTGAGAATTGAAGCTTGATGATTGAGGATTGAAGATTGAGGATTGAGGATTGAAGATTGAGGATTGAAGATTGAGGATTGAGGATTGCGGATTGAGGATTGAGGATTGAAAATTAAGGATTGAGGATTGACAATTGATTGTTGAGGACTGACGGCTGAAGATTGAGGATTCAGGATTGAAGATTCCGGATTGAGGTTTCAGGACTGAGGATTGAGGGTTGAGGATTGATGATTGAGGATTGAGGATTGAGGATTGAGTATTGACGCTTGAGTATTGAGGATTGAGGATGGAGGATTGAAGAGAGAGGACAGAGTATTGAGGATTGAGTGCTGAGAGTTGATGTTTGACGATTGCGATTTGATTATTGAATATTGAGGATTGAGTACTGAATCATGAGAATTCAGGATATTCTATTGAGTATTGAGAATTGAGGATTGATGGTTGAGTATTGAGGATGGATGGTTGAGGGTTGTGTGTTGAATATTGAGGATTGAGGATTGAGGATTGAGGATTGAGGATTGAGGATTGAGGATTGAAGATTGAGTATTGATGATTGAAGGTTGAGGATTGAGGATTCATGTTTGAGGATTGAGGACGGGGACTGACGGTTGAGGATTGAGGTTTGAGGATTGAGGATTGAGGATTGAGGACTGAGGATTGAGGATTGAGGATTGAGGGTTGTGGATTGAGGTCGAGGACTGAGGGTTGAGTATTGATGTTTGGGGTCTGAGGATTGAGGATTGAGCATTGAGAATTGAGGACTGACGATTGAGGATTGAAGATTGAGGATTGGGTGTTGAGCATTGAAGAATGTGGATTGAGGATTGAGGATTGAGTATTGATGATTGAGGATTGGGTATTGCGGTTTGAACATTGAGGATTGAAGATTGTGGATTGAAGATTCAGTATTGAGGATTGAAGATTGAGGATTGAGGATTGTGGATTGAAGATTGAAGATTGAGTATTGAGGATTGAAGATTGAGGATTGAGGACTGAGAATTGAGGATTGAGAATTGAGGATTGAGGATTGAGGATTGAAGACTGAGGATTGGGTATTGAGGATTTAGCATTGGGGATTGAGGGTTGAGGATTGGGGATTGAGGATTGAGGATTGAAGATTGAATATTAATGATTGAAGTTTGAGGATTGAGGATTGAGGGTTGTGGATTGAGGACGAGGACTGAGGGTTGAGTATTGGTGTTTGAAGTCTGAGGATTGAGGATTGAGAATTGAGGATTGAGGATTGATGACTGAAGATTGAGGATCGAGGATTGAGCATTGAAGATTGAGGATTTGGGACTGAGGATTGAAGATTGAGGATTGAGGATTGAAGATTGACGATTGAGGATTGAGAATTGAGGATTGAGGATTGAGGAATGAGCATTGAAGGTAGAGTATTGAGGATTGAAGGTTGAGGATTGTGGATTGAGTATTGAGGATTGAGGATTGAGGATTGAGGATTGACGATTGAGGATTGAAGATTGAGGATTGGGGACTGAGTGTTGAGGGTTGAATTATGAGAATTGATGTTTGTGGATAGAGATTCGAAGATCGCAGATTGAGTATTGAGTATTGAAAACTGTGAATTGATGATATTCTATTGAGGATTGTGAATTGACAACTGATTGTTGAGGACTGAGGTCTGAAGATTGAGGATTCAGGATTGAGGATTCAGGTTTGATGTTTGAGGACTGAGGATTGAGGATTGAGTATTGAGGATTGAGGATTGAGGATTGAGGATTGACGATTGAGGATTGAAGATTGAGGATTGGGGACTGAGTGTTGAGGGTTGAATTATGAGAATTGATGTTTGTGGATAGAGATTCGAAGATCGCAGATTGAGTATTGAGTATTGAAAACTGTGAATTGATGATATTCTATTGAGGATTGTGAATTGACAACTGATTGTTGAGGACTGAGGTCTGAAGATTGAGGATTCAGGATTGAGGATTCAGGTTTGATGTTTGAGGACTGAGGATTGAGGATTGAGTATTGAGGATTGAGGATTGAGGATTGAGGATTGAGGATTGAGGATTGAAGATTGAGGATTGAGGATTGAGGATGAGGGCTGAGGGTTGAGGATTGAGGTTTGAGGACTGAGGACTGAGGATTGAACATTGTGAGTTGATGATTGAGGATTGAGGATTCAAGATTGAGGATTGGGTATTGAGGATTGAAGAATGAGGATTGAGGAATGAGTATTGAGGATTGAGGATTGAAGATTGAGTACTGAGGATTGAAGCCTGACGATTGAGTATTGAGGATTGAGGATTGAGGATTGAGGATCGAGGATTGAAGATTGAGTATTGAGGATTGAAGACTGAGGATCGAGGATTGTGGATTGAGGATTGAGGATTGAAGATTGAGGATTGGGGACTGAGTGTTGATGGTTGAATGATGAGAATTGATGTTTGTGGATAGAGATTCGAAGATTGCAGATTGAGCATTGAGTATTGAAAACTGTGAATTGATGATATTCTATTGAGGATTGAGAATTGACAACTGATTGTTGAGGACTGAGGCCTGAAGATTGAGGATTCAGGATTGAGGATTCAGGTTTGATGTTTGAGGACTGAGGATTGAGGATTGAGGATTGAGGATTGAGGATTGAGGACTGAGGATTGTGGATTGAAGATTGAGGATTGGGTATTGCGCATTGAACATTGAGGATTGAAGATTGAGGATTGGGGACGGAGTATTGAGTGTTGAGTGATGCGAATTGATGTTTGTGGATAGAGATTTGAAGATTGCAGATTGAGTATTGAGTATTGAAAACTATGAATTGATGATATTCCATTGAGGATTGGGGATTGACAACTGATTGTTGAGGACTGAGGGCTGAAGATTGAGGATTCAGGACTGAGGATTCAGGATTAAGGTTTGAGGACTGAGGATTGAGGATTGAGGATTGAGGATTGAGGATTGAAGATTGAGGATTGAGGATTGCGGATTGAGGATTGAGGATTGAAAATTAAGGATTGAGGATTGACAATTGATTGTTGAGGACTGACGGCTGAAGATTGAGGATTCAGGATTGAAGATTCCGGATTGAGGTTTGAGGACTGAGGATTGAGGGTTGAGGATTGATGATTGAGGATTGAGGATTGAGGATTGAGTATTGACGCTTGAGTATTGAGGATTGAGGATGGAGGATTGAAGAGAGAGGACAGACTATTGAGGATTGAGTGCTGAGAGTTGATGTTTGACGATTGCGATTTGATTATTGAATATTGAGGATTGAGTACTGAATCATGAGAATTCAGGATATTCTATTGAGTATTGAGAATTGAGGATTGATGGTTGAGTATTGAGGATTGATGGTTGAGGGTTGTGTGTTGAATATTGAGGATTGAGGATTGAGGATTGAGGATTGAGGATTGAGGATTGAGGATTGAAGATTGAGTATTGATGATTGAAGGTTGAGGATTGAGGATTCATGTTTGAGGATTGAGGACGGGGACTGACGGTTCAGGATTGAGGTTTGAGGATTGACGATTGAGGATTGAGGACTGAGGATTGAGGATTGAGGACTGAGGGTTGTGGATTGAGGTCGAGGACTGAGGGTTGAGTATTGATGTTTGAGGTCTGAGGATTGAGGGTTGAGGATTGAGAATTGAGGATTGAGGATTGAGGATTGAAGATTGAGAATTGAGGATTCAGGATTGAGGATTGAGGATTGAAGACTGAGGATTGGGTATTGAGGATTCAACATTGAGGATTGATTGTTGAGGATTGAGGATTGAGGATTGACGATTGAGGATTGAGGAAATAGAATCGAGGATTGAGGTTTGAGGATTGAAGATTGAGGACTGGGCACTGAGGATTGAAGAATGAGGATTGAGGATTGAGGATTGAGGATTGAGGGTTGCACATTGAGTATTGAGGATTGAAGATTGTGGTTTGAGGATTGAGGATTGAAGATTGAGTATTGAGGATTGAAGATTGAGGATTGAGGATTGAGGATTGAGGATTGAGGATTGAAGATTGAGGATTGGGGATTGAAGATTGAGGATTGGGTATTGCGGATTGAACATTGAGGATTGAGGATTGAGGATTGAAGACTGAGGATTGGGTATTGAGGATTGAGCATTGGGGATTGAGGGTTGACGATTGAGGATTGAGGATTGAGGATTGAAGATTGAATATTAATGATTGAAGATTGAGGATTGAGGATTGGGGGTTGTGGATTGAGGACGAAGACTGAGGGTTGAGTATTGGTGTTTGAAGTCTGAGGATTGAGGATTGAGGATTGAGAATTGAGGATTGAGGATTGAGGACTGAAGATTGAGGATTCGGTATTGAGGACTGAAGAATGAGGATTGGGTATTGAGGATTGAAGAATGAGGATTGAGAATTGAGGACTGAGGATTGAGGAATGAGGATTGAGGATTGAGGATTGAAGGTTGAGTATTGAGGATTGAAGATTGAGGATTGAGGATTGAGGATTGAGGATTGAGTATTGAAGGTTGAGGATTGGGTATTGCGGATTGAACATTGAGGATTGAACATTGAGGATTGAAGATTCAGTATTGAGGATTGAAGATTGAGGATTGAGGATTGAGAATTGAAGATTGAAGATTGAGTATTGAGGATCGAAGATTGAGGATTGAGGATTGAGAATTGAGGATTGAGGATTGAGGATTGAGGATTGAGGATTGAAGACTGAGGATTGGGTATTGAGGATTTAGCATTGGGGATTGAGGGTTGAGGATTGAGGATTGAGGATTGAGGACTGAGGATTGAGGGTTGTGGATTGAGGACGAGGACTGAGGGTTGAGTATTGGTGTTTGAAGTCTGAGGATTGAGGATTGAGGATTGAGAATAGAGGATTGAGGATTGAGGATTGAAGATTGAGGACTCGGTATTGAGGATTGAAGAATGAGGATTGAGGAGTGAGGACTGAGGATTGAGGATTGCAGTTTGAGTATTGAGGATTGAAGATTGAGGATTGAGGATTGAGGATTGAGGATTGAGGATTGAGGATTGAGAATTGAGGATTGAGGATTGAGGACTGAAGATTGAGGATTGAGGATTGAGGATTGAAGATTGCGGATTGAGGATTGAGGATTGAGGATTTAGGATTGAAGATTGAGGATTGGGGATTGAGGATTGACGATTGAGTATTGAGCATTGAGGATTGAGAATTGAGGACTGAGGATTGAAGATTGAGTATTGAGGATTGAAGATTGAGGATTGAGGATTGAGTATTGACGATTGAGGATTGAGTATTGAGGATTGAGAATTGAGGATTGATTATTGAAGATTGAGTATTGAGGATTGAAGATTGAGGATTGAGGATTGAGGATTGAGGATTGAGGATGAGGGCTGAGGGTTGAGGATTGAGGTTTGAGGACTGAGGGCAGAGGATTGAGGATTGAGAGTTGAGGATTGAGTATTGAGTATTGTAGATTGAGGATTGGGTATTGCGGATTGAAGAATGTGGGTTGAGGACTGAGGGTTGAGGATTGAGTATTGAAGATTGAAGATTGAGGATTGAGGATTGAGGATTGAATATTGAGTATTGATGATTGAAGGTTGAGGATTGAGGATTCATGTCTGTGGATTGAGGACGGGGACTGACGGTTGAGGATTGAGGTTTGAGGATTGAGGATTGAGGATTGAGGGTTGTGGATTGAGGACGAGGACTGAGGGTTGAGTATTGATGTTTGAGGTCTGAGGATTGAGGATTGAGGATTGAGAATTGAGGATTGAGGATTGAGGATTGAAGATTGAGGATTGAGGATTGAGGAATGAAGATTGAGTATTGAGGATTGAAGATTGAGGATTGAGGATTGAGGATTGAGGATTGAGGATTGAGGACTGAAGATTGAATATTGATGATTGAAGATTGAGGATTGGGTATTGATGGTTGTGGATTGAGGACGAGGACTGAGGGTTGAGTATTGCTGTTTGAGGTCTGAGGATTGAGGATTGAGTATTGAGAATTGAGGGTTGAGGATTGAGGATTGAAGATTGTGGATTGGGAATTGAGGATTGAAGAATGAGGATTGAGGATTGAGGATTGAAGACTGAGGATTGAGGATTGAAGATTGAGTATTGTTGATTGAAGATTGAGTATTGAGGATTGAAGATTGAGGATTGATAATTGAGGATTGAAGATTGAGTATTGATGATTGAAGGTTGAGGATTGAGGATTCATGTTTGAGGATTGAGGACGGGGACTGGCGGTTGAGGATTGAGGTTTGAGGATTGAGGATTGAGGATTTAGGACTGAGGATTGAGGATTGAGGGTTGTGGATTGAGGACGAGGACTGAGGCTTGAGTATTGATGTTTGAGGTCTGAGGATGAGGGCTGAGGGTTGAGGATTGAGGTTTGAGGACTGAGGACTGAGGATTGAGGATTGAGGATTGAGAATTGAGGACTGAGGGATGAGGATTGAAGATTGAGGATTGGGTGTTGAGGATTGAAGAATGTGGATTGAGGATTGAGGATTGAGTATTGAGGATTGAGAATTGAGGATTGAGTATTGAGGATTGAAGATTGAGGATTGAGGATTGAGGGTTGAGGATTGAGGACGAGGACTGAGGGTTGAGGATTGAGGTTTGAGTACTGAGGATTGAGGATTGAGGACTGAGGATCGAGGATTGTGGATTGAGGATTGAGGATTGAAGATTGAGGATTGAGGATTGAGGATTGAGGATTGAGGATTGAGGATTGAAGATTGAGTATTGAGGATTGAAGATTGAGGATTGAGGATTGAGGATTGAGGATTGAAGATTGAGTATTTAGGATTGAGGATTGAGGATTGAGGATTGAGGATTGAGGATTGAGGATTGAGGATTGAGGATTGAAGATTGAGTATTGAGTGTTGAAGATTAAGATTGAGGTTTGAGGATTGAGGACTGAAGATTGAGGATTGGGGATTGAGTATTGACGATTGAGGATTGAGTATTGAGGATTGAGAATTGAGGATTGAGTATTGAGGATTGAAGATTGAGGATTGAGGATTGAGGGTTGAGGATTGAGGACGAGGACTGACGGTTGAGGATTGAGGTTTGAGGACTGAGGTTTGAGGATTGAGGACTGAGGATCGAGGATTGTGGATTGAGGATTGAGGATTGAAGATTGAGGATTGGGGACTGAGTGTTGAGAGCTGAAATATGAGAATTGATATTTGTGGATAGAGATTCGAAGATTGCAGATTGAGTATTGAGTATTGAAAACTGTGAATTGATGATATTCTATTGAGGATTGTTAATTGACAACTGATTGTGGAGGACTGAGGTCTGAAGATGGAGGATTCAGGATTGAGGATTCAGGTTTGATGTTTGAGGACTGAGGATTGAGGATTGAGGGTAGTGGATTGAGGACGAGAACTGAGGGTTGAGTATTGCTGTTTGAGGCCTGAGGATTGAGGATTGAGGATTGAGAATTGAGGACTGAGGATTGAGGATTGAAGATTGAGGATTGGGTGTTGAGGATTGAAGAATGTGGATTGAGGATTGAGGATTGAGGATTGAGGATTGAAGGTTGAGTATTGAGGATTGAAGATTGAGGATTGAGGATTGAGGATTGAGGATTGAGTATTGAAGATTGAGGATTGGGTATTGCGGATTGAACATTGAGGATTGAAGATTGAGGATTGCAGATTCAGTATTGAGGAATGAAGATTGAGGATTGAGGATTGAGGATTGAAGATTGAAGATTGAGTATTGAGGATTGAAGATTGAGGATTGAGGACTGAGAATTGAGGATTGAGGACTGAGGATTCAGGATTGAGGATTGAAGACTGAGGATTGGGTATTGAGGATTTAGCATTGGGGATTGAGGGTTGCGGATTGAGGATTGAGGATTGAGGATTGAAGATTGAATATTAATGATTGAAGATTGAGGATTGAGGATTGAGGGTTGTGGATTGAGGACGAGGACTGAGGGTTGAGTATTGGTGTTTGAAGTCTGAGGATTGAGGATTGAGGATTGAGAATTGAGGATTGAGGATTGAGGATTGAAGATTGAGGATTCGGTATTGAGGATTGAAGATTGAGGATTGAGGATTGAAGATTGAAGATTGAGTATTGAGGGTTGAAGATTGAGGATTGAGGACTGAGAATTGAGGATTGAGGACTGAGAATTGAGGATTGAGGATTGAGGATTGAGGATTGAAGACTGAGGATTGGGTATTGAGGATTTAGCATTGGGGATTGAGGGTTGAGGATTGAGGATTGAGGATTGAGGATTGAAGATTGAATATTAATGATTGAAGATAGAGGATTGAGGATTGAGGGTTGTGGATTGAGGACGAGGACTGAGGGTTGAGTATTGATGTTTGAGGTCTGAGGATTGAGGATGGAGGATTGAGAATTGACGACTGAGGATTGAGGATTGAAGATTGAGGATTGGGTGTTGAGGATTGAAGAATGTGGATTGAGGATTGAGGATTGAGCATTGAAGATTGAGGATTGGGTATTGCGGTTTGAACATTGAGGATTGAAGATTGTGGATTGAAGATTCAGTATTGAGGATTGAAGATTGAGGATTGAGGATTGAGGATTGAAGATTGAAGATTGAGGATTGAGGATTGAAGATTGAGTAATGATAATTAAAGATTGAGGATCGAGGATTGAGGGTTGTGAATTGAGGACGAGGACTGAGGGTTGAGTATTGTTGTTTGAGGTCTGAGGATTGAGGATTGAGGATTGAGAATTGAGGACTGAGGATTGAGGATTGAAGATTGAGGATTGGGTGTTGAGGATTGAAGAATGTGGATTGAGGATTGAGGATTGAGTAATGAAGATTGAGGAATGGGTATTGCGGTTTGATCATTGAGGATTGAAGATTGTGGATTGAAGATTCAGTATTCAGGATTGAAGATTGAGGATTGAGGATTGAGGATTGAACATTGAAGATTGAGTATTGAGGATTGAAGATTGAGGATTGAGGACTGAGAATTGAGGATTGAGGATTGAGGATTGAGGATTGAGGATTGAGGATTGAGTATTGAGGATTGAGGATTGAGGATTGAGGATTGAGGATTGAAGATTGAGTATTGATGATTGAAGATTGAGGATTGAGGATTGAGGGTTGAGGTTTGAGAACGAGGACTGACGGTCGAGGATTGAGGTTTGAGGATTGAGGATTGAGGATTGAGGACTGAAGATTGAATATTGATGATTGAAGGTTGAGGATTCAGTATTGATGGTTGTGGATTGAGGACGAGGGCTGAGGGTTGAGTATTGCTGTTTGAGGTCTGAGGATTGAGGATTGAGGATTGAGAATTGAGGATTGAGGATAGAGGATTGAGGATTGAGGATTGAGGACTGAGGATTGAGGATTGAGGATTGAGGACTGAATATTGAGTATTGAGGATTGAAGATTGAGGATTGAGGATTGAGGGTTGAGGATTGAGGACGAGGACTGACGGTTGAGGATTGAGGTTTGAGGACTGAGGATTGAGGATTGAGGACTGAGGATCGAGGATTGTGGATTGAGGATTGAGGATTGAGGATTGAGGATTGAGGATTGAGGATTGAGGATTGAGGACTGAGGATTGTGGATTGAAGATTGAGGATTGGGTACTGCGCATTGGACATTGAGGATTGAATATTGAGGATTGGGGACGGAGTGTTGAGTGTTGAGTGATGAGAATAGATGTTTGTGGATAGAGATTTGAAGATTGCAGATTGAGTATTGAGTATTGAAAACTATGAATTGATGATATTCCATTGAGGATTGGGGATTGACAACTGATTGTTGAGGACTGAGGGCTGAAGATTGAGGATTCAGGACAGAGGATTCAGGATTAGGGTCTGAGGACTGAGGATTGAGGATTGAGGATTGAGGATTGAGGATTGAGGATTGAGGATTGAGGATTGAGGATTGAGGATTGAGGATTCAGGATTGAGGACTGAAGATTGAATATTGATGATTGATGATAGAGGATTGAGCATTGATGGTTGTGGATTGAGGACGAGGACTGAGGGTTGAGTATTGCTGTTTGAGGTCTGAGGATTGAAGCTTGATGATTGAGGATTGAAGATTGAGGATTGAGGATTGAAGATTGAGGATTGAAGATTGAGTACTGAGGATTGAAGATTGAGGATTGAGGATTGCGGATTGAGGATTGAGGATTGAAAATTAAGGATTGAGGATTGACAATTGATTATTGAGGACTGACGGCTGAAGATTGAGGATTCAGGATTGAAGATTCCGGATTGAGGTTTGAGGACTGAGGATTGAGGGTTGAGGATTGATGATTGAGGATTGAGGATTGAGGATTGAGTATTGACGCTTCAGTATTGAGGATTGAGGATGGAGGATTGAAGAGAGAGGACAGAGTATTGAGGATTGAGTGCTGAGAGTTGATGTTTGACGATTGCGATTTGATTATTGAATATTGAGGATTGAGTACTGAATCATGAGAATTCAGGATATTCTATTGAGTATTGAGAATAGAGGATTGATGGTTGAGTATTGAGGATTGATGGTTGAGGGTTGTGTGTTGAATATTGAGGATTGAGGATTGAGGATTGAGGATTGAGGATTGAGGATTGAGGATTGAAGATTGAGTATTGATGATTGAAGGTTGAGGATTGAGGATTCATGTTTGAGGATTGAGGACGGGGACTGACGGTTGAGGATTGAGGTTTGAGGATTGAGGATTGAGGACTGAGGATTGAGGATTGAGGATTGAGGGTTGTGGATTGAGGTCGAGGACTGAGGGTTGAGTATTGATGTTTGAGGTCTGAGGATTGAGGATTGAGGATTGAGAATTGAGGATTGAGGATTGAGGATTGAAGATTGAGGATTGAGGATTCAGGATTGAGGATTGAGGATTGAAGACTGAGGACTGGGTATTGAGGATTCAACATTGAGGATTGATTGTTGAGGATTGAGGATTGAGGATTGACGATTGAGGATTGAGGAATGAGAATCGAGGATTGAGGTTTGAGGATTGAAGATTGAGGACTGGGCACTGAGGATTGAAGAATGAGGATTGAGGATTGAGGATTGAGGATTGAGGGTTGCAGATTGAGTATTGGGGATTGAAGATTGAGGTTTGAGGATTGAGGATTGAGGATTGAGCATTGAGGATTGATGATTGAGGATTGAGGATTGAAGATTGAGTATTGAGGATTGAAGATTGAGGATTGAGGATTGAGGATTGAGGATTGAGGATTGAAGATTGAGGATTGGGGATTGAAGATTGAGGATTGGGTATTGCGGATTGAACATTGAGGATTGAGGATTGAGGATTGAAGACTGAGGATTGGGTATTGAGGATTGAGCATTGGGGATTTAGGGTTGAGGATTGAGGATTGAGGATTGAGGATTGAAGATTGAATATTAATGATTGAAGATTGAGGATTGAGGATTGGGGGTTGTGGATTGAGGACGAGGACCGAGGGTTGAGTATTGGTGTTTGAAGTCTGAGGATTGAGGATTGAGGATTGAGAATTGAGGATTGAGGATTGAGGACTGAAGACTGAGGATTCGGTATTGAGGACTGAAGAATGAGGGTTGAGGAGTGAGGACTGAGGATTGAGGATTGCAGTTTGAGTATTGAGCATTGAAGATTGAGGATTGAGGATTGAGCATTGAGGATTGAGGATTGAGGATTGAAGATTGAGTATTGAGGATTGAAGATTGACGATTGAGGATTGAGAATTGAGGATTGAAGACTGTGGATTGGGTATTGAGGATTGAGCATTGGGGATTGAGGGTTGAGGATTGAGGATTGAGGATAGAGGATTGAAGATTGAAGATTGAATATTAATGATTGAAGATTGAGGATTGAGGATTGAGGGTTGTGGATTGAGGACGAGGACTGAGGGTTGAGTATTGGTGTTTGAAGTCTGAGGATTGGGGATTGATGAATGAGATTTGAGGATTGAGGATTGAGGATTGAAGATTGAGGATTCGGTATTGAGGATTGAAGAATGAGGATTGAGGAGTGAGGACTGAGGATTGAGGATTGCAGTTTGAGTATTGAGGATTGAAGATTGAGGATTGAGGATTGAGGATTGAGGATTGAGGATTGAGGATTGAGGATTGAAGATTGAGTATTGAGGATTGAAGATTGAGGATTGAGGATTGAGGATTGAGGATTGAGGATTGAAGATTGAGTATTGGGGATTGAGGATTGACGATTGAGGATTGAGAATTGAGGATTGAGGATTGAGGATTGGGGACTGAGTGTTGAGGGTTGAGTGATGAGAATTCATGTTTGTGGATAGAGATTTGAAGATTGCAGGTTGAGTATTGAGTATTGAAGCCTGTGAATTGAGGATTTTCTATTGAGGATTGAGGATTGACAACTGATTGTTGAGGAGTGAGGGCTGAAGACTGAGGATTCAGGTTTGATGATTCAGGATTGAGGTTTGTGGACTGAGGATTGAGGATTGAGGATTGAGGATTGAGGATTGAGGATTGAGGATTGAAGATTGAGGATAGGGTATTGAGGATTGAACATTGAGGATTGTGGATTGAGTATTGATGATTGAGGATTGAGGATTGAAGGTTGAATATTGATGATTGAAGATTGAGGATCGAGGATTGAGGGTTGTGGATTGAGGACGAGGACTGAGGGTTGAGTATTGATGTTTGAGGTCTGAGGATTGAGGATTGAGGATTGAGAATTGAGGATTGAGGATTGAGGATTGAAGATTGAGGATTGAGGATTCAGGATTGAGGATTGAGGATTGAAGACTGAGGACTGGGTATTGAGGATTCAACATTGAGGATTGATTGTTGAGGATTGAGGATTGAGGATTGACGATTGAGGATTGAGGAATGAGAATCGAGGATTGAGGTTTGAGGATTGAAGATTGAGGACTGGGCACTGAGGATTGAAGAATGAGGATTGAGGATTGAGGATTGAGGATTGAGGGTTGCAGATTGAGTATTGGGGATTGAAGATTGAGGTTTGAGGATTGAGGATTGAGGATTGAGCATTGAGGATTGATGATTGAGGATTGAGGATTGAAGATTGAGTATTGAGGATTGAAGATTGAGGATTGAGGATTGAGGATTGAGGATTGAGGATTGAAGATTGAGGATTGGGGATTGAAGATTGAGGATTGGGTATTGCGGATTGAACATTGAGGATTGAGGATTGAGGATTGAAGACTGAGGATTGGGTATTGAGGATTGAGCATTGGGGATTTAGGGTTGAGGATTGAGGATTGAGGATTGAGGATTGAAGATTGAATATTAATGATTGAAGATTGAGGATTGAGGATTGGGGGTTGTGGATTGAGGACGAGGACCGAGGGTTGAGTATTGGTGTTTGAAGTCTGAGGATTGAGGATTGAGGATTGAGGATTGAGAATTGAGGATTGAGGATTGAGGACTGAAGACTGAGGATTCGGTATTGAGGACTGTAGAATGAGGGTTGAGGAGTGAGGACCGAGGATTGAGGATTGCAGTTTGAGTATTGAGCATTGAAGATTGAGGATTGAGGATTGAGGATTGAGGATTGAAGATTGAGTATTGAGGATTGAAGATTGACGATTGAGGATTGAGAATTGAGGATTGAAGACTGAGGATTGGGTATTGAGGATTGAGCATTGGGGATTGAGGGTTGAGGATTGAGGATTGAGGATTGAGGATTGAGGATTGAAGATTGAAGATTGAATATTAATGATTGAAGATTGAGGATTGAGGATTGAGGGTTGTGGATTGAGGACGAGGACTGAGGGTTGAGTATTGGTGTTTGAAGTCTGAGGATTGGGGATTGATGAATGAGATTTGAGGACTGAGGATTGAGGATTGCAGTTTGAGTATTGAGGATTGAAGATTGAGGATTGAGGATTGAGGATTGAGGATTGAGGATTGAGGATTGAGGATTGAAGATTGAGTATTGAGGATTGAAGATTGAGGATTGAGGATTGAGGATTGAGGATTGAGGATTGAAGATTGAGTATTGGGGATTGAGGATTGACGATTGAGGATTGAGAATTGAGGATTGAGGATTGAGGATTGGGGACTGAGTGTTGAGGGTTGAGTGATGAGAATTCATGTTTGTGGATAGAGATTTGAAGATTGCAGGTTGAGTATTGAGTATTGAAGCCTGTGAATTGAGGATTTTCTATTGAGGATTGAGGATTGACAACTGATTGTTGAGGAGTGAGGGCTGAAGACTGAGGATTCAGGTTTGATGATTCAGGATTGAGGTTTGTGGACTGAGGATTGAGGATTGAGGATTGAGGATTGAGGATTGAGGATTGAGGATTGAGGATTGAAGATTGAGGATTGGGTATTGAGGATTGAACATTGAGGATTGTGGATTGAGTATTGATGATTGAGGATTGAGGATTGAAGATTGAATATTGATGATTGAAGATTGAGGATCGAGGATTGAGGGTTGTGGATTGAGGACGAGGACTGAGGGTTGAGTATTGATGTTTGAGGTCTGAGGATTGAGGATTGAGGATTGAGAATTGAGGACTTAGGATTGAGGATTGAAGATTGAGGATTGGGTGTTGAGGATTGAAGACTGTGGATTGAGGATTGAGGATTGAGGATTGAGGATTGAAGGTTGAGTATTGAGGATTGAAGATTGAGGATTGAGGATTGAGGATTGAGGATTGAGGAATGAGTATTGAAGATTGAGGATTGTGTATTGCGGATTGAACATTGAGGATTGAACATTGAGGATTGAAGATTCAGTATTGAGGGTTGAAGATTGAGGATTGAGGATTGAGGATTGAAGATTGAAGATTGAGTATTGAGGATCGAAGGTTGAGGATCGAAGATTGAGGATTGAGGATTGAGAATTGAGGATTGAGGATTGAGGATTGAGGATTGAGGATTGAAGACTGAGGATTGGGTATTGAGGATTTAGCATTGGGGATTGAGGGTTGAGGATTGAGGATTGAGGATTGAGGACTGAGGATTTAGGGTTGTGGATTGAGGACGAGGACTGAGGGTTGAGTATTGGTGTTTGAAGTCTGAGGATTGAGGATTGAGTATTGAGAATTGAGGGTTGAGGATTGAGGATTGAAGATTGTGGATTGGGAATTGAGGATTGAAGAATGAGGATTGAGGATTGAGGATTGAAGACTGAGGATTGAGGATTGAAGATTGAGTATTGTTGATTGAAGATTGAGTATTGAGGATTGAAGATTGAGGATTGATAATTGAGGATTGAAGATTGAGTATTGATGATTGAAGGTTGAGGATTGAGGATTCATGTTTGAGGATTGAGGACGGGGACTGACGGTTGAGGATTGAGGTTTGAGGATTGAGGATTGATGATTTAGGACTGAGGATTGAGGATTGAGGGTTGTGGATTGAGGACGAGGACTGAGGGTTGAGTATTGATGTTTGATGTCTGAGGATTGAGGATTGAGGATTGAGAATTGAGGATAGAGGATTGAGGATTGAAGATTGAAGATTGAGAATTGAGGATTCAGGATTGAGGATTGAGGATTGAAGACTGAGGATTGGGTATTGAGGATTCAACATTGAGGATTGATTGTTGAGGATTGAGGATTGAGGATTGACGATTGAGGATTGAGGAAATAGAATCGAGGATTGAGGTTTGAGGATTGAAGATTAAGGACTGGGCACTGAGGATTGAAGAATGAGGATTGAGGATTGAGGATTGAGGATTGAGGGTTGCACATTGAGTATTGAGGATTGAAGATTGAGGTTTGAGGATTGAGGATTGAAGATTGAGTATTGAGGATTGAAGATTGAGGATTGAGGATTGAGGATTGAGGATTGAGGATTGAAGATTGAGGATTGGGGATTGAAGATTGAGGATTGGGTATTGCGGATTGAACATTGAGGATTGAGGATTGAGGATTGAAGACTGAGGATTGGGTATTGAGGATTGAGCATTGGGGATTGAGGGTTGACGATTGAGGATTGAGGATTGAGGATTGAAGATTGAATATTAATGATTGAAGATTGAGGATTGAGGATTGGGGGTTGTGGATTGAGGACGAAGACTGAGGGTTGAGTATTGGTGTTTGAAGTCTGAGGATTGAGGATTGAGGATTGAGAATTGAGGATTGAGGATTGAGGACTGAAGATTGAGGATTCGGTATTGAGGACTGAAGAATGAGGATTGGGTATTGAGGATTGAAGAATGAGGATTGAGAATTGAGGACTGAGGATTGAGGATTGAGGATTGAGGATTGAGGATTGAAGGTTGAGTATTGAGGATTGAAGATTGAGGATTGAGGATTGAGGATTGAGGATTGAGTATTGAAGGTTGAGGATTGGGTATTGCGGATTGAACATTGAGGATTGAACATTGAGGATTGAAGATTCAGTATTGAGGATTGAAGATTGAGGATTGAGGATTGAGAATTGAAGATTGAAGATTGAGTATTGAGGATCGAAGATTGAGGATTGAGGATTGAGGCTTGAGGACTGAGGATTGAGGATTGAGGACTGAGGATTCAGGATTGCAGTTTGAGTATTGAGGAATGAAGATTGAGGATTGAGGATTGAGGATTGAGGATTGAGGATTGAAGATTGAATATTAATGATTGAAGATTGAGGATTGAGGATTGGGGGTTGTGGATTGAGGACGAGGACCGAGGGTTGAGTATTGGTGTTTGAAGTCTGAGGATTGAGGATTGAGGATTGAGGATTGAGAATTGAGGATTGAGGATTGAGGACTGAAGACTGAGGATTCGGTATTGAGGACTGTAGAATGAGGGTTGAGGAGTGAGGACCGAGGATTGAGGATTGCAGTTTGAGTATTGAGCATTGAAGATTGAGGATTGAGGATTGAGGATTGAGGATTGAAGATTGAGTATTGAGGATTGAAGATTGACGATTGAGGATTGAGAATTGAGGATTGAAGACTGAGGATTGGGTATTGAGGATTGAGCATTGGGGATTGAGGGTTGAGGATTGAGGATTGAGGATTGAGGATTGAGGATTGAAGATTGAAGATTGAATATTAATGATTGAAGATTGAGGATTGAGGATTGAGGGTTGTGGATTGAGGACGAGGACTGAGGGTTGAGTATTGGTGTTTGAAGTCTGAGGATTGGGGATTGATGAATGAGATTTGAGGACTGAGGATTGAGGATTGCAGTTTGAGTATTGAGGATTGAAGATTGAGGATTGAGGATTGAGGATTGAGGATTGAGGATTGAGGATTGAGGATTGAAGATTGAGTATTGAGGATTGAAGATTGAGGATTGAGGATTGAGGATTGAGGATTGAGGATTGAAGATTGAGTATTGGGGATTGAGGATTGACGATTGAGGATTGAGAATTGAGGATTGAGGATTGAGGATTGGGGACTGAGTGTTGAGGGTTGAGTGATGAGAATTCATGTTTGTGGATAGAGATTTGAAGATTGCAGGTTGAGTATTGAGTATTGAAGCCTGTGAATTGAGGATTTTCTATTGAGGATTGAGGATTGACAACTGATTGTTGAGGAGTGAGGGCTGAAGACTGAGGATTCAGGTTTGATGATTCAGGATTGAGGTTTGTGGACTGAGGATTGAGGATTGAGGATTGAGGATTGAGGATTGAGGATTGAGGATTGAGGATTGAAGATTGAGGATTGGGTATTGAGGATTGAACATTGAGGATTGTGGATTGAGTATTGATGATTGAGGATTGAGGATTGAAGATTGAATATTGATGATTGAAGATTGAGGATCGAGGATTGTGGATTGAGGATTGAGGAATGAGGGTTGAGTATTGATGTTTGAGGTCTGAGGATTGAGGATTGAGGATTGAGAATTGAGGACTTAGGATTGAGGATTGAAGATTGAGGATTGGGTGTTGAGGATTGAAGACTGTGGATTGAGGATTGAGGATTGAGGATTGAGGATTGAAGGTTGAGTATTGAGGATTGAAGATTGAGGATTGAGGATTGAGGATTGAGGATTGAGGAATGAGTATTGAAGATTGAGGATTGTGTATTGCGGATTGAACATTGAGGATTGAACATTGAGGATTGAAGATTCAGTATTGAGGGTTGAAGATTGAGGATTGAGGATTGAGGATTGAAGATTGAAGATTGAGTATTGAGGATCGAAGGTTGAGGATCGAAGATTGAGGATTGAGGATTGAGAATTGAGGATTGAGGATTGAGGATTGAGGATTGAGGATTGAAGACTGAGGATTGGGTATTGAGGATTTAGCATTGGGGATTGAGGGTTGAGGATTGAGGATTGAGGATTGAGGACTGAGGATTTAGGGTTGTGGATTGAGGACGAGGACTGAGGGTTGAGTATTGGTGTTTGAAGTCTGAGGATTGAGGATTGAGTATTGAGAATTGAGGGTTGAGGATTGAGGATTGAAGATTGTGGATTGGGAATTGAGGATTGAAGAATGAGGATTGAGGATTGAGGATTGAAGACTGAGGATTGAGGATTGAAGATTGAGTATTGTTGATTGAAGATTGAGTATTGAGGATTGAAGATTGAGGATTGATAATTGAGGATTGAAGATTGAGTATTGATGATTGAAGGTTGAGGATTGAGGATTCATGTTTGAGGATTGAGGACGGGGACTGACGGTTGAGGATTGAGGTTTGAGGATTGAGGATTGATGATTTAGGACTGAGGATTGAGGATTGAGGGTTGTGGATTGAGGACGAGGACTGAGGGTTGAGTATTGATGTTTGATGTCTGAGGATTGAGGATTGAGGATTGAGAATTGAGGATAGAGGATTGAGGATTGAAGATTGAAGATTGAGAATTGAGGATTCAGGATTGAGGATTGAGGATTGAAGACTGAGGATTGGGTATTGAGGATTCAACATTGAGGATTGATTGTTGAGGATTGAGGATTGAGGATTGACGATTGAGGATTGAGGAAATAGAATCGAGGATTGAGGTTTGAGGATTGAAGATTAAGGACTGGGCACTGAGGATTGAAGAATGAGGATTGAGGATTGAGGATTGAGGATTGAGGGTTGCACATTGAGTATTGAGGATTGAAGATTGAGGTTTGAGGATTGAGGATTGAAGATTGAGTATTGAGGATTGAAGATTGAGGATTGAGGATTGAGGATTGAGGATTGAGGATTGAAGATTGAGGATTGGGGATTGAAGATTGAGGATTGGGTATTGCGGATTGAACATTGAGGATTGAGGATTGAGGATTGAAGACTGAGGATTGGGTATTGAGGATTGAGCATTGGGGATTGAGGGTTGACGATTGAGGATTGAGGATTGAGGATTGAAGATTGAATATTAATGATTGAAGATTGAGGATTGAGGATTGGGGGTTGTGGATTGAGGACGAAGACTGAGGGTTGAGTATTGGTGTTTGAAGTCTGAGGATTGAGGATTGAGGATTGAGAATTGAGGATTGAGGATTGAGGACTGAAGATTGAGGATTCGGTATTGAGGACTGAAGAATGAGGATTGGGTATTGAGGATTGAAGAATGAGGATTGAGAATTGAGGACTGAGGATTGAGGATTGAGGATTGAGGATTGAGGATTGAAGGTTGAGTATTGAGGATTGAAGATTGAGGATTGAGGATTGAGGATTGAGGATTGAGTATTGAAGGTTGAGGATTGGGTATTGCGGATTGAACATTGAGGATTGAACATTGAGGATTGAAGATTCAGTATTGAGGATTGAAGATTGAGGATTGAGGATTGAGAATTGAAGATTGAAGATTGAGTATTGAGGATCGAAGATTGAGGATTGAGGATTGAGGATTGAGAATTGAGGATTGAGGATTGAGGATTGAGGATTGAGGATTGAAGACTGAGGATTGGGTATTGAGGATTTAGCATTGGGGATTGAGGGTTGAGGATTGAGGATTGAGGACTGAGGATTGAGGGTTGTGGATTGAGGACGAGGACTGAGGGTTGAGTATTGGTGTTTGAAGTCTGAGGATTGAGGATTGAGGATTGAGAATTGAGGATTGAGGATTGAGGATTGAAGATTGAGGACTCGGTATTGAGGATTGAAGAATGAGGATTGAGGAGTGAGGACTGAGGATTGAGGATTGCAGTTTGAGTATTGAGGATTGAAGATTGAGGATTGAGGATTGAGGATTGAGGATTGAGGATTGAGGATTGAGAATTGAGGATTGAGGATTGAGGATTGAAGATTGAGGATTGAGGATTGAGGATTGAGGATTGAGGCTTGAGGACTGAGGATTGAGGATTGAGGACTGAGGATTCAGGATTGCAGTTTGAGTATTGAGGATTGAAGATTGAGGATTGAGGATTGAGGATTGAGGATTGAGGATTGAGGATTGAGGATTGAAGATTGAGTATTGAGGATTGAAGATTGCGGATTGAGGATTGAGGATTGAGGATTGAGGATTGAAGATTGAGGATTGAGGATTGAGGATTGAGGATTGAGGATTGAAGATTGAGGATTGGGGATTGAAGATTGAGGATTGGGTATTGCGGATTGAACATTGAGGATTGAGGATTGAGGATTGAAGACTGAGGATTGGGTATTGAGGATTGAGCATTGGGGATTTAGGGTTGAGGATTGAGGATTGAGGATTGAGGATTGAAGATTGAATATTAATGATTGAAGATTGAGGATTGAGGATTGGGGGTTGTGGATTGAGGACGAGGACCGAGGGTTGAGTATTGGTGTTTGAAGTCTGAGGATTGAGGATTGAGGATTGAGAATTGAGGATTGAAGATTGAGGATTGAGGATTGAAGATTGAGGATTGAAGATTGAGTACTGAGGATTGAAGATTGAGGATTGAGGATTGCGGATTGAGGATTGAGGATTGAAAATTAAGGATTGAGGATTGACAATTGATTATTGAGGACTGACGGCTGAAGATTGAGGATTCAGGATTGAAGATTCCGGATTGAGGTTTGAGGACTGAGGATTGAGGGTTGAGGATTGATGATTGAGGATTGAGGATTGAGGATTGAGTATTGACGCTTCAGTATTGAGGATTGAGGATGGAGGATTGAAGAGAGAGGACAGAGTATTGAGGATTGAGTGCTGAGAGTTGATGTTTGACGATTGCGATTTGATTATTGAATATTGAGGATTGAGTACTGAATCATGAGAATTCAGGATATTCTATTGAGTATTGAGAATAGAGGATTGATGGTTGAGTATTGAGGATTGATGGTTGAGGGTTGTGTGTTGAATATTGAGGATTGAGGATTGAGGATTGAGGATTGAGGATTGAGGATTGAGGATTGAAGATTGAGTATTGATGATTGAAGGTTGAGGATTGAGGATTCATGTTTGAGGATTGAGGACGGGGACTGACGGTTGAGGATTGAGGTTTGAGGATTGAGGATTGAGGACTGAGGATTGAGGATTGAGGATTGAGGGTTGTGGATTGAGGTCGAGGACTGAGGGTTGAGTATTGATGTTTGAGGTCTGAGGATTGAGGATTGAGGATTGAGAATTGAGGATTGAGGATTGAGGATTGAAGATTGAGGATTGAGGATTGAGGATTGAGGATTGAAGATTGAAGATTGAGTATTGAGGATCGAAGATTGAGGATCGAAGATTGAGGATTGAGGATTGAGAATTGAGGATTGAGGATTGAGGATTGAGGATTGAGGATTGAAGACTGAGGATTGGGTATTGAGGATTTAGCATTGGGGATTGAGGGTTGAGGATTGAGGATTGAGGATTGAGGACTGAGGATTTAGGGTTGTGGATTGAGGACGAGGACTGAGGGTTGAGTATTGGTGTTTGAAGTCTGAGGATTGAGGATTGAGTATTGAGAATTGAGGGTTGAGGTTTGAGGATTGAAGATTGTGGATTGGGAATTGAGGATTGAAGAATGAGGATTGAGGATTGAGGATTGAAGACTGAGGATTGAGGATTGAAGATTGAGTATTGTTGATTGAAGATTGAGTATTGAGGATTGAAGATTGAGGATTGATAATTGAGGATTGAAGATTGAGTATTGATGATTGAAGGTTGAGGATTGAGGATTCATGTTTGAGGATTGAGGACGGGGACTGACGGTTGAGGATTGAGGTTTGAGGATTGAGGATTGATGATTTAGGACTGAGGATTGAGGATTGAGGGTTGTGGATTGAGGACGAGGACTGAGGGTTGAGTATTGATGTTTGATGTCTGAGGATTGAGGATTGAGGATTGAGAATTGAGGATAGAGGATTGAGGATTGAAGATTGAAGATTGAGAATTGAGGATTCAGGATTGAGGATTGAGGATTGAAGACTGAGGATTGGGTATTGAGGATTCAACATTGAGGATTGATTGTTGAGGATTGAGGATTGAGGATTGACGATTGAGGATTGAGGAAATAGAATCGAGGATTGAGGTTTGAGGATTGAAGATTAAGGACTGGGCACTGAGGATTGAAGAATGAGGATTGAGGATTGAGGATTGAGGATTGAGGGTTGCACATTGAGTATTGAGGATTGAAGATTGAGGTTTGAGGATTGAGGATTGAAGATTGAGTATTGAGGATTGAAGATTGAGGATTGAGGATTGAGGATTGAGGATTGAGGATTGAAGATTGAGGATTGGGGATTGAAGATTGAGGATTGGGTATTGCGGATTGAACATTGAGGATTGAGGATTGAGGATTGAAGACTGAGGATTGGGTATTGAGGATTGAGCATTGGGGATTGAGGGTTGACGATTGAGGATTGAGGATTGAGGATTGAAGATTGAATATTAATGATTGAAGATTGAGGATTGAGGATTGGGGGTTGTGGATTGAGGACGAAGACTGAGGGTTGAGTATTGGTGTTTGAAGTCTGAGGATTGAGGATTGAGGATTGAGAATTGAGGATTGAGGATTGAGGACTGAAGATTGAGGATTCGGTATTGAGGACTGAAGAATGAGGATTGGGTATTGAGGATTGAAGAATGAGGATTGAGAATTGAGGACTGAGGATTGAGGATTGAGGATTGAGGATTGAGGATTGAAGGTTGAGTATTGAGGATTGAAGATTGAGGATTGAGGATTGAGGATTGAGGATTGAGTATTGAAGGTTGAGGATTGGGTATTGCGGATTGAACATTGAGGATTGAACATTGAGGATTGAAGATTCAGTATTGAGGATTGAAGATTGAGGATTGAGGATTGAGAATTGAAGATTGAAGATTGAGTATTGAGGATCGAAGATTGAGGATTGAGGATTGAGAATTGAGGATTGAGGATTGAGGATTGAGGATTGAGGATTGAAGACTGAGGATTGGGTATTGAGGATTTAGCATTGGGGATTGAGGGTTGAGGATTGAGGATTGAGGATTGAGGACTGAGGATTGAGGGTTGTGGATTGAGGACGAGGACTGAGGGTTGAGTATTGGTGTTTGAAGTCTGAGGATTGAGGATTGAGGATTGAGAATTGAGGATTGAGGATTGAGGATTGAAGATTGAGGACTCGGTATTGAGGATTGAAGAATGAGGATTGAGGAGTGAGGACTGAGGATTGAGGATTGCAGTTTGAGTATTGAGGATTGAAGATTGAGGATTGAGGATTGAGGATTGAGGATTGAGGATTGAGGATTGAGAATTGAGGATTGAGGATTGAGGATTGAAGATTGAGGATTGAGGATTGAGGATTGAGGATTGAGGCTTGAGGACTGAGGATTGAGGATTGAGGACTGAGGATTCAGGATTGCAGTTTGAGTATTGAGGATTGAAGATTGAGGATTGAGGATTGAGGATTGAGGATTGAGGATTGAGGATTGAGGATTGAAGATTGAGTATTGAGGATTGAAGATTGCGGATTGAGGATTGAGGATTGAGGATTTAGGATTGAAGATTGAGGATTGGGGATTGAGGATTGACGATTGAGTATTGAGCATTGAGGATTGAGAATTGAGGACTGAGGATTGAAGATTGAGTATTGAGGATTGAAGATTGAGGATTGAGGATTGAGTATTGACGATTGAGGATTGAGTATTGAGGATTGAGAATTGAGGATTGATTATTGAAGATTGAGTATTGAGGATTGAAGATTGAGGATTGAGGATTGAGGATTGAGGATTGAGGATGAGGGCTGAGGGTTGAGGATTGAGGTTTGAGGACTGAGGGCAGAGGATTGAGGATTGAGAATTGAGGATTGAGTATTGAGTATTGTAGATTGAGGATTGGGTATTGCGGATTGAAGAATGTGGGTTGAGGACTGAGGGTTGAGGATTGAGTATTGAAGATTGAAGATTGAGGATTGAGGATTGAGGATTGAATATTGAGTATTGATGATTGAAGGTTGAGGATTGAGGATTCATGTTTGTGGATTGAGGACGGGGACTGACGGTTGAGGATTGAGGTTTGAGGATTGAGGATTGAGGATTGAGGGTTGTGGATTGAGAACGAGGACTGAGGGTTGAGTATTGATGTTTGAGGTCTGAGGATTGAGGATTGAGGATTGAGAATTGAGGATTGAGGATTGAGGATTGAAGATTGAGGATTGAGGATTGAGGAATGAAGATTGAGTATTGAGGATTGAAGATTGAGGATTGAGGATTGAGGATTGAGGATTGAGGATTGAGGACTGAAGATTGAATATTGATGATTGAAGATTGAGGATTGGGTATTGATGGTTGTGGATTGAGGACGAGGACTGAGGGTTGAGTATTGCTGTTTGAGGTCTGAGGATTGAGGATTGAGTATTGAGAATTGAGGGTTGAGGATTGAGGATTGAAGATTGTGGATTGGGAATTGAGGATTGAAGAATGAGGATTGAGGATTGAGGATTGAAGACTGAGGATTGAGGATTGAAGATTGAGTATTGTTGATTGAAGATTGAGTATTGAGGATTGAAGATTGAGGATTGATAATTGAGGATTGAAGATTGAGTATTGATGATTGAAGGTTGAGGATTGAGGATTCATGTTTGAGGATTGAGGACGGGGACTGACGGTTGAGGATTGAGGTTTGAGGATTGAGGATTGAGGATTTAGGACTGAGGATTGAGGATTGAGGGTTGTGGATTGAGGACGAGGACTGAGGCTTGAGTATTGATGTTTGAGGTCTGAGGATGAGGGCTGAGGGTTGAGGATTGAGGTTTGAGGACTGAGGACTGAGGATTGAGGATTGAGAATTGAGGACTGAGGGATGAGGATTGAAGATTGAGGATTGGGTGTTGAGGATTGAAGAATGTGGATTGAGGATTGAGGATTGAGTATTGAGGATTGAGAATTGAGGATTGAGTATTGAGGATTGAAGATTGAGGATTGAGGATTGAGGGTTGAGGATTGAGGACGAGGACTGACGGTTGAGGATTGAGGTTTGAGTACTGAGGATTGAGGATTGAGGACTGAGGATCGAGGATTGTGGATTGAGGATTGAGGATTGAAGATTGAGGATTGAGGATTGAGGATTGAGGATTGAGGATTGAGGATTGAAGATTGAGTATTGAGGATTGAAGATTGAGGATTGAGGATTGAGGATTGAGGATTGAAGATTGAGTATTGAGGATTGAGGATTGAGGATTGAGGATTGAGGATTGAGGATTGAGGATTGAGGATTGAGGATTGAAGATTGAGTATTGAGTGTTGAAGATTAAGATTGAGGTTTGAGGATTGAGGATTGAAGATTGAGGATTGGGGATTGAGTATTGACGATTGAGGATTGAGTATTGAGGATTGAGAATTGAGGATTGAGTATTGAGGATTGAAGATTGAGGATTGAGGATTGAGGGTTGAGGATTGAGGACGAGGACTGACGGTTGAGGATTGAGGTTTGAGGACTGAGGATTGAGGATTGAGGACTGAGGATCGAGGATTGTGGATTGAGGATTGAGGATTGAAGATTGAGGATTGGGGACTGAGTGTTGAGAGCTGAAATATGAGAATTGATATTTGTGGATAGAGATTCGAAGATTGCAGATTGAGTATTGAGTATTGAAAACTGTGAATTGATGATATTCTATTGAGGATTGTTAATTGACAACTGATTGTGGAGGACTGAGGTCTGAAGATGGAGGATTCAGGATTGAGGATTCAGGTTTGATGTTTGAGGACTGAGGATTGAGGATTGAGTGTAGTGGATTGAGGACGAGAACTGAGGGTTGAGTATTGCTGTTTGAGGTCTGAGGATTGAGGATTGAGGATTGAGAATTGAGGACTGAGGATTGAGGATTGAAGATTGAGGATTGGGTGTTGAGGATTGAAGAATGTGGATTGAGGATTGAGGATTGAGGATTGAGGATTGAAGGTTGAGTATTGAGGATTGAAGATTGAGGATTGAGGATTGAGGATTGAGGATTGAGTATTGAAGATTGAGGATTGGGTATTGCGGATTGAACATTGAGGATTGAAGATTGAGGATTGCAGATTCAGTATTGAGGAATGAAGATTGAGGATTGAGGATTGAGGATTGAAGATTGAAGATTGAGTATTGAGGATTGAAGATTGAGGATTGAGGACTGAGAATTGAGGATTGAGGACTGAGGATTCAGGATTGAGGATTGAAGACTGAGGATTGGGTATTGAGGATTTAGCATTGGGGATTGAGGGTTGCGGATTGAGGATTGAGGATTGAGGATTGAAGATTGAATATTAATGATTGAAGATTGAGGATTGAGGATTGAGGGTTGTGGATTGAGGACGAGGACTGAGGGTTGAGTATTGGTGTTTGAAGTCTGAGGATTGAGGATTGAGGATTGAGAATTGAGGATTGAGGATTGAGGATTGAAGATTGAGGATTCGGTATTGAGGATTGAAGATTGAGGATTGAGGATTGAAGATTGAAGATTGAGTATTGAGGGTTGAAGATTGAGGATTGAGGACTGAGAATTGAGGATTGAGGATTGAGGATTGAGGATTGAAGACTGAGGATTGGGTATTGACGATTTAGCATTGGGGATTGAGGGTTGAGGATTGAGGATTGAGGATTGAGGATTGAAGATTGAATATTAATGATTGAAGATAGAGGATTGAGGATTGAGGGTTGTGGATTGAGGACGAGGACTGAGGGTTGAGTATTGATGTTTGAGGTCTGAGGATTGAGGATGGAGGATTGAGAATTGACGACTGAGGATTGAGGATTGAAGATTGAGGATTGGGTGTTGAGGATTGAAGAATGTGGATTGAGGATTGAGGATTGAGCATTGAAGATTGAGGATTGGGTATTGCGGTTTGAACATTGAGGATTGAAGATTGTGGATTGAAGATTCAGTATTGAGGATTGAAGATTGAGGATTGAGGATTGAGGATTGAAGATTGAAGATTGAGGATTGAGGATTGAAGATTGAGTAATGATAATTAAAGATTGAGGATCGAGGATTGAGGGTTGTGAATTGAGGACGAGGACTGAGGGTTGAGTATTGTTGTTTGAGGTCTGAGGATTGAGGATTGAGGATTGAGAATTGAGGACTGAGGATTTAGGATTGAAGATTGAGGATTGGGTGTTGAGGATTGAAGAATGTGGATTGAGGATTGAGGATTGAGTATTGAAGATTGAGGAATGGGTATTGCGGTTTGATCATTGAGGATTGAAGATTGTGGATTGAAGATTCAGTATTGAGGATTGAAGATTGAGGATTGAGGATTGAGGATTGAACATTGAAGATTGAGTATTGAGGATTGAAGATTGAGGATTGAGGACTGAGAATTGAGGATTGAGGATTGAGGATTGAGGATTGAGGATTGAGGATTGAGTATTGAGGATTGAGGATTGAGGATTGAGGATTGAGGATTGAAGATTGAGTATTGATGATTGAAGATTGAGGATTGAGGATTGAGGGTTGAGGTTTGAGAACGAGGACTGACGGTCGAGGATTGAGGTTTGAGGATTGAGGATTGAGGATTGAGGATTGAGTATTGAGGATTGAGGATTGAGGATTGAGGATTGAGGATTGAGGATTGAGAATTGAGGATTGAGGATAGAGGATTGAGGATTGAGGATTGAGGACTGAGGATTGAGGATTGAGGATTGAGGACTGAATATTGAGTATTGAGGATTGAAGATTGAGGATTGAGGATTGAGGGTTGAGGATTGAGGACGAGGACTGACGGTTGAGGATTGAGGTTTGAGGACTGAGGATTGAGGATTGAGGACTGAGGATCGAGGATTGTGGATTGAGGATTGAGGATTGAGGGTTGAGGATTGAGGATTGAGGATTGAGGATTGAGGACTGAGGATTGTGGATTGAAGATTGAGGATTGTGTACTGCGCATTGGACATTGAGGATTGAAGATTGAGGATTGGGGACGGAGTGTTGAGTGTTGAGTGATGAGAATTGATGTTTGTGGATAGAGATTTGAAGATTGCAGATTGAGTATTGAGTATTGAAAACTATGAATTGATGATATTCCATTGAGGATTGGGGATTGACAACTGATTGTTGAGGACTGAGGGCTGAAGATTGAGGATTCAGGACAGAGGATTCAGGATTAAGGTCTGAGGACTGAGGATTGAGGATTGAGGATTGAGCATTGAGGATTGAGGATTGAGGATTGAGGATTGAGGATTGAGGATTGAGGATTCAGGATTGAGGACTGAAGATTGAATATTGATGATTGATGATAGAGGATTGAGCATTGATGGTTGTGGATTGAGGACGAGGACTGAGGGTTGAGTATTGCTGTTTGAGGTCTGAGGATTGAAGCTTGATGATTGAGGATTGAAGATTGAGGATTGAGGATTGAAGATTGAGGATTGAAGATTGAGTACTGAGGATTGAAGATTGAGGATTGAGGATTGCGGATTGAGGATTGAGGATTGAAAATTAAGGATTGAGGATTGACAATTGATTATTGAGGACTGACGGCTGAAGATTGAGGATTCAGGATTGAAGATTCCGGATTGAGGTTTGAGGACTGAGGATTGAGGGTTGAGGATTGATGATTGAGGATTGAGGATTGAGGATTGAGTATTGACGCTTCAGTATTGAGGATTGAGGATGGAGGATTGAAGAGAGAGGACAGAGTATTGAGGATTGAGTGCTGAGAGTTGATGTTTGACGATTGCGATTTGATTATTGAATATTGAGGATTGAGTACTGAATCATGAGAATTCAGGATATTCTATTGAGTATTGAGAATAGAGGATTGATGGTTGAGTATTGAGGATTGATGGTTGAGGGTTGTGTGTTGAATATTGAGGATTGAGGATTGAGGATTGAGGATTGAGGATTGAGGATTGAGGATTGAAGATTGAGTATTGATGATTGAAGGTTGAGGATTGAGGATTCATGTTTGAGGATTGAGGACGGGGACTGACGGTTGAGGATTGAGGTTTGAGGATTGAGGATTGAGGACTGAGGATTGAGGATTGAGGATTGAGGGTTGTGGATTGAGGACGAGGACCGAGGGTTGAGTATTGGTGTTTGAAGTCTGAGGATTGAGGATTGAGGATTGAGAATTGAGGATTGAGGATTGAGGACTGAAGACTGAGGATTCGGTATTGAGGACTGAAGAATGAGGGTTGAGGAGTGAGGACTGAGGATTGAGGATTGCAGTTTGAGTATTGAGCATTGAAGATTGAGGATTGAGGATTGAGCATTGAGGATTGAGGATTGAGGATTGAAGATTGAGTATTGAGGATTGAAGATTGACGATTGAGGATTGAGAATTGAGGATTGAAGACTGAGGATTGGGTATTGAGGATTGAGCATTGGGGATTGAGGGTTGAGGATTGAGGATTGAGGATAGAGGATTGAAGATTGAAGATTGAATATTAATGATTGAAGATTGAGGATTGAGGATTGAGGGTTGTGGATTGAGGACGAGGACTGAGGGTTGAGTATTGGTGTTTGAAGTCTGAGGATTGGGGATTGATGAATGAGATTTGAGGATTGAGGATTGAGGATTGAAGATTGAGGATTCGGTATTGAGGATTGAAGAATGAGGATTGAGGAGTGAGGACTGAGGATTGAGGATTGCAGTTTGAGTATTGAGGATTGAAGATTGAGGATTGAGGATTGAGGATTGAGGATTGAGGATTGAGGATTGAGGATTGAAGATTGAGTATTGAGGATTGAAGATTGAGGATTGAGGATTGAGGATTGAGGATTGAGGATTGAAGATTGAGTATTGGGGATTGAGGATTGACGATTGAGGATTGAGAATTGAGGATTGAGGATTGAGGATTGGGGACTGAGTGTTGAGGGTTGAGTGATGAGAATTCATGTTTGTGGATAGAGATTTGAAGATTGCAGGTTGAGTATTGAGTATTGAAGCCTGTGAATTGAGGATTTTCTATTGAGGATTGAGGATTGACAACTGATTGTTGAGGAGTGAGGGCTGAAGACTGAGGATTCAGGTTTGATGATTCAGGATTGAGGTTTGTGGACTGAGGATTGAGGATTGAGGATTGAGGATTGAGGATTGAGGATTGAGGATTGAGGATTGAAGATTGAGGATTGGGTATTGAGGATTGAACATTGAGGATTGTGGATTGAGTATTGATGATTGAGGATTGAGGATTGAAGATTGAATATTGATGATTGAAGATTGAGGATCGAGGATTGAGGGTTGTGGATTGAGGACGAGGACTGAGGGTTGAGTATTGATGTTTGAGGTCTGAGGATTGAGGATTGAGGATTGAGAATTGAGGATTGAGGATTGAGGATTGAAGATTGAGGATTGAGGATTCAGGATTGAGGATTGAGGATTGAAGACTGAGGACTGGGTATTGAGGATTCAACATTGAGGATTGATTGTTGAGGATTGAGGATTGAGGATTGACGATTGAGGATTGAGGAATGAGAATCGAGGATTGAGGTTTGAGGATTGAAGATTGAGGACTGGGCACTGAGGATTGAAGAATGAGGATTGAGGATTGAGGATTGAGGATTGAGGGTTGCAGATTGAGTATTGGGGATTGAAGATTGAGGTTTGAGGATTGAGGATTGAGGATTGAGCATTGAGGATTGATGATTGAGGATTGAGGATTGAAGATTGAGTATTGAGGATTGAAGATTGAGGATTGAGGATTGAGGATTGAGGATTGAGGATTGAAGATTGAGGATTGGGGATTGAAGATTGAGGATTGGGTATTGCGGATTGAACATTGAGGATTGAGGATTGAGGATTGAAGACTGAGGATTGGGTATTGAGGATTGAGCATTGGGGATTTAGGGTTGAGGATTGAGGATTGAGGATTGAGGATTGAAGATTGAATATTAATGATTGAAGATTGAGGATTGAGGATTGGGGGTTGTGGATTGAGGACGAGGACCGAGGGTTGAGTATTGGTGTTTGAAGTCTGAGGATTGAGGATTGAGGATTGAGAATTGAGGATTGAGGATTGAGGACTGAAGACTGAGGATTCGGTATTGAGGACTGTAGAATGAGGGTTGAGGAGTGAGGACTGAGGATTGAGGATTGCAGTTTGAGTATTGAGCATTGAAGATTGAGGATTGAGGATTGAGGATTGAGGATTGAAGATTGAGTATTGAGGATTGAAGATTGACGATTGAGGATTGAGAATTGAGGATTGAAGACTGAGGATTGGGTATTGAGGATTGAGCATTGGGGATTGAGGGTTGAGGATTGAGGATTGAGGATTGAGGATTGAGGATTGAAGATTGAAGATTGAATATTAATGATTGAAGATTGAGGATTGAGGATTGAGGGTTGTGGATTGAGGACGAGGACTGAGGGTTGAGTATTGGTGTTTGAAGTCTGAGGATTGGGGATTGATGAATGAGATTTGAGGATTGAGGATTGAGGATTGAAGATTGAGGATTCGGTATTGAGGATTGAAGAATGAGGATTGAGGAGTGAGGACTGAGGATTGAGGATTGCAGTTTGAGTATTGAGGATTGAAGATTGAGGATTGAGGATTGAGGATTGAGGATTGAGGATTGAGGATTGAGGATTGAAGATTGAGTATTGAGGATTGAAGATTGAGGATTGAGGATTGAGGATTGAGGATTGAGGATTGAAGATTGAGTATTGGGGATTGAGGATTGACGATTGAGGATTGAGAATTGAGGATTGAGGATTGAGGATTGGGGACTGAGTGTTGAGGGTTGAGTGATGAGAATTCATGTTTGTGGATAGAGATTTGAAGATTGCAGGTTGAGTATTGAGTATTGAAGCCTGTGAATTGAGGATTTTCTATTGAGGATTGAGGATTGACAACTGATTGTTGAGGAGTGAGGGCTGAAGACTGAGGATTCAGGTTTGATGATTCAGGATTGAGGTTTGTGGACTGAGGATTGAGGATTGAGGATTGAGGATTGAGGATTGAGGATTGAGGATTGAGGATTGAAGATTGAGGATTGGGTATTGAGGATTGAACATTGAGGATTGTGGATTGAGTATTGATGATTGAGGATTGAGGATTGAAGATTGAATATTGATGATTGAAGATTGAGGATCGAGGATTGAGGGTTGTGGATTGAGGACGAGGACTGAGGGTTGAGTATTGATGTTTGAGGTCTGAGGATTGAGGATTGAGGATTGAGAATTGAGGACTTAGGATTGAGGATTGAAGATTGAGGATTGGGTGTTGAGGATTGAAGACTGTGGATTGAGGATTGAGGATTGAGGATTGAGGATTGAAGGTTGAGTATTGAGGATTGAAGATTGAGGATTGAGGATTGAGGATTGAGGATTGAGGAATGAGTATTGAAGATTGAGGATTGTGTATTGCGGATTGAACATTGAGGATTGAACATTGAGGATTGAAGATTCAGTATTGAGGGTTGAAGATTGAGGATTGAGGATTGAGGATTGAAGATTGAAGATTGAGTATTGAGGATCGAAGATTGAGGATCGAAGATTGAGGATTGAGGATTGAGAATTGAGGATTGAGGATTGAGGATTGAGGATTGAGGATTGAAGACTGAGGATTGGGTATTGAGGATTTAGCATTGGGGATTGAGGGTTGAGGATTGAGGATTGAGGATTGAGGACTGAGGATTTAGGGTTGTGGATTGAGGACGAGGACTGAGGGTTGAGTATTGGTGTTTGAAGTCTGAGGATTGAGGATTGAGTATTGAGAATTGAGGGTTGAGGATTGAGGATTGAAGATTGTGGATTGGGAATTGAGGATTGAAGAATGAGGATTGAGGATTGAGGATTGAAGACTGAGGATTGAGGATTGAAGATTGAGTATTGTTGATTGAAGATTGAGTATTGAGGATTGAAGATTGAGGATTGATAATTGAGGATTGAAGATTGAGTATTGATGATTGAAGGTTGAGGATTGAGGATTCATGTTTGAGGATTGAGGACGGGGACTGACGGTTGAGGATTGAGGTTTGAGGATTGAGGATTGAGGATTTAGGACTGAGGATTGAGGATTGAGGGTTGTGGATTGAGGACGAGGACTGAGGCTTGAGTATTGATGTTTGAGGTCTGAGGATTGAGGATTGAGGATTGAGAATTGAGGATTGAGGATTGAGGATTGAAGATTGAGGATTGAGGATTGAGGATTGAGGATTGACGATTGAAGACTGAGGATTGGGTATTGAGGATTCAACATTGAGGATTGAGGGTTGAGGATTGAGGATTGAGGATTGACGATTGAGGATTGAGGAATGAGAATCGAGGATTGAAGATTGAGGATTCAAGATTGAGGACTGGGCACTGAGGATTGAAGAATGAGGATTGCGGATTGAGGATTGAGGATTGAGGATTGCAGATTGAGTATTGAGGATTGAAGATTGAGGGTTGAAGATTGAGGATTGAGGATTGAGCATTGAGGATTGATGATTGAGGATTGAGGATTGAAGATTGAGTATTGAGGATTGAAGATTGAGGATTGAGGATTGAGGACTGAGGATTGAGGATTGAAGATTGAGGATTGGTGATTGAGGATTGACAATTGAGGATTGAGTATTGAGGACTGAGAATTGAGGATTGAGGATTGAATATTGAGGATTGCGGATTGAAGATTGAGTATTGATGATTGAAGATTGAGTATTGAGGATTGAAAATTGAGGATTGAGGATTGAGGATTGAGGATTGAGGATTGAAGATTGAGGATTGGGGACGGAGTGTTGAGTGTTGAGAGATGAGAATTGATGTTTGTGGATAGAGATTTGAAGATTGCAGATTGAGTATTGAGTATTGAAAAATGTGAATTGATGATATTCCATTGAGGATTGGGGATTGACAACTGATTGTTGAGGACTGAGGGCTGAAGATTGAGTATTCAGAATTGAGGATTCAGAATTAAGGTTTGAGGACTGAGGATTGAGGATTGAGGATTGAGGATTGAGTATTGAGGTTTGAAGATTGAGGATTGGGTATTGCGGATTGAACATTGAGGATTGAGGATTGAGGATTGAGGATTGAAGACTGAGGATTGAGGATTGAAGATTGAGGATTGGGTATTGATGGTTGTGGATTGAGGACGAGGACTGAGGGTTGAGTATTGCTGTTTGAGGTCTGAGGATTGAGGATTGAGTATTGAGAATTGAGGGTTGAGGATTGAGGATTGAAGATTGTGGATTGGGAATTGAGGATTGAAGAATGAGGATTGAGGATTGAGGATTGAAGACTGAGGATTGAGGATTGAAGATTGTGTATTGTTGATTGAAGATTGAGTATTGAGGATTGAAGATTGAGGATTGATAATTGAGGATTGAAGATTGAGTATTGATGATTGAAGGTTGAGGATTGAGGATTCATGTTTGAGGATTGAGGACGGGGACTGACGGTTGAGGATTGAGGTTTGAGGATTGAGGATTGAGGATTTAGGACTGAGGATTGAGGATTGAGGGTTGTGGATTGAGGACGAGGACTGAGGCTTGAGTATTGATGTTTGAGGTCTGAGGATTGAGGATTGAGGATTGAGAATTGAGGATTGAGGATTGAGGATTGAAGATTGAGGATTGAGGATTGAGGATTGAGGATTGAGGATTGAAGACTGAGGATTGGGTATTGAGGATTCAACATTGAGGATTGAGGGTTGAGGATTGAGGATTGAGGATTGACGATTGAGGATTGAGGAATGAGAATCGAGGATTGAGGATTGAGGATTCAAGATTGAGGACTGGGCACTGAGGATTGAAGAATGAGGATTGAGGATTGAGGATTGAGGATTGAGGATTGCAGATTGAGTATTGAGGATTGAAGATTGAGGGTTGAAGATTGAGGATTGAGGATTGAGCATTGAGGATTGATGATTGAGGATTGAGGATTGAAGATTGAGTATTGAGGATTGAAGATTGAGGATTGAGGATTGAGGATTGAGGATTGAGGATTGAAGATTGAGGATTGGGGATTGAGGATTGACAATTGAGGATTGAGTATTGAGGACTGAGAATTGAGGATTGAGGATTGAATATTGAGGATTGCGGATTGAAGATTGAGTATTGATGATTGAAGATTGAGTATTGAGGATTGAAAATTGAGGAATGAGGATTGAGGATTGAGGATTGAGGATTGAAGATTGAGGATTGGGGACGGAGTGTTGAGTGTTGAGAGATGAGAATTGATGTTTGTGGATAGAGATTTGAAGATTGCAGATTGAGTATTGAGTATTGAAAAATGTGAATTGATGATATTCCATTGAGGATTGGGGATTGACAACTGATTGTTGAGGACTGAGGGCTGAAGATTGAGTATTCAGAATTGAGGATTCAGGATTAAGGTTTGAGGACTGAGGATTGAGGATTGAGGATTGAGGATTGAGGATTGAGGATTGAAGATTGAGGATTGGGTATTGCGGATTGAACATTGAGGATTGAGGATTGAGGATTGAGGATTGAAGACTGAGGATTGAGGATTGAAGATTGAGTGTTGTTGATTGAAGATTGAGTATTGAGGATTGAAAATTGAGGATTGAGGATTGAGGATTGAGGATTGAGGATTGAGGATTGAGGATTGAAGATTGAGGATTGGGAACGGAGTGTTGAGTGTTGAGTGATGAGAATTGATGTTTGTGGATAGAGATTTGAAGATTGCAGATTGAGTATTGAGTATTGAAAACTGTGAATTGATGGTATTCCATTGAGGATTGGGGATTGACAACTGATTGTTGCGGACTGAGGGCTGAAGATTGAGGATTCAGGATTGAGGATTCAGGATTAAGGTTTGAGGACTGAGGATTGAGGATTGAGGATTGAGGATTGAGGATTGAGGATTGAGGATTGAGGATTGAGGATTGAAGATTGAGGATTGGGTATTGAGGATTGAACATTGAGGATTGTGGATTGAGTATTGATGATTGAGGATTGAGGATTGAAGATTGAATATTGATGATTGAAGATTGAGGATCGAGGATTGAGGGTTGTGAATTGAGGACGAGGACTGAGGGTTGAGTATTGATGTTTGGGGTCTGAGGATTGAGGATTGAGGATTGAGAATTGAGGACTGAGGATTGAGGATTGAAGATTGAGGATTGGGTGTTGAGGATTGAAGAATGTGGATTGAGGATTGAGGATTGAGTATTGAAGATTGAGGATTGGGTATTGCGGTTTGAACATTGAGGATTGAAGATTGTGGATTGAAGATTCAGTATTGAGGATTGAAGTTTGAGGATTGAGGATTGAGGATTGAAGATTGAAGATTGAGTATTGAGGATTGAAGATTGAGGATTGAGGACTGAGAATTGAGGATTGAGGATTGAGGATTGAGGATTGAGGATTGAAGACTGAGGATTGGGTATTGAGGATTTAGCATTGGGGATTGAGGGTTGAGGATTGGGGATTGAGGGTTGAGGATTGAAGATTGAATATTAATGATTGAAGTTTGAGGATTGAGGATTGAGGGTTGTGGATTGAGGACGAGGACTGAGGGTTGAGTATTGGTGTTTGAAGTCTGAGGATTGAGGATTGAGGATTGAGAATTGAGGATTGAGGATTGATGATTGAAGATTGAGGATCGAGGATTGAGCATTGAAGATTGAGGATTTGGGACTGAGGATTGAAGATTGAGGATTGAGGATTGAAGATTGACGATTGAGGATTGAGAATTGAGGATTGAGGATTGAGGAATGAGCATTGAAGGTAGAGTATTGAGGATTGAAGGTTGAGGATTGTGGATTGAGTATTGAGGATTGAGGATTGAGGATTGAGGATTGACGATTGAGGATTGAAGATTGAGGATTGGGGACTGAGTGTTGAGGGTTGAATTATGAGAATTGATGTTTGTGGATAGAGATTCGAAGATCGCAGATTG
The DNA here is from genome assembly GCF_051401765.1 of Calliopsis andreniformis. NCBI lineage: Eukaryota > Metazoa > Arthropoda > Insecta > Hymenoptera > Andrenidae > Calliopsis > Calliopsis andreniformis. The sequence goes on along the minus strand of NW_027480586.1, from coordinate 12,057 downwards.
AGTATTGAGTATTGAAAACTGTGAATTGATGATATTCTATTGAGGATTGTGAATTGACAACTGATTGTTGAGGACTGAGGTCTGAAGATTGAGGATTCAGGATTGAGGATTCAGGTTTGATGTTTGAGGACTGAGGATTGAGGATTGAGGATTGAGGATTGAGGATTGAGGATTGAGGATTGAGGATTGAGGATTGAAGATTGAGGATTGAGGATTGAGGATGAGGGCTGAGGGTTGAGGATTGAGGTTTGAGGACTGAGGACTGAGGATTGAGGATTGTGAGTTGATGATTGAGGATTGAGGATTAAAGATTGAGGATTGGGTATTGAGGATTGAAGAATGAGGATTGAGGAATGAGTATTGAGGATTGAGGATTGAAGATTGAGTACTGAGGATTGAAGCCTGACGATTGAGTATTGAGGATTGAGGATTGAGGATTGAGGATCGAGGATTGAAGATTGAGTATTGAGGATTGAAGACTGAGGATCGAGGATTGTGGATTGAGGATTGACGATTGAAGATTGAGGATTGGGGACTGAGTGTTGATGGTTGAATGATGAGAATTGATGTTTGTGGATAGAGATTCGAAGATTGCAGATTGAGCATTGAGTATTGAAAACTGTGAATTGATGATATTCTATTGAGGATTGAGAATTGACAACTGATTGTTGAGGACTGAGGTCTGAAGATTGAGGATTCAGGATTGAGGATTCAGGTTTGATGTTTGAGGACTGAGGATTGTGGATTGAGGATTGAGGATTGACGATTGAGGATTGAGGAATGAGAATCGAGGATTGAGGTTTGAGGATTGAAGATTGAGGACTGGGCACTGAGGATTGAAGAATGAGGATTGAGGATTGAGGATTGAGGATTGAAGGTTGCAGATTGAGTATTGGGGATTGAAGATTGAGGTTTGAGGATTGAGGATTGAGGATTGAGCATTGAGGATTGAGGATTGAAGATTGAGTATTGAGGATTGAAGATTGACGATTGAGGATTGAGAATTGAGGATTGAAGACTGAGGATTGGGTATTGAGGATTGAGCATTGGGGATTGAGGGTTGAGGATTGAGGATTGAGGATTGAGGATTGAAGATTGAAGATTGAATATTAATGATTGAAGATTGAGGATTGAGGATTGAGGGTTGTGGATTGAGGACGAGGACTGAGGGTTGAGTATTGGTGTTTGAAGTCTGAGGATTGGGGATTGATGAATGAGATTTGAGGATTGAGGATTGAGGATTGAAGATTGAGGATTCGGCATTGAGGATTGAAGAATGAGGATTGAGGAGTGAGGACTGAGGATTGAGGATTGCAGTTTGAGTATTGAGGATTGAAGATTGAGGATTGAGGATTGAGGATTGAGGATTGAGGATTGAGGATTGAGGATTGAAGATTGAGTATTGAGGATTGAAGATTGAGGATTGAGGATTGAGGATTGAGGATTGAGGATTGAAGATTGAGTATTGGGGATTGAGGATTGACGATTGAGGATTGAGAATTGAGGATTGAGGATTGAGGATTGGGGACTGAGTGTTGAGGGTTGAGTGATGAGAATTCATGTTTGTGGATAGAGATTTGAAGATTGCAGGTTGAGTATTGAGTATTGAAGCCTGTGAATTGAGGATTTTCTATTGAGGATTGAGGATTGACAACTGATTGTTGAGGAGTGAGGGCTGAAGACTGAGGATTCAGGTTTGATGATTCAGGATTGAGGTTTGTGGACTGAGGATTGAGGATTGAGGATTGAGGATTGAGGATTGAGGATTGAGGATTGAAGATTGAGGATTGGGTATTGAGGATTGAACATTGAGGATTGTGGATTGAGTATTGATGATTGAGGATTGAGGATTGAAGATTGAATATTGATGATTGAAGATTGAGGATCGAGGATTGAGGGTTGTGGATTGAGGACGAGGACTGAGGGTTGAGTATTGATGTTTGAGGTCTGAGGATTGAGGATTGAGGATTGAGAATTGAGGACTTAGGATTGAGGATTGAAGATTGAGGATTGGGTGTTGAGGATTGAAGACTGTGGATTGAGGATTGAGGATTGAGGATTGAGGATTGAAGGTTGAGTATTGAGGATTGAAGATTGAGGATTGAGGATTGAGGATTGAGGATTGAGGAATGAGTATTGAAGATTGAGGATTGTGTATTGCGGATTGAACATTGAGGATTGAACATTGAGGATTGAAGATTCAGTATTGAGGGTTGAAGATTGAGGATTGAGGATTGAGGATTGAAGATTGAAGATTGAGTATTGAGGATCGAAGATTGAGGATCGAAGATTGAGGATTGAGGATTGAGAATTGAGGATTGAGGATTGAGGATTGAGGATTGAGGATTGAAGACTGAGGATTGGGTATTGAGGATTTAGCATTGGGGATTGAAGGTTGAGGATTGAGGATTGAGGATTGAGGACTGAGGATTTAGGGTTGTGGATTGAGGACGAGGACTGAGGGTTGAGTATTGGTGTTTGAAGTCTGAGGATTGAGGATTGAGTATTGAGAATTGAGGGTTGAGGATTGAGGATTGAAGATTGTGGATTGGGAATTGAGGATTGAAGAATGAGGATTGAGGATTGAGGATTGAAGACTGAGGATTGAGGATTGAAGATTGAGTATTGTTGATTGAAGATTGAGTATTGAGGATTGAAGATTGAGGATTGATAATTGAGGATTGAAGATTGAGTATTGATGATTGAAGGTTGAGGATTGAGGATTCATGTTTGAGGATTGAGGACGGGGACTGACGGTTGAGGATTGAGGTTTGAGGATTGAGGATTGATGATTTAGGACTGAGGATTGAGGATTGAGGGTTGTGGATTGAGGACGAGGACTGAGGGTTGAGTATTGATGTTTGATGTCTGAGGATTGAGGATTGAGGATTGAGAATTGAGGATAGAGGATTGAGGATTGAAGATTGAGGATTGAGGATTGAGGAATGAAGATTGAGTATTGAGGATTGAAGATTGAGGATTGAGGATTGAGGATTGAGGATTGAGGATTGAGGACTGAAGATTGAATATTGATGATTGAATATTGAGGATTGGGTATTGATGGTTGTGGATTGAGGACGAGGACTGAGGGTTGAGTATTGCTGTTTGAGGTCTGAGGATTGAGGATTGAGTATTGAGAATTGAGGGTTGAGGATTGAGGATTGAAGAGTGTGGATTGGGAATTGAGGATTGAAGAATGAGGATTGAGGATTGAGGATTGAAGACTGAGGATTGAGGATTGAAGATTGAGTATTGTTGATTGAAGATTGAGTATTGAGGATTGAAGATTGAGGATTGATAATTGAGGATTGAAGATTGAGTATTGATGATTGAAGGTTGAGGATTGAGGATTCATGTTTGAGGATTGAGGACGGGGACTGACGGTTGAGGATTGAGGTTTGAGGATTGAGGATTGAGGATTTAGGACTGAGGATTGAGGATTGAGTGTTGTGGATTGAGGACGAGGACTGAGGCTTGAGTATTGATGTTTGAGGTCTGAGGATTGAGGATTGAGGATTGAGAATTGAGGATTGAGGATTGAGGATTGAAGATTGAGGATTGAGGATTGAGGATTGAGGATTGACGATTGAAGACTGAGGATTGGGTATTGAGGATTCAACATTGAGGATTGAGGGTTGAGGATTGAGGATTGAGGATTGACGATTGAGGATTGAGGAATGAGAATCGAGGATTGAGGATTGAGGATTCAAGATTGAGGACTGGGCACTGAGGATTGAAGAATGAGGATTGCGGATTGAGGATTGAGGATTTAGGATTGCAGATTGAGTATTGAGGATTGAAGATTGAGGGTTGAAGATTGAGGATTGAGGATTGAGCATTGAGGATTGATGATTGAGGATTGAGGATTGAAGATTGAGTATTGAGGATTGAAGATTGAGGATTGAGGATTGAGGACTGAGGATTGAGGATTGAAGATTGAGGATTGGTGATTGAGGATTGACAATTGAGGATTGAGTATTGAGGACTGAGAATTGAGGATTGAGGATTGAATATTGAGGATTGCGGATTGAAGATTGAGTATTGATGATTGAAGATTGAGTATTGAGGATTGAAAATTGAGGATTGAGGATTGAGGATTGAGGATTGAGGATTGAAGATTGAGGATTGGGGACGGAGTGTTGAGTGTTGAGAGATGAGAATTGATGTTTGTGGATAGAGATTTGAAGATTGCAGATTGAGTATTGAGTATTGAAAAATGTGAATTGATGATATTCCATTGAGGATTGCGGATTGACAACTGATTGTTGAGGACTGAGGGCTGAAGATTGAGTATTCAGAATTGAGGATTCAGAATTAAGGTTTGAGGACTGAGGATTGAGGATTGAGGATTGAGGATTGAGGATTGAGGTTTGAAGATTGAGGATTGGGTATTGCGGATTGAACATTGAGGATTGAGGATTGAGGATTGAGGATTGAAGACTGAGGATTGAGGATTGAAGATTGAGGATTGGGTATTGATGGTTGTGGATTGAGGACGAGGACTGAGGGTTGAGTATTGCTGTTTGAGGTCTGAGGATTGAGGATTGAGTATTGAGAATTGAGGGTTGAGGATTGAGGATTGAAGATTGTGGATTGGGAATTGAGGATTGAAGAATGAGGATTGAGGATTGAGGATTGAAGACTGAGGATTGAGGATTGAAGATTGTGTATTGTTGATTGAAGATTGAGTATTGAGGATTGAAGATTGAGGATTGATAATTGAGGATTGAAGATTGAGTATTGATGATTGAAGGTTGAGGATTGAGGATTCATGTTTGAGGATTGAGGACGGGGACTGACGGTTGAGGATTGAGGTTTGAGGATTGAGGATTGAGGATTTAGGACTGAGGATTGAGGATTGAGGGTTGTGGATTGAGGACGAGGACTGAGGCTTGAGTATTGATGTTTGAGGTCTGAGGATTGAGGATTGAGGATTGAGAATTGAGGATTGAGGATTGAGGATTGAAGATTGAGGATTGAGGATTGAGGATTGAGGATTGAGGATTGAAGACTGAGGATTGGGTATTGAGGATTCAACATTGAGGATTGAGGGTTGAGGATTGAGGATTGAGGATTGACGATTGAGGATTGAGGAATGAGAATCGAGGATTGAGGATTGAGGATTGACAATTGAGGATTGAGTATTGAGGACTGAGAATTGAGGATTGAGGATTGAATATTGAGGATTGCGGATTGAAGATTGAGTATTGATGATTGAAGATTGAGTATTGAGGATTGAAAATTGAGGAATGAGGATTGAGGATTGAGGATTGAGGATTGAAGATTGAGGATTGGGGACGGAGTGTTGAGTGTTGAGAGATGAGAATTGATGTTTGTGGATAGAGATTTGAAGATTGCAGATTGAGTATTGAGTATTGAAAAATGTGAATTGATGATATTCCATTGAGGATTGGGGATTGACAACTGATTGTTGAGGACTGAGGGCTGAAGATTGAGTATTCAGAATTGAGGATTCAGGATTAAGGTTTGAGGACTGAGGATTGAGGATTGAGGATTGAGGATTGAGGATTGAGGATTGAAGATTGAAGATTGAGTATTGAGGATTGAAGATTGAGGATTGAGGACTGAGAATTGAGGATTGAGGATTGAGGATTGAGGATTGAGGATTGAAGACTGAGGATTGGGTATTGAGGATTTAGCATTGGGGATTGAGGGTTGAGGATTGGGGATTGAGGGTTGAGGATTGAAGATTGAATATTAATGATTGAAGTTTGAGGATTGAGGATTGAGGGTTGTGGATTCAGGACGAGGACTGAGGGTTGAGTATTGGTGTTTGAAGTCTGAGGATTGAGGATTGAGGATTGAGAATTGAGGATTGAGGATTGATGATTGAAGATTGAGGATCGAGGATTGAGCATTGAAGATTGAGGATTTGGGACTGAGGATTGAAGATTGAGGATTGAGGATTGAAGATTGACGATTGAGGATTGAGAATTGAGGATTGAGGATTGAGGAATGAGCATTGAAGGTAGAGTATTGAGGATTGAAGGTTGAGGATTGTGGATTGAGTATTGAGGATTGAGGATTGAGGATTGAGGATTGACGATTGAGGATTGAAGATTGAGGATTGGGGACTGAGTGTTGAGGGTTGAATTATGAGAATTGATGTTTGTGGATAGAGATTCGAAGATCGCAGGTTGAGTATTGAGTATTGAAAACTGTGAATTGATGATATTCTATTGAGGATTGTGAATTGACAACTGATTGTTGAGGACTGAGGTCTGAAGATTGAGGATTCAGGATTGAGGATTCAGGTTTGATGTTTGAGGACTGAGGATTGAGGATTGAGTATTGAGGATTGAGGATTGAGGATTGAGGATTGAGGATTGAGGATTGAAGATTGAGGATTGAGGATTGAGGATGAGGGCTGAGGGTTGAGGATTGAGGTTTGAGGACTGAGGACTGAGGATTGAGGATTGTGAGTTGATGATTGAGGATTGAGGATTCAAGATTGAGGATTGGGTATTGAGGATTGAAGAATGAGGATTGAGGAATGAGTATTGAGGATTGAGGATTGAAGATTGAGTACTGAGGATTGAAGCCTGACGATTGAGTATTGAGGATTGAGGATTGAGAATTGAGGATCGAGGATTGAAGATTGAGTATTGAGGATTGAAGACTGAGGATCGAGGATTGTGGATTGAGGATTGAGGATTGAAGATTGAGGATTGGGGACTGAGTGTTGATGGTTGAATGATGAGAATTGATGTTTGTGGATAGAGATTCGAAGATTGCAGATTGAGCATTGAGTATTGAAAGCTGTGAATTGATGATATTCTATTGAGGATTGAGAATTGACAACTGATTGTTGAGGACTGAGGTCTGAAGATTGAGGATTCAGGATTGAGGATTCAGGTTTGATGTTTGAGGACTGAGGATTGTGGATTGAGGATTGAGGATTGAGGTTTGAGGACTGAGGATTGAGGGTTGAGGATTGATGATTGAGGATTGAGGATTCAGGATTGAGTATTGACGCTTGAGTATTGAGGATTGAGGATGGAGGATTGAAGAGAGAGGACAGAGTATTGAGGATTGAGTGCTGAGAGTTGATGTTTGACGATTGCGATTTGATTATTGAATATTGAGGATTGAGTACTGAATCATGAGAATTCAGGATATTCTATTGAGTATTGAGAATTGAGGATTGATGGTTGAGTATTGAGGATTGATGGTTGAGGGTTGTGTGTTGAATATTGAGGATTGAGGATTGAGGATTGAGGATTGAGGATTGAGGATTAAGGATTGAGGATTGAAGATTGAGTATTGATGATTGAAGGTTGAGGATTGAGGATTCATGTTTGAGGATTAAGGACGGGGACTGACGGTTCAGGATTGAGGTTTGAGGATTGAGGATTGAGGATTGAGGACTGAGGATTGAGGATTGAGGCCTGAGGGTTGTGGATTGAGGTCGAGGACTGAGGGTTGAGTATTGATGTTTGAGGTCTGAGGATTGAGGATTGAGGATTGAGAATTGAGGATTGAGGATTGAGGATTGAAGATTGAGGATTGAGGATTCAGGATTGAGGATTGAGGATTGAAGACTGAGGATTGGGTATTGAGGATTCAACATTGAGGATTGATTGTTGAGGATTGAGGATTGAGGATTGACGATTGAGGATTGAGGAATGAGAATCGAGAATTGAGGTTTGAGGATTGAAGATTGAGGACTGGGCACTGAGGATTGAAGAATGAGGATTGAGGATTGAGGATTGAGGATTGAGGGTTGCACATTGAGTATTGAGGATTGAAGATTGAGGTTTGAGGATTGAGGATTGAAGATTGAGTATTGAGTATTGAAGATGGAGGATTGAGGATTGAGGATTGAGGATTGAGGATTGAAGATTGAGGATTGGGGATTGAAGATTGAGGATTGGGTATTGCGGATTGAACATTGAGGATTGAGGATTGAGGATTGAAGACTGAGGATTGGGTATTGAGGATTGAGCATTGGGGATTGAGGGTTGACGATTGAGGATTGAGGATTGAGGATTGAAGATTGAATATTAATGATTGAAGATTGAGGATTGAGGATTGAGGGTTGTGGATTGAGGACGAGGACTGAGGGTTGAGTATTGGTGTTTGAAGTCTGAGGATTGGGGATTGATGAATGAGATTTGAGGATTGAGGATTGAGGATTGAAGATTGAGGATTCGGTATTGAGGATTGAAGAATGAGGATTGAGGAGTGAGGACTGAGGATTGAGGATTGCAGTTTGAGTATTGAGGATTGAAGATTGAGGATTGAGGATTGAGGATTGAGGATTGAGGATTGAGGATTGAGGATTGAAGATTGAGTATTGAGGATTGAAGATTGAGGATTGAGGATTGAGGATTGAGGATTGAGGATTGAAGATTGAGTATTGGGGATTGAGGATTGACGATTGAGGATTGAGAATTGAGGATTGAGGATTGAGGATTGGGGACTGAGTGTTGAGGGTTGAGTGATGAGAATTCATGTTTGTGGATAGAGATTTGAAGATTGCAGGTTGAGTATTGAGTATTGAAGCCTGTGAATTGAGGATTTTCTATTGAGGATTGAGGATTGACAACTGATTGTTGAGGAGTGAGGGCTGAAGACTGAGGATTCAGGTTTGATGATTCAGGATTGAGGTTTGTGGACTGAGGATTGAGGATTGAGGATTGAGGATTGAGGATTGAGGATTGAGGATTGAAGATTGAGGATTGGGTATTGAGGATTGAACATTGAGGATTGTGGATTGAGTATTGATGATTGAGGATTGAGGATTGAAGATTGAATATTGATGATTGAAGATTGAGGATCGAGGATTGAGGGTTGTGGATTGAGGACGAGGACTGAGGGTTGAGTATTGATGTTTGAGGTCTGAGGATTGAGGATTGAGGATTGAGAATTGAGGACTTAGGATTGAGGATTGAAGATTGAGGATTGGGTGTTGAGGATTGAAGACTGTGGATTGAGGATTGAGGATTGAGGATTGAGGATTGAAGGTTGAGTATTGAGGATTGAAGATTGAGGATTGAGGATTGAGGATTGAGGATTGAGGATTGAGGAATGAGTATTGAAGATTGAGGATTGTGTATTGCGGATTGAACATTGAGGATTGAACATTGAGGATTGAAGATTCAGTATTGAGGGTTGAAGATTGAGGGTTGAGGATTGAGGATTGAAGATTGAAGATTGAGTATTGAGGATCGAAGATTGAGGATCGAAGATTGAGGATTGAGGATTGAGAATTGAGGATTGAGGATTGAGGATTGAGGATTGAGGATTGAAGACGGAGGATTGGGTATTGAGGATTTAGCATTGGGGATTGAGGGTTGAGGATTGAGGATTGAGGATTGAGGACTGAGGATTTAGTGTTGTGGATTGAGGACGAGGACTGAGGGTTGAGTATTGGTGTTTGAAGTCTGAGGATTGAGGATTGAGTATTGAGAATTGAGGGTTGAGGATTGAGGATTGAAGATTGTGGATTGGGAATTGAGGATTGAAGAATGAGGATTGAGGATTGAGGATTGAAGACTGAGGATTGAGGATTGAAGATTGAGTATTGTTGATTGAAGATTGAGTATTGAGGATTGAAGATTGAGGATTGATAATTGAGGATTGAAGATTGAGTATTGATGATTGAAGGTTGAGGATTGAGGATTCATGTTTGAGGATTGAGGACGGGGACTGACGGTTGAGGATTGAGGTTTGAGGATTGAGGATTGATGATTTAGGACTGAGGATTGAGGATTGAGGGTTGTGGATTGAGGACGAGGACTGAGGGTTGAGTATTGATGTTTGATGTCTGAGGATTGAGGATTGAGGATTGAGAATTGAGGATAGAGGATTGAGGATTGAAGATTGAGGATTGAGGATTGAGGAATGAAGATTGAGTATTGAGGATTGAAGATTGAGGATTGAGGATTGAGGATTGAGGATTGAGGATTGAGGACTGAAGATTGAATATTGATGATTGAAGATTGAGGATTGGGTATTGATGGTTGTGGATTGAGGACGAGGACTGAGGGTTGAGTATTGCTGTTTGAGGTCTGAGGATTGAGGATTGAGTATTGAGAATTGAGGGTTGAGGATTGAGGATTGAAGAGTGTGGATTGGGAATTGAGGATTGAAGAATGAGGATTGAGGATTGAGGATTGAAGACTGAGGATTGAGGATTGAAGATTGAGTATTGTTGATTGAAGATTGAGTATTGAGGATTGAAGATTGAGGATTGATAATTGAGGATTGAAGATTGAGTATTGATGATTGAAGGTTGAGGATTGAGGATTCATGTTTGAGGATTGAGGACGGGGACTGACGGTTGAGGATTGAGGTTTGAGGATTGAGGATTGAGGATTTAGGACTGAGGATTGAGGATTGAGGGTTGTGGATTGAGGACGAGGACTGAGGCTTGAGTATTGATGTTTGAGGTCTGAGGATTGAGGATTGAGGATTGAGAATTGAGGATTGAGGATTGAGGATTGAAGATTGAGGATTGAGGATTGAGGATTGAGGATTGACGATTGAAGACTGAGGATTGGGTATTGAGGATTCAACATTGAGGATTGAGGGTTGAGGATTGAGAATTGAGGATTGACGATTGAGGATTGAGGAATGAGAATCGAGGATTGAGGATTGAGGATTCAAGATTGAGGACTGGGCACTGAGGATTGAAGAATGAGGATTGCGGATTGAGGATTGAGGATTGAGGATTGCAGATTGAGTATTGAGGATTGAAGATTGAGGGTTGAAGATTGAGGATTGAGGATTGAGCATTGAGGATTGATGATTGAGGATTGAGGATTGAAGATTGTGTATTGAGGATTGAAGATTGAGGATTGAGGATTGAGGACTGAGGATTGAGGATTGAAGATTGAGGATTGGTGATTGAGGATTGACAATTCAGGATTGAGTATTGAGGACTGAGAATTGAGGATTGAGGATTGAATATTGAGGATTGCGGATTGAAGATTGAGTATTGATGATTGAAGATTGAGTATTGAGGATTGAAAATTGAGGATTGAGGATTGAGGATTGAGGATTGAGGATTGAGGATTGAGGATTGAGGATTGAAGACTGAGGATTGGGTATTGAGGATTTAGCATTGGGGATTGAGGGTTGAGGATTGAGGATTGAGGATTGAGGACTGAGGATTTAGGGTTGTGGATTGAGGACGAGGACTGAGGGTTGAGTATTGGTGTTTGAAGTCTGAGGATTGAGGATTGAGTATTGAGAATTGAGGGTTGAGGATTGAGGATTGAAGATTGTGGATTGGGAATTGAGGATTGAAGAATGAGGATTGAGGATTGAGGATTGAAGACTGAGGATTGAGGATTGAAGATTGAGTATTGTTGATTGAAGATTGAGTATTGAGGATTGAAGATTGAGGATTGATAATTGAGGATTGAAGATTGAGTATTGATGATTGAAGGTTGAGGATTGAGGATTCATGTTTGAGGATTGAGGACGGGGACTGACGGTTGAGGATTGAGGTTTGAGGATTGAGGATTGATGATTTAGGACTGAGGATTGAGGATTGAGGGTTGTGGATTGAGGACGAGGACTGAGGGTTGAGTATTGATGTTTGATGTCTGAGGATTGAGGATTGAGGATTGAGAATTGAGGATAGAGGATTGAGGATTGAAGATTGAGTATTGAGGATTGAAGATTGAGGGTTGAAGATTGAGGATTGAGGATTGAGCATTGAGGATTGATGATTGAGGATTGAGGATTGAAGATTGTGTATTGAGGATTGAAGATTGAGGATTGAGGATTGAGGACTGAGGATTGAGGATTGAAGATTGAGGATTGGTGATTGAGGATTGACAATTCAGGATTGAGTATTGAGGACTGAGAATTGAGGATTGAGGATTGAATATTGAGGATTGCGGATTGAAGATTGAGTATTGATGATTGAAGATTGAGTATTGAGGATTGAAATTGAGGATTGAGGATTGAGGATTGAGGATTGAGGATTGAGGATTGAGGATTGAGGATTGAAGACTGAGGATTGGGTATTGAGGATTTAGCATTGGGGATTGAGGGTTGAGGAAATTGAGGATTGAGGATTGT